>NC_137233.1:29289655-29304655 GCF_949987685.1 Ammodytes marinus
TGATTTTCTGATCTTTGTTCTGTGTCATAATGAAGTGGACAGAGAAGTCAACCCCTTGTCTCTCTCTCTCCTCCCTGTAGAGATCCGAGCCCAGCTGGTAGAGCAGCTGAAGTGTCTGGACCAGCAGTGTGAGCTGAGGGTGCAGCTGCTGCAGGACCTGCAGGACTTCTTCAGGAAGAAGGCTGAGATCGAGGTGGACTACAGCCGCAACCTGGAGAAGCTGGCTGAGAGGTTCCTCACCAAGACACGCAGCACCAAGGACCATCTGCTCAAGTATGGGACACCACACACAACACACGCACGCATGCATGCACACACACACACGCACGCCTGACGCACGCACGCAAGCAATCACGCATGCAAGCACTCACTCACTCACTCACTCATTCACTCACTCACTCACTCACTCACTCACTCACTCACTCACTCACTCACTCACTCACTCACTCACTCACTCACTCACTCACTCACACTCACCGGACGGACACACACACACACACTGCTGCATGTAATACACACACTGCAACATGCAATATGCGATAGCATCGATGAATAATGCGATAACGATAGCACTTGTGATAATTAAACAAATGCTTAGATAAACAGTGTTCATTTCTTTCTGCTTTGAGTTCACTACCAACACAGAACCCCAGACAGTAAGTAGCCTGTGTATAGTAATACCCCATTAGCCAAGATCCCAGCTGGCTAACACCTAATCGGAGAGCTACATTTTCACATCCATGTGCTTTACCAACCCCAGTAGGGTTTCATCTGATCGGCCAAATATATTGACATGCAGAGCGTGAGTTTATGGCACAAGGAATATACTATCATGTATTGCAGTTCAAACAGTCTTTGCGATACGGTGATATTAAGATTTGAGATAACGATGCATTTTCTATATACTGTGCAGTGTGCAGCCCCAACACATGCTCACACACACACACACACACACACACACACACACACACACACACACACACACACACAAAGAACCTCTACCACACCGCAGGTTGTTATGATGATGTTTGTGTGTATTTTTGTACTCGTAGTGCCTAACGCAGCTAATATCCTTTCCGTTTTTGAAGATTTCAAGTAAGATTAAAAAAAAGACTTCATTTAGCCCTCTTGATGGTGTCAAGTGCGTTCAAGATTAGTGACTTCCTTCCTGAGAAAAGAGAAGTAGAGACAGCCCAAAACCCCAAATGGAACAGAGAGATGGCCTAGAGGGAGGCCACATTAGTGCTCTCCAGCCTGTAAAAGCCTGACTTGCATCACTCAGTGATTCCCACATGATCTAATAAAACATCAACTGATTTATAGCTTGAACATTTCATTGGGATGCTCATTTCTGTTATTGGCCGAGTTAACATGGTGATTTGTGTGTGTGTGTGTGTGTGTGTGTGTGTGTGTGTGTGTGTGTGTGTGTGTGTGTGTGTGTGTGTGTGTGTGTGTGTGTGACCTAGCCCAAACAGGGATTATATCTCTCTGTCTTTCCCTGTCTGTCTTTCTCGTTATCTCTTTTTTAAACAATCTCTAAATATGTCTCATACTCCTCCATTGATTCATACCATGCATGCAAACACACCGAAGCTTTATCTGCGGGATGTCTCCCTCCCTCGTATCATTTATCTGGGTTTTTTTCCGCTACACCTCACAAGCACACAAATTCAATGCAGCTATCCGCAGGTGAATGGAGGCAGAGGGGTGCGTTCCATTTAGCTGACCATACATCCTTGCATCTTATTCGCTCCTTCATCTTTAAGCCTGTGTATTGGAAAGATTTTAGCCAGAAGATCTTGCTGCCACGGAGGATGTTTAATTGCCTTGAATTGAATGGGGGACTGAGGAGAAAGGTGTATTAAAACAGGCTGGCGACACCCTCTCAATGGTTTTAGTGATTGATCACTGCTACTGCTCTGACGGGAGACTTTAGCTCCTTGTGATCATTACTGCAGTATCATCAAAGCATCATAGCTGCAATACTGTGGCACAGAAACACACAGGGACACAGTAGCGTGCGTGTGTCATGGATTTAAGTAAGCTTAGATTAAAAGCATTTATAAGCCCCAAAAGCATAATTAATGACATATATTTTTTTTAAATTCTTTGTCATCTCTAAATAAACATGATTGTATGTTCGTCGACCAATCAACCAAATCAGAAATCATTCATTGGTCAGCAGCCAACCATCTCATGTCTGGGGTATCAATGTGTCATTTTGGAATGGTTGACAAAGCTTAGCAATTGGTTTAGATTCTTGTTTCTTCAAAGAATAGAAAACTAACTTTTCTCTTCCATTTCCTTCTTTGATATCTATCGTTCCATGTTACCTCAGCTGTATCATAGGGGGGTTTTGCAAGTTATTGCTACAGAGGAAAACGCTCGAACTTTGCGATTGACTGCACCTTCCAAAATGACACTAGCTGTTGAGAAGGACTGGACTTCTCCCTCCTGTGCTTGTGTTCTTTCCATCTCTGACTTCATGTTAACTACCCAAGCATTCTTCTTCTTTTATTTTTTTATTTTATCATCACACACTCTATCCAGAACCATTCAGTTCTGTGCTGGGGGCAAAGCAACATCTATGCCCTCTCACCCGCACGCTGGCACAGACTAAAGGGGATCGATAGGCCCTCTAAACGAAACCCAATTCCAACCAACAGAGGACATAACCCCAACGAACACACACACACACACACACACACGCACACACACACACACACACAGACACACACACCCTCCAGCTCAGATCAATACTGAGACAGTTGCAGAGTGTGTGTATTTCCCCACGTTGCATATTGGGGGAGGGAAGGAGAGCAGAGGAGAAGGGAGGGCAAAGGACAGAGAACAACATATGTAGTTGAGCCGGTCAGCTACCGCGGCTGCTGCAGCCCGTCTGTTCACATCAAACTCTTATCGAGATGTCATGAGGCAATAAAACAATACATTTCATTTACTGACGAGTGAGAGATCTTTTCCTTTTTTGATTTCTCCTTCTGCTCTTGTCCCAACTCACTTGTTTCTCTCTGTCCAACATCTGTGTATTTCTCAGTCTACTTGCATCTGCTGCTGCTCAGTCCGAGTGCCACGCTGGAATTTCAGCAATTTTCCGGTTATGTGTGTGTATTTTTATGTGTGTCTTAATGTAGGTGTGTGTATATGTGTTTGTCAGTGGCCGTTCAGCCAGGGTGTGTGTGTGTGTGTGTGTGTGTGTGTGTGTGTGTGTGTGTGTGTGTGTGTGTGTGTGTGTGTGTGTGTGTGTGTGTGTGTGTGTGTGTGTGTGTGTGTGTGTGTGTGTGTGTGTGTGTGTGTGTGTGTGTGTGTGTGTGTGTGTGTGTGTGTGTGTGTGTGTGTGTGTGTGTGTGTGTGTGGATCCCGTGGAGACCCCTGGTATTTCTGCTATTTGGCAGTCTGTACAGCAGTGGTTAGGGGGGTTTACATGGTTTAACTGTTTTGTGTGTGTGTGTATAGGCCCTGATTGGTCACATGAAGAGGCCTTTGCAAGTTGCAGCACCGTATCAAAGCCTATCCTTATGCTAAATATTAGGTTAATAAGCTGCAGCCCCTTACATTACCCATGGCTACAGTGACATATTCATTCAAAGTGGATTTTGGGCTCTGGGTACAAAGATCACATGGGCCACACGTGGACTGGAAATTGCTGTTTTCCATCTGTTGTGTCTGTGTTGATTAAAATCTGCTCTGTACATTTTTTCCACTCTTCCTTTATATTTACATTGTTAGTCCTGGGAATTATTAATGAAGCATTTCTAGCATAGTTGTTGTCCCCAACTGTAGTTGTAATGTCCCCAGAGTCAGCTAAGAAATGCTAGAAATACAGATTATTACCAAGTGTGTGACTATTTCACTTGAGCATGGCAAGATAGTGAGCAACCCTTTTACTTAAAAACAAAGAATCTCAAATATCCAATTGAATGATCTATATGATAAACCGATCCCAATAGCATGAAACATTTAATGAAAAAACGGCTGTTTCCATTTTCATTTTGACTAGAATCCTGATTCAGTAAGACCCCAAATTGATAAATACAAACTGAATTTGAATTGAGCTCGATTAAGTCTCATTGATGGTTTATTATAACTGACAATTTTCTTCTTATACATTTTAGATTTTGTTTTTGCAGCTAGACCTGTTTCTTCGTCCCTGAATCAAATTGGCAAAAGTCTTGTTCAAATCAAGTAGGCGTGTCTGCAGCCTGTCGCCTTAACAGAGCAGCTGGACCACATACTTTTTAGTCAGACCTTATTAACTGTTCAGTGTGCGTCTGTTGCACCAAACGACCAGACATATTGCCCTGGCTAAATGCTATGCGTTTTGATCCTGAATGTAAATGACCATTTAGCATTTCCCCCCTCTGTACGTGAGTCACCTGCTCCGAGGAATGCGTGAACCACGTGCCCTCGAGAAGGCTAGTGACATTTCAGTTTTTTTGCCTTGTGATAGCTGAGGGGTCAGAGAGGTTTAACCCAGTCCTGCAGTGCCATTTCCATGGTGATCACACAGGCTGAGAGGGCGACATGTCACATGGACGCAGACAGGCCTGTTGCTGTTGGCCTGTGCAAATACAGGAACTATGGCACTGTTTTTGTTGCAGAAAAAAAAAATGTTGTGCAACTGGTGAAGACAGACACACAGGAAAGGAAACCGATAGCACAGAGAAGTTGGAAGCGTACACACGTTGATCTGCATGACCATTGCTCAACGCATAGATGAGTTAGTTGGAAGATAGGACCTGTGGTATATTTTTAGTATTTGGGGCTTTGCAATATGTGTGGAGGTTGAAATGATTACTGTTATGACCTACAGTTAGTATGTCATCTGGGCATCTGACCAGTGGCAGCCAGTACCAGCATATCACATCACCATCTATGACTCATCTCATCAGACCCTGCTCTCCCACAACAGAACACACACACACACACACACACGCACACACACACACACACACACACACACACACACACACACCTCCCTGAGGACAACACCCCCCACTCTATCCCCCCTGGTCAAAGACTTTCTCTGTCTGTCTGACCTTGTGTATGGTTGGGTCACTGCTCTACTTTTCCTGACCGCCATCTCCCCATCTGTGTGTGTGTGTGTGTGTGTGTGTGATGTAAATGCCTTGCAGCTCATCTCTATCTAGTAAACGCTGCTCTTATCAACACAAAGACCTTCTTTCATCCACTTACACTCACTCATAATCCATTTTAACCACTAAATCATCCGTGGATCAAGCATAACCCATTCTGTATTCACACACACACACACACACACACACACACACACACACACACACACACACACACACACACACACACACACATATTGTGTGCTCCCACTCTGAGAGGGGTTGTGTTGTTGTGTAAGCGGGGCATTGATGGCCGTGCATCTGTTTAATGGCTTAATGGGCACTTGAAGCAAAGACAATGAGACAGTATTGAGCTATTAGACTGTTAGTGGAATCATTCCAGTCTTAAAATCTCTCTCCTTCTCTCCTTCTCTCTCTCCCTTTTCTCTTATTTATTTCTGCGACAGCTGTGCTTGTGGAGGAGTCGTACCTCTTCCTGCTGGGTTTTGTTCCCTGGCTGAATCCCCTGTTTGGGCTGGCTCACACACTGTGTGTGTGTGTGTGTGTGTGTGTGTGTGTGTGTGTGTGTGTGTGTGTGTGTGTGTGTGTGTGTGTGTGTGTGTGTGTGTGTGTGTGTGTGTGTGTGTGTGTGTGTGTGTGTGTGTGTGTGTGTGTGTGTGTGTGTGTGTGTGTGTGTGTGTGTGTGTGTGTGTGTGTGTGTGTGTGTGTGTGTGTGTGTGTGTGTGTGTGTGTGTGTTTGATGAATAAATCTGTCTGGGCATTAATCCCTTCCTGAATGTTACAAATGTCTTGTCTAATCTTTCTGAGAGAGTGTCTTTTTCTTATTTTATTATATATTTTAATGCAGCTGCAATAGACAATACAAAAGTCACAATAAAAAGCTATCTGCGGGAAGAACAAGAAAAATAAATGCCCCATCATTTAACTCAAACAAAAAGAGTCTATAAGATCCTTGAATAGCTTTCTAAGAGTGTCTGTTTTCTGTGTGCGTATAGGAAGGAGCAGAGCATCCTATCCCCAGTCAACTGCTGGAACCTGCTGCTGCTGCAGGTGAAGAGGGAGAGCCGTGACCACGCCACCCTGTCTGACCTCTACCTCAACAACATCATCCCTCGCTTTGCTCAGATCAGTGAGGACTCAGGACGCCTCTTCAAGAAGGTAGCACTTACTCACACACACACTCAGACATACATGCACCAAGACACACACGCATGCACGCACACTCACATACACACACGCACTAAGACACATACGCACTCACACACACAATCACACACACACTAGGCAAGTTTGCCTGTTCCGTGCTGCAGGAAGACCCCCCCCCCCCCCCTTCCCCACTCCCCCACACCCCCGCTGGCCCGTGGTCACACTGCTCCCAAAGGCCGCGGCCCGGGCACGATTGCTCCATCATACATACGTCATCACGCCGTAATACGATACATACGTCATCACCAAGCGTACTCGCTGCTGGAATTAGTAGAACAACAATGGAGAACAACAGTAGTCGCGGATTGCCCCAAACACCTCCGAATTTGTGTGGGTCTTATCCAGCTGCGACTGAATACTGTCGCCGGTCCAAATTTCTAGCAAACTCTCCACTTCGCAATTGCACCGGAACCCACTCGTGAACCTCTTGCCGCCATTGTTTACAATTATTGTGGGAAAGAAGGGTCGCGCATGGACTACGTCAGCCAGCTCAGGTTGCGTTTCCGTGCGTGTGCGCGTGCCATCTCATTAGCATCTGTACTTTGGCCACGGCACACCTCTCCCAAGTGTGCCGTGGCCTAGGGGCTGTTCCGTGCTGGAATACGGATGGCGTGGTCACACTAGCCAAACGTTCTAGACTTTAGTATGCAAATGAGCTCGGGCACGGAACAGTGGCCCTAGTGTGAGTGAGCCCTAAGACATACACACGCACTCACACACAGTCACTCACGGAAACGGCAAAGACTCTTGGAGGCATTTCTTTTTTCAAATGTGCACTTTACAGTTTCAAGTGAGGGGGATTTGCTTACATTGCAGAGCCTGTAATTAGTTTACAAAAAAAAAATTCACTAACATGTATTTCTTAGTATTGAATTATTCTATCATCATAAAGCAACACTAAATTATTTTAAGGCACTTCAAAGCTAAGACTATGCAATTTTCAAATGTCTAATCTTGATTTTTGTATGCCCCTCTAAAGCACTTTGAATGTCCTTGTGTCTGAATTGTGCTATATAAATAAACTTGCCTTGCCTTGCATTGCCTATATTTTTTGTAAACAAAACTGTGGGCCCTGCTGCTCTAAACAACGACAGTGAATCAGTTACTTTTAAAGTAGCTTTCTAACTTCAAACAGTGTTCCGGGGATCCAATTTTCCTGTGTTTATTCAGTTATGAGAATATACCTTAGAAAATGTTCACTTCTCTGACACACCCAAAGTTACATAGTGCACCTTGAAGGGAGATGTTCTGTATGTGTTTGTAAATACAGTGTAATGATATGAATCACTGCTCTGGACACAGGATCAATCCTCAAGAAAAAAAATGTTGGCGACTGATTCCAATTCAAATTGTAGAATAGATGCTTTTTGAGCCAGTGAGATTATAACCTTTTTTCTTTCAGTTAAAATAACTTATTTTGTTTTAATTGTTTTGAGCAACTGTTAAAGGGCACCCACTAAAGTGACAGCAGTGCTATATGATGAATCCATGTCATATGTTTTGCCCCGTCCATCCTCCTCTGCAGCATCTGTTTCCTGTCTGGGCTGATTTATAGACTGACTGCAGGTCAGCTTGAACGTCAGGCCAGGAGAGAGAGAGAGGTTCATGAAGAGGCCTCGTTCTCTCTTCTCCTCTGATCTCTTGCCTTTTGCTAGTGTGTGGTAAGAGGCTAGAGCCACAGTGTGAGAAAGGACAACCTTGTGACATTGAGGAGGAAGTTACAACACAACTGAGATTTCCCCTGCATGCTTTTAGCGTTGATTTTTGTCCGATCGTTACCCTTATCAAAGGCCGAGGGGGGGGCTACGGTCGGGATTTAATAATAAAACTGGGTTTAGGCTATAGAACCTTAAGGGGTTAAGTTTAAGTTAAGGATAGGTTTGTGAGATAGGAATGTAATCGCAGGACAGCCCTCACAAGTATAGTAAGATAAGCGCGTGTGTGTGTGTGGAAGGCAAAAGTGAAGCAGCCTGTGTCTGGAATGCTATGGCAGAGGCTGCAGATTTCCAGCACGATAAGTTGCGTCTTTGAACTACATTAACAGTCGTGATGGCAGGCCATGAGAACACACACACACACACACACACACACACACACACACACACACTTACACTCACAAACCTGTGCTTTCATTTCTCTGCCTGTCTTGATATGTCAGTACAAGAAAAAAAACATCATACATTTTCTAGCCATTCTTCACCCTCTTAAGTCAATTGTGAGCATTGATGCACTGCTGCTTGTTCTTTGGCACAAGGGTTGCTTCCGTCACGTCTGGGTCGTACAGAGGCTGCTGCGCGCACACACACACACACACACACACACACACACACACACACACACACACACACACACACACACACACACACACACACAGAATGCTCTGATGGCTAATTAACTGGATAATTAGTTCATTTATAACATTTCCAGTCAGTGGCGCGAATACCAGAAGCGCCAGAGGCCATAACACACACAGTAGTACACACACACATACACAGAGCTCATGGAGATGAACTCCATGGCCCATATTAGAGCAGTCAACACATCCATCTCAGCCAGTGTGGAAAAAAAGTGCAGAATGATTCTGTTTTCCACACTGTAATATCTTCCCTACGTTCCAAATCACATACTTTTTTCTTTGTACTATACTATTTACTAAAGCATGCTGGTTGCATACTGCAAATTGCAATTGGATCATATAAGGGCATCTGCGTATTTGTTTAAGCATACTGCATTTGACATGCATGTATTTGGATATCCCAAGTCTTTTTCTCACATACTAAAATAGTAGCGAAGGATGGGTATTGGAATGCAGGGCTGGTCACTGAAAGACGGGACGTGATAATAAGTGGAGCTCAATTAGGCGCACAACCACAGAGGAAAGATGGGAAGTCCAAAGGTTGCGACCCCTTGTTGATAGATGGGAGGGATCAAGCCATGGCAGACTGCTTTATGATTGGCTGTAGTCTGACCGCTTGTCACCTAATACGAGCCCCCATACAAGACTTCAAAGAGCGAGGGCGGCACCAACCCAGTTAACCCCTGTTACTGTTCCTCTGTGTGCTCCCCTAAATCTCTTACCAGTGCCTTCCTCCCTGTAGCACTCTACCCCTCTGTTTCCTGACCTTTCTGCTCTTCTCCCCAAACCCATTAATAATTCTGATTTTTATGTTTCCTTTTTTCCCTGACCCCTCTCCTTGTAAACAGCATGTAAATTGCTTTTTCTCCCTCCCCCTTTTTTCACCTTTGAGTTCATGACATTGTTCACCTCATAACCATAAACGTTTCATTTTTTATTTTTACCAGGTCTCCTCTGAACCCTTGCTTCCCCCCCCCCTCTCTCTCTCTCTCTCTCTCTCTCTCTCTCTCTCTCTCTCTCTCTGTCTCTGTCTCTCTCTGTGCCCTCTTCCAGGGAGAAGACAGATGCTATGCATGCGCTGGTGAAAAAATCTGTTCTTGCTTTCATTCTGCATTCCTGAACCATTTTTTCCCCCCATCCAGTTGACTTTCTTTTTAGTATCTCCTCCCTTTATTCCCCCACCTACCCCCCCCCCCATGCCTGAGTGTCCCCTGCCTTCTCTTACCTGTCTGCTTTCAAGTTGAGTCAACTCTACTCCCCTTTGCATATTTGTGAATCACTGTGCACACATATGGTTCCTTTTATAGCTGCTATATGCCTCCCTCTGCGTTACTGTTAAAACCCTGAGTGAATGGTGTCCTTTTAGTGGCTGGGGAGAGTCCCAACATATTTATCCAACAGTATAAGTTGCTGTGTGTGTGTGTGTGTGTGTGTGTGTGTGTGTGTGTGTGTGTGTGTGTGTGTGTGTGTGTGTGTGTGTGTGTGTGTGTGTGTGTGTGTGTGTGTGTGTGTGTGTGTGTGTGTGTGTGTGTGTGTGTGTGTGTGTGTGTGTGTGTGTGTGTGTGTGTGTGTGTGTGTGTGTGTGTGTGTGTGTGTGTGTGTGTGTGTGTGTGTGTGTGTGTGTGTACTTGAAAAACAGTTTTTGTGAGAAACAATTTGAATTTTAGACCTTGAAGAGTAAGGACATTTTGCCCGGGTTCTCACTTCAGGTCTTTAAAGGAGCTTGAGCATTAAGACTAGGTTTTAAGGGTAGGAATTAAATGTAGATTAGGGTTGGGGTTAGGCAATTATTTATAAAGTTAGGGTAAGGGGCCAGAGAATGCATTATGTCAATGAAAGTCCTCACAAGTATAGCCGTACAAACGTGTGTATGTGTGTGTGGAGTGGACTGATCTGTGGGTCGCTGTGAATCGTCAGTCACTACGGGCTCACGGCGGTTATGTCTGGAGAATGGTAGTGCCTGTATTACTCCACGTCCTCCTTCTGTTGACATCTTTTTTTTTTTTTGTAATCTTTTGCAAGCTCTTCATCTCGCCCTCTGTCTTACCCTCTCTGTCTTGTGTTGTCTCACTGTTTTTTCCTTCCTGACAACTTGTAAAGATCACTATCACTATCTGTAGCTTCCTCCCCTAAAGTCCACATCCATCAAGTCCATTACTGCCTTGCCTTGGATCATTTATCTGGACTAAGACTGGACTCCTCCACTCCCATTCAGCCAGATAGTCTATTGATTGATGACGGGGGGCAGTTGGTTGACCACAACACACCGACAGTGGGTGTGGATGTCATCATGGGCGGACTGTACACTCTGATGGTTTGGACTCTTTGTCACATTAATCTTTTTTCTCTCTCTCCTTCTCTTCAGAGCAAAGAGGTTGGCGTACAGCTGCAAGAGGACCTAATGAAAGTCCTCATTGAGCTCTCCACGGTAAGAGCAAAAGCCTTGACAATGCAATAACAATGTGTGTGGACCAGTTAATTATGCATTGGTGAACTCTTGCACACTGTACAGATCATTGCAAATGCAGTGGCTGAGTAAGCAGGGTTATTATTGGATGCTGAGAACAACAATGAACTAAGACAAGATAGAATTTACTTTATCGTCCCAGGATGGGGAAATGTATCTTGGGATCCAGACCACTGCATCACAGATACACAGTTGTGACACAGTGCACCTACGCACATAGAACATAAATTGCATATAGATTATGCACTCTTGTACAAAAGTCCTACATTTCACATTTTCAGTTTATGACATCCTAGAAGGTAATAACATATTTCAAAGTAAGAAACACACAGTTATAATTAAACAAAGAAATGAATAATCAAATGCATCATAATAAATAATATTACTATTATGTGATGCTGAATTTATTGCCAGGAAAATTGTTATTTTTAGTTTTTACTATATTTGTGTATTTTTTACCGTGACATTTACGCAACATTTAATAACAATTGCTCCAGAGTTAGCGAGTAGCTCATTGCATGCATCTGTAGTCCCCGGGCAGATTTTGAATTTGTCCAGCACAACACACACTTGATTTATGGCCAGACTTGATTTATGGCCGAAAAACTTAAGACACTCCCATTAGTCTCGGCTGCACCTTGTCTTACGGGCTAATTAGCAAACGTTACCAGGCAGGCATTGAACACGGTAAAAATCTGAATATTGGCGTTGCCATTATGAGATAGTCGGCATACTTGTTGAAGTTTTTAGAATGAAAGAATGACGTTAAATATAAACTGTAAACTAAAGCACTGTTGTGTACGTTATTAGTTAATGGACAGTCTGATTTTGATCATTGATATTTCAGACATCATCACTGTCTGTTGTGTTGGTTGTCTCATGCTGTCAGGGGCATCACAGTTTATTGTTTCACATGTCCATGGTACCTCCAGAAGGACTGAATCGTGTGTGTGTGTGTGTGTGTGTGTGTGTGTGTGTGCGTGCGCAAATGTGTGTGGGCAAATGTGTGTGTGTGTGTGTGTGTGTGGGCAAACTTTCCTCCCACGGCACAGCTCTACGCAGCAAGCAACAGTAGGGCCTTAAGCTCAGCCAGGACCACAAAAACAGGCCATATGCCGTAATTATAGTAAGAAGTAGAAATAGATCTGGTTTGAGTGACGTGCACATGCTCACATGCATAGCCAGGGCAGTGTGTCGGTCTGCAGTGTTGTTGAAGGGTTAGAGCAGTTATTATGATGGCTGTAATGGCGGTGACTGGAATAAGGCTGATGCTGCGCACCCACACACACACACACACACACACACACATGTTGTTTCATGTGTTTTACTCTTTCCTCCACCACATGTATCTTTATTTGGGTTTTGATGCATAACATCAATACCTTAACAAGTATATTTTACCCAGTTTTACATAGTTATTAATGCTGAACAACAAGAGAAGATAACCCAATCTTTCTCTTAACCCAACCTGACGGCTGAGCTTATATGAGCAAAGAAACAACAACCTAGAATCAGTGAGATAAAAACTAAAAAACTAAAAAATAAAGGTTATCAGAATAGTAGTGTGTCGCAGTAATATCATAATAATGACTTTGTTTGAAAAGAAAGGAGGCAAAATATGTAAAGGGAAGGAATGAGTGTAGGTTTATGTGTTTGAACTCTTCAAGTAGCACCCACACCACCATTGTCCAAGGACAGTAGGGTTGCACAGTAGAGGAGGCAAGTGGTGCGACTCATTCACTGGAGGTCAATTCCTTGAAAACCTGTCAGTGTATTGTGCTGTCTGTGTGTTTATGAGCCTCAACACTCCACTCTCCTCATTAAGCTGACTGGCTGATTATCCCACTTAATATTCCAACGGCAAACAATAACGGAAGGAAGAGAGACACTTGAAAAGCACTCGCACACTTAACACTTTTAACAACTGCAAACCCCCCCCCCTCCCCCTCCCCTTCCCCCTCTTTCATTCCCAGGTGATGAAGACGTACCACATCTACAACACCGACAGCATCAACGCAGAGTCCAAGCTGAAGGACGCGGAGAAGCAGGAGGAGAAGCAGATGGGGCGCTCTGGTCGAGGACAGGATGACAGGCAGACCCCTCGCTCCCCTGACACTCTGGCCGCCATCAAGAGCGATGACAAGCCCGTCAGGCGCTCCAGTGTCAAGAAGATCGAGAAGATGAAGGAGAAGGTGAGAGCAGGGGGGAAAATGGAGGGCAAACGAGTATGATAATGGATTGGATTTATATAGCGCTTTTTTTTTTTGTCGACCTCAAAGTGCTTTACAGGGTTCCAGCTAGGTTCCATTCACTCACACACAGTCTTACCGGTGGTGGTACCAACGGCCCCTCCGACCACCACCTCAAAACATACAGCAGTCATACACATTCACACGAGGCAAGGTGTCAAGGGCCAAGGACACAACAACCATGACACAAGTGGCAGGGCGGGAATCGAACCACCGCTCTATCACCTGATCCACAGTCGCCCCAGTGTGGATTGAGTAAAGCCGTTTCTCTGCGCTCCACCTGTTGTATACTAGCGCTAGATTTACTGTGTGTGTGTGTGTGTGTGTGTGTGTGTGTGTGTGTGTGTGTGTGTGTGTGTGTGTGTGTGTGTGTGTGTGTGTGTGTGTGTGTGTGTGTGTGTGTGTGTGTGTGTGTGTGTGTGTGTGTGTGTGTGTGTGTGTGTGTGTGTGTGTGTGTGTGTGTGTGTGTGTGTGTGTGTGGCTTCATGAATTATTCACGAGTGCACGACTGGCTTATTGCTAACCTTGTACTGCGCCACAGCTGGGGCCCTGTCGCAGCAACATGGTTCTCCACTTCTTGTTATCCAGAATCAATACGGAAAGGTGTTTTAACTCTAACACCTATTATCCCTCTGCCTTCCTTCCTTCCCTCCCTCCCTCTCTCTCTACCTGTCATTACCCTTCTTCTTGCCTGATTGCGTTCCCTCTCTTCTCAACAATCTCTCTCTCTCTCTCCTTCTCCCTCTCTTTCTTCTCCCTCTCTCTTCTATCAGAGACAAGCCAAGTACACAGAGAACAGGCTGAAGGCCATCAAGGCCAGGAATGAGTACCTGCTGGCTCTGGAGGCCACCAACAGCTGTGTCTTCAAATATTACATCCACGACCTCTCCGACATCATTGACGTGAGTATAAACACGCTCTCTTGATTCCTTGCTAGCTAACATTTGTAGACATATTGCACAGTGTGTGTGTGTGTGTGTGTGTGTGTGTGTGTGTGTGTGTGTGTGTGTGTGTGTGTGTGTGTGTGTTTTCTTGTGATCTTGCCAGTGGTGGCCCCCTCGTCCAGTCTCCTCACATTAGCTTCAATCCTGCTAATGAAGGTGGTACACTGGTCACACTGCTCCGCTTGTTTTCTACTCGTATACTCTTTCGCCACGTAGAGTTAGAAGAAATAAGCATATATAATAGAGAAAGCAACCATGTCTAATAGACGAGCCAACCTATTTTAGATTTAGAAGGGATGTATCGTATGTTATCTGAGCTATTAATGTACTGTATGTTGACGGGAATTGCTGGAGTTTTCAAAATGACACAGATAAGCTTGCGGTCGTAGCAGGCCAATTAAAGGGATGTTTGTCCACTTGGTTTTCTTTTACCGACAGCGTTTTCATGACATGACATGCCATTACATTACTTATTTTCGTTTGTTGTGTGCACCAGTGCTGTGACCTAGGCTACCATGCCAGCCTGCACCGCGCCCTGAGGACTTACCTGTCTGCTGAGCAGAACGTGGAGACCTCTAAACACTCGGGCATGGAGACGCTGGAGATAGCTGCAGAAAGCCTGGAGCCCAACGGGGACAAACAGAGACTGATGGAGACATACAAC
>NC_137233.1:29309655-29634655 GCF_949987685.1 Ammodytes marinus
CAGCTGGGTACTGCGCCCATCCGTGCCCCTACCTTCACATTACACACACACACACACACACACACACACTCACACACACACACACACGTAAATGTGTGCACCGATGCGTGTGCTCGTGCAGACGTCTGTGAGGAAATCCTCCTGACAAGCAGCAAGGTTTTTCTGATTTCCACACCTCCTGTCTCCTGTCTTGTATTGCTCCATGGCGTGACATATTTCTTCTTCTACCCCCTCTTTCATTTTAGGAAGCCGGTGAGGTCATTCCTTTGATGGTGGCGAGCTGCATCCGCTTCATCAGTCACCATGGTGTGTGTGAAATCCTCCCGTCAACTGATAGTCATCAGCTTTTCCCCCTGTGCACTGATGATTTGCTCTCATTGTTATGTGTCAAATGTGATTGGTTATGGATAGAATTAAACTGGGATTTTTTTTTCTACCGGCACATATTAGTTGTATACAAACATAAAAAAATCTATCTAACTGTAAAACCCATGATAATTGGGCGGGGAAAATGGGTCTTTATTTCTAACACCTCTTATGTGTGTGTGTAGGTATGCAACACGAGGGCATCTTCAGAGTGTCAGGCTCTCAGGTGGATGTCAATGAAATCAAGAGTGCCTTTGAGAGAGGTAAGGCATATCCTACAGCCCAAAAACATGTTCATTTTGAACAGAGTTTTATCCAGTCCTTTTAATATCTTATGATCGTATCCGGATGCAGGTGAGGACCCGCTGTCAGGGGAGCAGAATGATCACGACATGGACTCCATTGCCGGCGTGCTAAAGCTCTACTTCAGAGGCCTGGAGCACGCCCTCTTCCCCAAGGAAGTCTTCCATGACCTCATTTCCTGTGTCTGTGAGTATTATCTCATCCCCCTTTTGTCTTGTTTGTTTGTTGCGAGCGTGTGTTTATGTTTCTTGATTGCCGGATTAATCTCCTGGGTGTCATGGCTGTCTCTGTGTGTGTGTGTGTGTGTGTGTGTGTGTGTGTGTGTGTGTGTGTGTGTGTGTGTGTGTGTGTGTGTGTGTGTGTGTGTGTGTGTGTGTGTGTGTGTGTGTGTGTGTGTGTGTGTGTGTGTGTGTGTGTGTGTGTGTGTGTGTGTGTGTGTGTGTGTGTGTGTGTGTGTGTGTGTGTGTGTGTGTGTGTGTGTGTGTGATGTGTGTGTTGTTGTTTTTCCAGCGATGGAGAGCCTCCAGGAGCGGGCAGTCCACATTAAGAAAGGTCTGCAGTCTCTGCCAAACAGAACGCTCATCATAATGAGATACCTGTTTGCCTTCCTTAACCAGTGAGTAACAAAGGCACGCACAGACACACACAAGCGCACGCACACACACAAACACACAGGATCTGTATTGGACTGGTTGGATTAGGAGTAGTAAGGTTAGTAGTTAAGGCAACATTGTAATTTTTGTTTCACATGTCATGACAAGAGAAACATTAAAGAATTTATCTCACACATTACATAAGGCAACTGCACATTGACAGTAAAACCGGTGTGACGATCAACACCCTTTTGTATTTGAGTTTTGCAATATCCCCCGAGGCATACATTTCTCAAGAAACCAAATGTTTGGTGGTTGTTGGGAGTTTTCAGAAATGGTGACAAACCTAGGCGCTTAACACTAATAGTCTATTTCAGTGTAGAGGAAACAATGGTGGTAAGAGGATAGTGAATCGAGCTCACAAACAAGGCAAGATGGTAGTAGATATTCTTCAGTACTATCATATGTATTAAATCACATGTGCAGCAGGGCAACCGTACTTCTAGACCTTTTCAGTTGATGCTAATACCAGGTCACAATAAGATACCATCAAAGTAAATCATTGTTTATGCACAAAAAAACACAAAACCACAAAAAAGGAACTGTCACTTGCAAAAGTCATATAAAATAATCTAAAAGGGAGATAATCAAATACAATACCAAACACAGGCTAGTCAGATGCGTTAACATAACCCCATGCACACGCAGAAGTTCCATACCGACAGAATGAGGCTAACTTGGCCTTCTCACACTAAATCTAAACATCCTCTAACCTTTTGTGGAGAGCTAGTTATGACCCGAAATGAATTAAATTAATATTCTTACCTCTTTATTAATCAAGGAACTGGAAGTTTCCCTCCTAGAGGAATAGTTGTAATTTCCTCCCCAAGTCAAGTTTATTTGTATATCCCAATGACACAGTGTCTGAATTGTCCCAACAACGTCCGCAAGCCCAAGCTATTTAAAAAGACGAGGACAAACTCCACTAAAACACACACACGCACACACACACACACACACACACACAGAGATACATTCCATGCCGTCCTATCCATCCATTAAAAAACATGACAAAGAAAAAGGGAGGCAGCGAAAGGGGAGTGAAGACCTGATATTTGAGACTCCTGGGTAAACCAAGCGGTCCCAGACAGAAGGAGAGAGCTTCTTCTTCTTTTTGCTTAAGTGATTTACAGTCAGCCCCAGTGCGCCTGCTTCTTTTCAAACAGCGAAAGGCACACACATCGTTGGATAGCCTCTGTCACCACACTGTGTACAAATGAAGTGATGTATGGACACAGGCTCGGGCACTAGTGGTGTTTACTGTTAGACCTCTTGCAATCGGACACACAGACATACATTCACAGTGTATCCACAAGCAGCGGTTACAAATGACATGTCACAGGGCTGTTTGTGTGCATAGTCACTTTTGTGTATATTATGTGTTCAAGAAAAAAAAAGTATGAGGTAGTAGTGCCCTCTGTAAGACTTTGTTTTCCCTTCCCCCCCCCCCAGCCTGTCTCAGTACAGTGAGGACAACATGATGGACCCCTACAACCTGGCCATCTGTTTCGGTCCCACCCTGATGTCGGTCCCTGAAGGCAATGACCAGGTCTCCTGCCAGGCCCATGTCAATGAGCTGATTAAGACCATCATCATCCACCATGACACCATCTTCCCCGGCCTGCAGGACCTGAAGGGCCCCGTCTACAACATCCCCGGAGCCGGAGATGACTTCTGGTGAGGACAAGGGGGACCAGAGTGCACATGTGAAGGGGGGTTGGGGGTGGGGGGGTAATATGTCATGCAGTGTTGGACTTTGAATTGTTAAAAACAGCTGGAGAAAGCCGCTGGTCTATAATAGTAAAAAACCTGCTTGATTTAAACCGAATATCTGTCAAGTTTATAAATCTAAAATGACAATATCTTTTCATTTGGATTGATAAATATGCCTCACTCTTTTCGGATGCTTATCATCCCTAAATTTCATAGAAGGATTTTGTGGATTTGGGTTTTACAGG
This sequence comes from Ammodytes marinus, assembly GCF_949987685.1. Classification (NCBI taxonomy): domain Eukaryota; kingdom Metazoa; phylum Chordata; class Actinopteri; order Uranoscopiformes; family Ammodytidae; genus Ammodytes; species Ammodytes marinus. Next base: position 29,312,936 of record NC_137233.1, read on the forward strand.
GGCTTTAAAGCTAGAAGGACAGCAGTGAATGTCCAATTGGAAACTAACTAGAGGGGGGGTTTGGAGATGATGAGGAAGCCAGGGAAGAGGGGGGGCAGAGTGGACTGATTTAGGGTCTGCTGTGGAGTGATGGTGGGGGGGGGGGGACTGGGTTGTCTACTCCACTCAGGTCTAGGGGGGCCACGAGGATCAGCTTACCCTCCATCACACAGATTAAAGCACCGCCTGACCGCATCAGCTGCATGCACAAACTCACACACACACCACAAAGCCCAAAAGGGACAACTTTAAATTTTTGTTCATAGTAATGACAAGGCTCTGCAACAGTTATGGCAATTACTGGCCGTCACTTTCAGTTGTTTAGACCGTACATCACGCTAAAGTTGCTGCTTTCTCTCAACTTTCGAAAGACAGTTCATATTATCATCACTCTGGCAAAGCTGGCTCTGTTGCTACCTTTTTGGGTAATGTGATATATAAGGTACTCTTTACGTGAAATGTTCTAGCAGCTTCGGCAAGTGGACATTCAACAGTTTAACCATACATATTGCAAGGAATTTAAGTGGTTTATTTCAGACACAATATTGATTGATTGATGGCTAAATGTGGCTACTCTCAAACCAACAAAATCAATAAATAAACTGTTAAATTCACTATTTCCCCTCCATAATTATTACTACTCCTGGCAGTGTGGAGTGATCAAGGCAGATGTGCCCAATCGTCTGTACTAATAACTAATTCCTGGCTTTGTCGACGCATGTCTGGGGAAAAAACTATTCCAAGCAGAGACAGACGACTCATTTTGAACTAAAATATTATATCAAGGAGAGTGTGCGAATGTCAACAGTAAACAGTTACCGTGTTGCACGCAGTGTGAGCTTGCGTGATTTCCAAAAGGAACACGTTGTCGAGGCTGTGAGTCATCAACACATGTTTTCAGTCTGGGAGGTTTCTTGTATATTTGTGTCCTCTAACTTCATCTGCCCTCTGTGTGTCCACTGTAGTGACAGTCCACAATGTGAGCCCCCTCTGGTGGAAGAGCCTGCTCCTGACACCGTCTCCGTCATCCACACCAGCGAAGATGGTGCATAACACACACACACACACACACACACACACACACACACACACACACACACACACACACACACACACACACATTTGAATATTACTTTATGTACTATCCTTAAGGAGAAGAGTTTCCTCTTGTTACACCAGTTTATGAGAGCTCCTGCTGCTTTTCTCACCAGTAACCGTGGCTCTAACCATTTAAAAACCAGCACACATCCTGTTCCCTGTAACCTGTTAATGATGCTACTCTGTTACTCTTGCTCAGCTCAGCGCTTTTAACATTTGTGCAGTCACCAAACACGGCAGCACTAACCTTGCTTTGCACTAATCTGGCTTCCCCCCTCTCCTCCACCCCTCTCTCTCTCTCTTTTCTCCCATGTGTTGCTCCCTTCCCCTCTGCTTCTCTGCCCCCCCCCCCCCCCCCCCCCTGCGTCTGTCTTTCCGTCCGTCCTCTGAATCCCAGGGTCCTTGGCTGTTTCAGAGTCTGACCCGATAGAAGCCGTGGCTCGGTTTGACTACTCCGGCCGCACGGTGCGGGAGCTGTCGTTCAAGAAGGGCGCATCTCTGCTCCTGTTCCAGCGCGCCTCTGACGACTGGTGGGAGGGACGCCATAACGGAATGAATGGCCTGGTCCCACACCAGTACATTGTGGTCGCAGACACGTAAGATGGCTTTCAGACACTACTAGTCTTTATCAATTATATTTGCATGAGGAACATAATATAAAATGAAAGAAGTTGCCAGTATCTGTCAACCTGTCAAACGCTAGTCTGTTGTGAAGGTTGATATATATATTTTACTGAGAGAGAGCCACCTGTTGTAGAGTTTTGGAAAAATCCAAACTATGCGGGGTGTCAAAGCAAACAGCAATAAACAAAAAAAACTGAAAGAAATCAGGGTTTTTTTTTATCTAACCAAAAGCAAAAGTTAACACCAAAAGTAGTTCACTGGAAATCCCTGTAGCTAAGGCAGTTAATATGCTCTTGTCTGGATACCAGACAAGAGCCCATACAGTAGTTGCTAATGAGCAGCTGAGTGGTACTTAAAGTCAGCTTTGTCTTTCAGAGGATTGTATCAGTGCTCGAGACAAGCTCTCCCTTGGCTGGCTTTGGCGCAAGATACACAGCACAGCAATGGTGTAAAAAAAAAAAAAAAAAAAAAAAAAAAAAAATATCCTACTGCTTGATTTGTTCCAGGTCTGACGGAGGCCGGGGAAGTCCAAAGGCTGATGTGGACAGCAGGGAGCTGCTGGAGGAGAGGGTGTCTACTAGAGGCAGCGCCGCCTCTCCCACTGGGGCTCACGTGGCCGACATCTACCTGGCCAACCTCAACAAGTGTGTCTCATGTTCAGATACTACAGACTATTCACAGTAAATCACACATTTTCTCATTTGCACCTTTTTTCATTTAATACGACAAAATGTATCATTCAACTTGGCGCCATAATCAAACCATAAAAACACAGGAAATGGTTAAAAAACGGAGTGACTGGAATATTTCTGTCTTGTCTCAGGTTGAGGAAGCGTCCAGAGTCAGGGAGCATCAGGAGAACGTTCCGGGGCTCAGAGAGTGAGAGCAGCGGCCCAGGGCCCAGTGGAGGAGTGAGGACAGCTTCTCTCCCTGTGGGCTCTGCTCTGGTGAAAGAAACGGGAGACAAACGACCTGTCAGCGCTCACAGCATCCTCAACTCAGTCACCCGCCACTCCTCTCTCAAGACCAAGGTACTGTCAACATCTCACCTTCAACAAATCAACCTAGCCAATGGACCAATTGTGTTTTAAATAAGGGAAAAAGGTTAAAAGGCGGTATTATACGGTTTCAGTGGAGAGGGGGATTTGTTTAGATTTGCAGAGCCTGCCGTTAGTTTACAAAACGTATTTACTCAACATGTAATTCTTGGTATTGAATAATTCTATAATTATAAATCAAAACAAAATGATTTTGAGGCACCCTCAACCAAACATAAGACTCTAGAATAGGTCTGGAAACCAAACTGTGGGCCCTGCTGCTGTAAACAACAACAGTAAAACAGTAACTTTACAGGTAGCATTCTAACTTCAAACAGTGTTCCAGGGATCCAATTTTCTTTAGAGTTGGTTTAGTCAGAAATGAGAATACACCCTTCGAAAAATGTTGACTTCTCTGACACAACCCAAAGCTACACAGTGGGCCTTTTAATTGATGGGCATTTTGAACATTTAGGTGGAGAGTCCACAGCTACGCAAGACGACTTCAGCAGGGCGCTCCAAGAGCTTCAGCAACCATAGACCACTGGACCCTGAGGTCATAGCCCAGGTGGAGCACAGCTCACAGGTACAACAGCTGTGATCACTGTTTCTGTGCTTTTATCTAATCTCTTTTTATACCCATTTTATTTCTGTTCTTTCTTATGATAGTATAATGTGTTTTTGTGCCTAGGTGTGTCTGCATGTTTTCTTACTGGACATAGGTTCTGCCTTATTTTTCCTTGTGAAGCACTTTTGTAACAGTGTTAAGAAAGCTGCTGTACAAAATAATAAATGTTAATGTGAATCTGCCACTGCACAATTTTGACTTTGTTCCACCTCTTGCGTTGCAGGACATTGAGGCTGTGATGAGCTCTGCACTGAGTGAGCTTTGTAAACTGGAGAGACAGAGCGTCTCCAAACATACACACGCGCCTGACGTGGTCCTGGACACACTGGAGCAGCTGAAAGGTGTGGGAGGAGGGTTAGGAGGATGTGGAGGAGGGGGGGGAGCCTCTGAGCCCTCCAGCCCGCTCCACTCCTGTCTGCTCCGGGACAGCGAGGGCGGCTCGTCTCACGCCCACCCCCTCCAGCGCAGCGCCTCTTCGGCCAGCGACGTGCCCTCCTCCTTCCGCCCGGTCAAGAGCCAGCCGCGCAGCCCCCTGCCCTCCGCCACATCCCCCTCTCTCTCCTCCTCCTCCCCCCTCTCCTCCTCCGTCCCTTCCTTCAGGGAGCTGCGGCCCCCGGCCACCAGGCCCAAGCCCGTGGTCTTCCCAAAGAATGGAGGTGGTGGCAGTCCAGCAATGGGATCCCCGACCTCCACTGTGCCCCCTACCCCTCCTCCACCACCTCCGCCCCAGTCTAACGACAAATCCTGTCCGGCTTAAGGGGCACTCTACCCCCCCAAATCTGATCCGTGATACTGATTCTTATAAAACTTCTTCAATTCTTACTGCTCTTCTACCAGGGGTGCAGAAAGCACTTCACTTTGTTTCACAGACCCTAACCCACTACTCATCATGTGTAGCATTCACTTTTTTCTTGGTGTCCAGGCAAGCTCCAGACGCCATGTTCCCTTAACAAAGAGTGTCAAGAGCTATTTCTGCCCTCTCCTGGCAGCTCTGCCTTACTACAGGTCAATTATCCCAGGGCGTAGAATGTGTGAACACCTCTCGACAAAAGACACTTTGAAACCTCCAAAGACTCCAGAGATCACTGGATTTTTTTGGAATCTTTCACAAGGGAACAAGGACTCAGGATGGACACCTACAGACCTACACTTTACATACACCAGATTGTGATGTTTGACATTGTGTTTGAGTGAGCGTATAAGAGTGTTACTTACCTTTTTACACACAGATCTAAGTGAGGAACAAAAAAAAGCACTGTTTGATTTTTGTATAGTAGACATGACAGGTTTTTCATTTTTCTTTCTTTCTTTTTTAATGACCCAAGACTAGCGGACTGGAAAGGGAGCGTTTGATTTCCTGAGAATAGACTGTGAAAAGCTAAGCTCTCGCCTGTGTAGTAATGAAACGCATCACTGACTTGCTGCTTCAGAAAGACAGAGGTGAACGTATGAGATGATGATGATGAATGGAGAAGAAAACTGGGCCAAATATGGGTGTAAGTCATGTGATATAATTATTTTATCTCTTTCCTCCAGTGTTTGATATGTTGGTGATTTTTTTTTTATTCTGAATTGCTGTTCAGACTTAGTGCACCACGACAGGAGCATAGGAGGAGCAGTGCAAAAAAAAAAAAACATGGCCAATGGTAATTCTAAATCCAAATATAGCAATAAAAATAATGAAAGCTGGTAGTTTGTGGCATTAGGATGCCTCTTTGCTGCAGCTCTATGGTGTATGTAGAGGACCACTGAAACTCAGCAGAGGCAAAGTTGGACTGCGCACACACGCAAACACACATTTTCTCCAAATGTGTGTGTGTGTGGTAGTGGTGGAGTTTTGTGGCAGCTAAGACGCCTTTCAGGTTTTCCTTGCATGCTGGGGACGTAGACATCAGCCACAATAGTGAGATGGCTGAGCGCATCGGCGCATATATCTGCAGTACCAGCTACACGATAACTTTTAAACAAAGTTACTGCTTGCTCCTTTAACTATATACTTCAGACTTAAAACAGTAAACAAAAAAAAGGGTTTTTATTATTCTAATGATGTGTATGTATGTTTAATAATCATGATGGTAACTGGAAGCATGGAGCGGAGTGTTTTTTAGATAGAAGCACAACCAACCACCTCATCCAATGCGTTCTTAAGCAAAGTATGCTTTTAATTTTTAAATGTCTATAATTTTCTCCCAGCTGTTTTATTAATACTCAAAAACATGTAATGGTGAAATGTTGGAACTGTGTTGCTGTGTCTGGCCGTGTGCATGTGTGTGCGCCTGTGTGAGCATGCGAGTATGTGTATGCACTTCACCTCACCCCACCCACATAAAGGGACTGGATTTAAAAAATAAAGAATAAAAAAAAAGCCTGCAGGGATGCATTAAAGTCTCGTCTTCGGTCAGTGGCAGATGAGGATGAGAAAAACCCAAATCCAAGGACTTCAATGTTTATTTTATTTTTTTCCAATCTTATCTGCTAATATGTACCTTTTTACCAAATTATATCTGATGATGAATTAAGGAATATGTGAATCGTTTTTTTTGCAAACACTGACACGTGCCGTTCAGGGTAAACTGAATAAAGCCTTTTTTGTGTTGTATTTCACCTCCTTGAAAAAGTATTGATCTAAATTTTAACCTTTGTGTCCTCATATCACACCTCCTCCCCCCTTCTCCCAGAAATACAGCACATACTACATTCGTCTAATCTACCAGGTTATGAATTATAATTGTCAAGTGTTCTTTTAATTTTGTATCTCTGTATACTGTTTGTGTATTACCTGGTCTATTTGTGTTGCTCTTACCTCATCGTGACAACTGGAGGGACGAGGGAGTGTGACTTGGTGTGTGTGTTTGTGCTGACGGATAAACTCACCTTATCAACACACACACACACACACACACTCTCACACATATACAGATGTGCATGTGGTTGGTTGGCTGGGTGAGTTTGTTTTTAGTCCGGGCTGTGCCGTCAACAGGAGGCTGGGAACCTCTTCGCTCTAAAAATCAATCATCGTGCACTGGAACAACTTGGCTTGCGTGTGGACTAACCGTGTGGGGGATGATATGTCAGAAATTGAATATGCATTTTATTTTTTACTTTTTGGGTGTCCATTTGAAAACAGCAGAACTAAAAAAAGAAAAAAAGACTGTAATGTCAAATCTATTTATAGTTGTCTCTGTATTACTGGAGAATCCTGTGTTCAGATGTACTTTGTATATACAATGTTGTACATTACAGAGGTACACTCTTTTTTTGGTACAATATTGTACAGTAATAGCAATAGTAGTTTAATCAAATAGGCCTTATATAATTCCATGTGTAGTTCTTGTAGTAGATCTGTTTTTTAATAAACATTGCTTGCTATAAAGATTTGCGAATTCTTTAATGTTTGTATCAAAATAAAGATGAAAATATCACCCATTTCATTTAAGAGAATCATCCGAGTTCCCTTTACTGAACAATATGGTAGTAGTAGACGGTAGTAGTATGCATATCTATCATTTGTGTAAACATTAGGGGGAAAAGAGGGTCAGATCTGGGTTAAGTAGTAGATATCTTGAGCTGTGGAACCGGAATCAGTGTCTGGAGAGAAAAAGTTGTTCATCAGTGCATTTCCTACAGCAATGATTTAATATCAGGGGAAATGAAGTTAACAACAAATCCCTGGTGTAACCTGCAGGGTCTGCAGTGCATTTAGTAGGTTACTCTGTGTATAATATGCAAATGAGTTTTCAGTAACTCGACAGTGGTTCACAAAAAGAAGATGCATCCACACCGTGTTTTGTATAAACCTGCCCTGCGTTCCAATCCCCATACTTCCCTACTATTTAGTATGCAAGAAAAAGATTTAGGATGTCCCAGTATGCACTTCGATTTTAGTATGCTGAAAATAAATAAATGCCCCACTAACTCCAATAGCATATTGGAGTATTCGTTATTATTCTTGACATATATTTTTTTAAATCTTCCTTTTCTGATTTTTTTTCTCCTGTGGCCCTAAAACTCTTCTGTACTTTAGTGTAGTGTAGTAAAAAGAAAGGGTATGTGATTTGGAATGCAGGGCTGGCGTCAAGTCGTACAAATATACAAATATTCTAGCTCTGGATGCCTGTGTAGGTTAATGTGATGCAGGATTGAATGGCTTGCCCCCTTGCTGGGTGCCTCAGTTAATGGAACGTACGTAATAAATCATCGGAAGCAAAAAAAATGTCAAGAGTGCACTTTGCTGTATTTCCGCAGACTGGAGTCCGCACCATAGCCTATAGAAGTCAGAAGTAGGCTACAGGGCTACACACTTCCTTAAAAACAGACACCGCATTTCAATGTTACCGGCTGCTTATTTTGGTTGGATAGTGTGAAAAAGAAGCGGAAGGAAACCTCTTTACCCATATCAGCAGGTTCTCCCCGTGTCGTAGGCTACCTCTGAAAGCAGTCACTGCCGCAGGTATGTCTGTGTTTTCAATACGGAAGAAGTTTCACTCGTAGGCGTCTTTTGTTTGTTTTCGGGCTAGCAGGACTTACGGTAAAGCCACGGAACAGTTTGGGCTGTAACTTACGAGACTTTACAGTTTGTTTTGACGCCATATTTCCCGGGATATTCAGACGTGCAGAGAGACTGTCAGCACATTTACATTGCATTACAGGAACTGCGGCTGCAGTCCAGGTAAGCTACATTATATAGGCTAGCTAACATTTTAGTCAGGTAAATGAAATGCTAAGTAACTAACTAAACTGGTCAGTAGTTAACTGAGTTTGCTAAAATGAATAGCCTTTAGGCCTATGTTGTTTTGTTAAAGTGCATCGTCAATTTGGCTGTCAGTCCACTTAAAGTTGGATAGATAAAATATAACGCAAAAATAATAACAATAGGCCAATAAAAACAAATCACCCGAGCATATAAAAACTAGGGCTAGGTAATCTTTTTAAATCAGATATCTCTGTGATCACGTTGGAGTTTTGATATTATTATTATTATTATTATTATTATTATTATTATTATTATTATTATTATTATACATTTCCTAATATTGTAATAAGATGTATTTGTATAGAACCTCTCATAAGAAAAATATTAATGCAAAAAAAAGCAAAAAACTTTAAAATAGAGTTAATGTTGCGCAATGAAGGTATTTTTCTGGACTATCTTACTGTAGCCTACTAGCCTACCCTATAGCTTACAGCTAACTAATTGGTTGTTAACGTGAAACAAGCCACGTTGTAATCTGTTCTAAAGGCTATTTTAATATTATTCTGTAATGTTTTTATCTGCGTAGGGGAACAGAAAGACACACAGGTCTTATCTATCTCCCCAGTCTCTGTTAATATGTTTCTAGTGCTGTTTAAATAATTTATTATGTCTGTCTCTTCCTTCCTTCCAGGATGTCAGGGATTACAGCCAGTACAACCAACTACCTGTGGTCCATTCATGATGTCCTAGGTCAAGGGGCCACTGCCAGTGTCTACAAGGCTCGCAACAAGGTTAGCCCCCACTGTAGAGGATGTTATCACCATGTAAAGCGCTGTCAAAGTTGTGTTTCGCTGACCTGTTCACTCACATCACTGCTTCCTTCCATTACCTCAGAAGTCTCAGCTTGCTTTCTCAGGCACACAAGCGACACCAGGATGTGCGATAAGCAAAGGTCGTGGTTTGCAGTGTGCTGATGTTGGGCTGCTGATGACATTCTTAACATGGCACGGCGCTGGGTTTGTGACGTGTGTGTGTGTGTGTGTGTGTGTGTGTGTGTGTGTGTGTGTGTGTGTGTGTGTGTGTGTGTGTGTGTGTGTGTGTGTGTGTGTGTGTGTGTGTGTGTGTGTGTGTGTGTGTGTGTGTGTGTGTGTGTGTGTGTGTGTGTGTGTGTGTGTGTGTGTGTGTGTGTGTGTGTGTTTTTGCAGAGGTCGGGTGAGCTGGTAGCCGTCAAGGTCTTTAACATCGTGAGCTACAACCGCCCCCATGATGTCCAGATGAGAGAGTTTGAGATGCTGAGGAAGCTCAACCACACCAATATCGTCAGGCTGTTTACCGTGGAAGAGGTAATCAATCGATTAAATAAATAAATGAAAATGTATTAACATAGCCCTTTAAAGCAACCAGCAGGTATCCAAATAACAATACCGTCAAGGAAATACGAACATACACTTAAAGCGGCAACGAGTAACATTTAAATATCTTTTAAACAGCCTCATGTTTCCTCTCATAATCATAAATTACCTTTAACAGCAAACGAGACCATCAGTGCAAAGAAAGACGTTTTTATATAGTTTTTATTACTGCATTTGATCTGGTCGTACACCCAGTCCGATTTTCGGTTCACGCGTGCATGCTCTATGGTCACGTATCCGCATTGGTCGCAGATTTCAGTGTGGCGCAGCAACGTGAATTGAGAAGCCTATGGCTCCAGGTGAGGGAAGGGGAGCGGGAGCCTTGTTTGAGACAGTTGTTTGTAGTCATAATGACTGATAACGGGGCTAAACCATCAAAGAAAAAAAAGAAAATGCAATGAAGCAAAGCTAAAAGGGAGAGTGATAGGCGGGCGGGAGGGCGTTGCCAAGCAACGTATACACAATTTCACGGAGCGAACCTAGACTGCAGTGTTTACTCCTAAATGAATGAGCGGTATAGCCTACTAAAACACAGTTTACTTTGCCTCACCAGCATCATCAGATGACCATTATTCATCTGAAATAGTCATTATTTACAACAACATAAACACATTACCTCATCGTGATCCATAGACTACTAACTAACTGCCATCTCACGGACACGGACTCGTTCAGCTACGTGAGAGGTGACAATGCATTAACTCATTGCAATCAGGTGTGTGTTTAGCACTTACTGGCATTAGTTGATGCTGTGTCACTAACCACTCTCTGGAAGCCGAAAAGAGTCCGGTGCCCTCACACTTTCAACACACGGACACGCACCATATTGCTTCCTGATTATTTGAATCTTGCTCTCCCCGCACGAGCTAGAAAACAGCTGGCGTCGTAAAAATACTACCGCTTTTGTTCAAAGGTGTCGCCAACGTGCCGACTTACTCGTAGTAGCTTTAAATCAGATAATAATGCATAAAAGCAGGAGGAATGTGGGGCTAATAAAAGCCTTAAAAATAAACATTACATTTTAATTAAGGCTACCATGAGAGGTTAAAATATTATAAAACCATTATGGAGAGATGGTATCATTTCCACTGCCCAAAAACAGGGATGCACCTTTATTCCAAATCCATTTGGACTATGGAAAAGGATAGCATGTACACTTGGTCCTATACTGTTAGACACTGGGATAAGATAGCTTTTTAATGCATTCATGTACACATACTTTCTCAGTCAATGCTAAGTTATATTAGCAGTTTTCAGTATCACTACGTTTCCTTGATATTCCCAAGATCTTTACCATGTTGATTGAAGTCTCTCTCTCTCTCTCTCTCTCTCTCTCTCTCTCTCTCTCTCTCTCTCTCTCTCTCTCTCTCTCTCTCTCTCTCTCTCTCTCTCTCTCTCTCTCTCTCTCTCTCTCTCTCTCTCTCTCTCTCTCTCTCTCTCTCTCTCTCTCTCTCTCTCTCTCTCTCTCTCTCTCTAGCTGCCCTCTACACAGAAGGTGCTGGTGATGGAGTATTGTTCAGGAGGGAGCCTGCTCAGCGTGCTAGAGGAGCCAGAAAATGCCTTTGGCCTGGCTGAGACCGAGTTCCTCACAGTTTTGCAATGTGTAGGTGGGTAGTATACTATCTGGGTATTATTTCCCCAAACATTTCATTTACCAGTCCAGGAGTGAATCGTTTTCCTCTCCTTCTTCCCTTCAGTGCAAGGGATGAACCACCTGCGGGAAAATGGAGTGGTTCACCGGGACATTAAGCCAGGCAACATCATGCGGCAGGTCGGGGAGGACGGCAAGTCCATATATAAGCTGACTGACTTTGGAGCAGCCAGGGAGCTGGAAGACGATGAGAAGTTTGTGTCTATCTACGGCACTGAAGAGTACCTGGTGAGATGACAGTTCCACAAATAAACTGAATTCGCCTGTATTTGTGCTTTCAGTCATATGTCCAGGACACAGGAGAAAAAACAGAGGATTTTCACCAAAAAGTAGTTTTTAAGACATTTCCTTCTAACTAAACAAGAAACAGGTCAGGTCCTTAAAGGTGTAGTGTTATGTGGAGTGCACAGAGTTCTCTTACACTGTGTGCAACATTTTTAGGCAAGTTGTATTTTTGAGGATTCATTTTATTATTGAACAACTACAGTGCTCTCGGTCAATCCAAAATGTTAAAGAACCTAAACCTGAATGTTTACGAAAGTAAAAGTGAGGTTGTGTCTTTCTTACGAGAATATATATATGTTTTGCTATTATTAGGCAACTATTAGTATGCAGAATTATTCTGCAACTAAATAAAAAAACGAACATTTTCCCATCTCACTTGTTTATTTTCATCTGTTAAAGTGAGAATAATAAAACAACTCAAAATTTACAAATAAAAATTTCCGACATGTCAAAAAAAAAAAAATCTGTGACCAATATAGCCACCCTTCTTTTCAATAACTGTCATAAGCCTTCCATTCATGGAGTCTGTCAGTTTCTTGATCTGTTGACGATCAACTTTTTGTGCAGCAGCAACCACAGCCTCCCAGACACTGTTCCGAGAGGTGTACTGATTTCCTTCACTGTAATAGGGTTTAAGTCAGGTGAGGAAGGGGGTCATGTCATTATTTTTTCATCCTTAAGGCCTTTACTGGCTAGCCATGCAATTGAGTACTTCGATGCATGTGATGGAGCATTGTCCTGCATAAAAATCATGGTCTTCTTGAAAGATGCAGACTTTTTCCTGTACCACTGCTTGAAGAAAGTATCTTCTAGAAACTGGCATTAGGTTTGGGAGTTGATTTTGAGGCCATCTTCAACCCGAAAAGGTCCAACTAGCTCATCTTTAAAGGCAACTATTAGTATCTTGAAAGATGAGCTAGTTGGACAAAAAATAATGACATGACTCCCTTCCTCACCTGACTTAAACCCTATTGAGAACCTGTGGGCCCTGCTTAAACGGGATATTTACAGTGAAGGAAATCGGTACACCTCTCGGAACAGTGTCTGGGAGGCTGTTGTTGCTGCTGCATAAAAAGTTGATCGTCAACAGATCAAGAAACTGACAGACTCCATGAATGGAAGGCTTGTGACAGTTATTGAAAAGAAGGGTGGCTATATTGGTCACTGATTTTTTTTTTTGACATGTCGGAAATTTTTATTTGTAAATTTTGAGTTGTTTTATTATTCTCACTTTAACAGATGAAAATAAACAAGTGAGATGGGAAAATGTTCGTTTTTTGATTTAGTTGCAGAATAATTCTGCATACTAATAGTTGCCTAATAATAGCAAAACATATATATATATTCTCGTAAGAAAGACAAAACCTCACTTTTACTTTCGTAAACATTCAGGTTTAGGTTCTTTAACATTTTGGATTGACGAGAGCACTGTAGTTGTTCAATAATAAAATGAATCCTCAAAAATACAACTTGCCTAAAAATGTTGCACACAGTGTATATCTTCTTTACTACAGGTAAGCCTGCAGGCAATCTTGGCACGGCCTGTCGCATTAATATTTCATTACTGTTGCCTTAAGGAACATGAGGTCACCTTATGAACATACAATCATTTTACAGCCTCAGTGGAGGAAAGGGGGGGGGGGGGAGATGGCTGGCCCCAGAAAGTGCATTCATGATCACCTAATGTCCTGGGTAGATAGAGTAAAGGTGTCGAAGTGGCTTTGTGAGAAAGGCCCTGGGCAGCCCAGAACTTGATAACTCAAAGCAACTTTGATTATTAAGACTGGGTAGCCCTCTAGTGGACAAATGGGGAAATGTTACAGTTTTAAGGGTAATTGCTTGGGCCTTTCATAAAAGCAAGTGCACATTGTTACAGTGTTACATTTCTGCATTATGCTCAACATGATGTTCTTTGATACAATAAAGGGACTCTTGGGAACACAAGGAATACACGTTAGGGCAAAAGACCACTTTAGATGATAAACTTAACTGCTATCAGTATCAACATATGGAGCTGAGATGACCTAAGATCTGTGTGTGTTCATTATTCTAACTGTGCGTGTGTGTGTCTGTGTGTGTGTCTGTGTGTCTGTGTCCGTGTTTGTGTGCGTGTAGCACCCAGACATGTATGAACGTGCTGTGCTGCGTAAGCATCATCAGAAATCCTATGGAGTGAATGTAGACCTGTGGAGTATTGGTGTGACATTTTACCACGCTGCCACAGGGAGTCTTCCCTTCATACCATTTGGAGGACCACGCAGGAACAAGCCCACCATGTACGTTCATGCATTCCACGTTAACTCCATTGGGTTTCAAACCCTACCTCTTCAACCATAGCTAATGAAAGACTTTTGAAATGTTAAATATGATGCTGAGCCACCACTCAGCTGTCTTAATTGTGTCAAGTACTTAGACTTAAGAGATACTTTGTAAAGTTGACCCTTAGAGAAAGTTGTCTGCACATAGTTTTTTAAAGGACTTTATTGATATTAACCATCAATCATCCATTAGCCTGACCTTTGTTTTTACTGTGTAGGTTCAAAATTACCACAGAGAAGCCTACGGGGGCAGTAGCTGGAATACAGCGGGTGATGGATGGACCTATAGAGTGGAGCTACAACCTACCTCACAGCTGCCAACTCTCACAGTAGGCCACGTTATTAAAAAGTAGTCGAACATGCATCTCAGTGACTTTGTATTATAAAAAAATATATTTTTTTTCTTCTTTTTCTTCTGTACCTGTCTTGTAGGGGTGTGGCAGTGCAGCTGGTCCCAGTACTAGCAGGTATACTGGAGGCTGATCAGGAGCGCTGTTGGGGGTTTGACCAGTTCTTCACAGCCACCACAGACATACTGCAGCGGCAGCCGGTTCACCTCTTCTCCCTGCAACAGGCCATGGCACATTGTATTTATATACACCACTACAACACGTACGTATGCAGGCCACAGGCGTATCACCACATACATAATTAGCACAGTTTAAATCATAACAGCTTTATATAAAGAGCCGTTTGTGACTCAAACAGGTTTCTAGTCTGTCCTGCTGGTTTGACAGACCTCAGTAAAGCCTGTAGAAAACATGAACAGAAGGATGGAACAATTTGCCCATGTCCTGTGAGTTATTTTTTTTCAAACTTGAGTTTCAAACTACAAAATTGTAACCATAGTTGTCCTAAAGGAGTCCAAAAGTGTTTTATATGTGCTTTGCCTGTTCATTTGGTGTTTTTGTTTAATGAACGGCAATACACACGTGTGTGTTCCTGGAGTTGATCTATGTAAATAAGGTGGGATGTTGGTATTTTGGTCAAAAGTTATGGTTGTTATTGACGTCATGACTCACTCAGTAGATTCCACCAACAAGCCAAGTGATGCAACTGCAGAATCATGGTTCATTTAAGTGCGCTAATGGCAATAGTTCCAGTATATTAGAGTTAACTGAGCTAGATTATATCTGTAATACACACTTGCTCTCTTAGTTGATACCATCTTTGCAGCCCTGTGAGAGTGAAAGAACGGCCTCTATCTGCATTTTCTAATGGCACACGGAGGCACATCATGTGATGGGCTGGAGATAATTACATTTGCTTAAAATTATAGTAATGAATCAGTATTGCATTTAAAAGTCTTTCAACTCAATTTGGATAGTTTGTAAACTGGGCAATGTGTAATCATTAATGCGGCCTTGCAGAAGCTTATACAGACTGAGAATAATTGTGTTAATGCCACATGTAGAGGAGGCCAGATCAATATGAATACAATCTCATTGTTTAACCTTAGTCAACTCAACTTAAGGTAACCACCATTACCCAATGTGATATGTTTAGTTTTTACTTTCATGCAACTAATGTTACGGATGTCATCACTCTTTTCCATGCGTCGTTGCACATGGAAAATGTGACTTTCAATATCTCATCCACAAACATGAATACATGTTATTAGAAAAAAACATATACACTGCTCGAATGCCCCCCTGTACATTTATGCAGAGAATTACAATCGGTTACTTTAAAGTTAACTCAGAACTGAAATTTAGAAATGTGGAATGCAAGGCTAGTTTATTTTTACAGCACCATTCAAACACTAGGCAATGCAAAGTGCTTTAAAGGGGCATACAAATACATAATATTGAAATTGCTTTTTTTTAAAGCAAAAAACAAAAAAACATTCAACAAATTGTTTAAAATAAATTGCATTTAAAAGACAATGAAATCAAGCAAAATTTAAAGTTACAGCTTATAAGTGCACTATGTATATATTTGACTAATGTACTTCAATATGCTGTCTCACCCTCTCAGGGTGTCTGTATTCTTTGAGGAGGTGGCGTCTCAGACTGGTATAGCCATACAGCTGCAACATTTACTGTACCTGGGTCACCACCTCCCTCTAGAGGGCAACATGAAGGTGGTCAACCTCCCCAGCACCTCCCCTGCCCAGCCACTCATCCTGCTCAGCCAAGGGCCTGAAGCAAGTAGCAGCCTGCCATTCAGAGAACGTAAGACAATCAAAAGAACATTATACCTTTGATTACATTCCTGTGAAGTGGAAAGCTCTCCTTTTCTCTATTCTTCACTGTTCCCCCTACGGAGATATGAAAGACGTTTTATATGAGGTGTATCCCAGCATCACACTTAGTAAGATAACACATAAACGTCTGTGTGAAGTTTTGTTCAGTATTATTTATTTGAATGCTAATCCCAGATACGGGCGATATGCATGCTAACACACAGTCTCCACTGTTTTAGTCATACTTGTGCAGTGCGTATTCGGGACGTGTGCCCATTTACAAATAGCCTGTGCCTCCAGCTGGATTTTGATGTGCTTCTATTCGCGCTGTTACGGTAGCAGTGCACTCACTCCAAGCACAGATTTTTCCAGTTTTACTACTGTACCACTGATCCAAACAACTTCCCAGTCGGCACTGCACTTTCTTGGTCCTCAGTAATACACCTGCCAAGTGTGAGGTAGATCGTATGAACGTTTGGCGAGAAACTCAAAGGACAGACAGACAGACACAGAGGTGTCTCACTTTATAGTCAGATATTGAATGCGTTGGCTTTTCTCTCCTCTGCAGCAGAGACTCCTGTCATCCCGTCCAGGTTTGACATTATGGGAGACTACAACTTCTCCAAGGTACTGCAACTCTGCTTATTTTCTATTACACACATTACTGATGTTATTTTCATTTATTTTATTTGTATTGTATTATAATTATAAGCCTCCTACTAGGGTTGCGGCGGCAGTCGGTGTTACTGGTATAACTTGGTATTCAGACACACACACAGATGACATAACTTGTCCACCGGCACGCCAAGTTTTTTTCATAAACATAAAAGCCTTGTGGTCGCATAACAGCGGGAGGGCCCACGTTCCTTAAATACAAAACTCATTTCTAAAAAAGCAGTTATCAATACATAGAAAACAATTCATCTGAATGCTAGGAGCAGGTTTGCATCTAAACACATGACGAGAGAAGAGTTTATTTAAAAATAATGAATAGACTAATTGTAGTGAGCTGACATGTCTTTTCTTGAACTCTGCGGTGTAGCCTACAATTCATTATTGTTTTTTTTTTAACGTATGTCCGTTCGTGTAATCAGTGATACCGGTGTTGAGAAAAGTTTATCACCCGGTGGAAAACAATTCCACACCATGGCCTCCCCTCCTTCCTAACCATGATGATGATTTATCATCTCCCTTAACCGCCCTCTTCCCTGCAGGTTATAGTGGGAGCGGTCCACCAGTATCTGAGGATAGTGAAGTCTCTGCACACACACCGAGAGCTGCTACTGCAAGGATACTACAGCTACATGTGAGACACACACACACACACATGCTAAAATAAGGATGATGTGTTTGACTGATGTACCTCCAATGTTATGTAATGATTCTAGCAAATGATCCTCATCAAACTCTTCTCCCCTCCATTGCTCCTCTCTCTCCTCACCGAACACTCTCCTTGTTCCACAGGATGAGGCTGCGCAGAGAGTGTAGTGAGGCCATGCACAGTATCGCAATGATCACCATTAGACTGCAGTCTTGCCTCAACGTAGAGCACAGGGTTCACACGCTGTGAGTTTATCTGCACATGCTTTAGTCGAAATGAATGGAATCTGTGATGTCACACTTGTGGTGTTTGAATGGCATAGGTCACGTTTGTATGACTAACATGATCATACACAGCATTAAGGCAAATGCAGCTGTACTTGCTTTTAAAGGTTGTTTTTTGCCACTGTGAATGTATTTGAATAGCTCAAAGTATGAATGTAGTGGATTATGAGCCATGTCATTTGTTGACTAATGCAGACAAAACAAATGTCTTACTTTTATATTGTCATAATTAACATTGGCCACTTCCCCCTCTTTCTTCTGCCATATTTCTTGTAACTTTGTTTCTCTCAGAGGCCATAACATTTCAGAAAACTACGGTCCAGCTGATAATAGTCAAAAGCTGAAACTGGTGAGTGGCGTCGGTAAGAAGCATCACATAAGACAGCTTAACTGATGTGGAAAAAGGTGTTTTTGAATTGTTCATATTTTTATGCTGGTCCCATCCTTCATCAAGAAAAACAGTACATAGTGGAGAATGACAAATTACGATGAATAGAGTGATGAGAAAAGGGATGGCATGCATCAAATGTGTTTTTAACCAGAGTTTCAATTATGATAACAAACACACAGGTATAACAAACACACAGGTATAACAAACACACAGGTATAACAAACACACAGGTATAACAAACACACAGGTATAACAAACACACAGGTATAACAAACACACAGGTATAACAAACACACAGGTATAAGGTATAAGCACTGCAAACAAAAGAGGGTTCACAACTGAGAAAGTAGAAAAACATTGTAATACTAGTACAGATAGACACAGTGGTTCTTTTATAAATATTTTACTTAAAAGTTAGAGACATGTTTTTTTATAATAAAAAAAAAAACTTTATATCCTGAACAATGCCAAACTTGACACAGCGGGTAAGATAATAAGATAAGATAAGATAGTCTTTATTGTCATTGTACAGTCACCTATACAACGAAATTGGGATTGCCAACTGAAAGTGCATTACACACACAGACAAGCAATTTAAGTTAAAAACAGTATAAAAACAAGACACAGAACAAAAGAAACAAGACAAGGACAGGCAATGTCATAATAAATAAATCTAAAGGGCAGAAAGCATATTGCACTTGTGGAAAGTGAGGTATCCTATATGTATGTCTGTTTAATGTTTTATGAGAGTTAAGGGTCCTGATTGCCCAAGGAAAGAAGCTGTTTGCCAGTCTGTTGGTTCTGCTCTTCAGGCTCCTGTACCTCCTACCAGAGGGCAGTAGGCTGAGCAGGTGGTGGCTGGGATGGAGGTGGTCACGGATGATCTTCTTTGCTCTTGAGAGGCATCGAGAGCTGGCGATGTTATCCAAAGGAGGGCAAAGGAGAGCCAATGGTCTTTTCAGCTGACCTTATCACCCTCTGCAGCCTTTTTCTGTCAGCCACTGTGCAGCCAGCATACCACACAGTGATGGAGAAGGCCAGCACACTCTCAATGGTCGAGCGGTAGAAAGTCACCAGCAGCTTCTCCTCCAGTCTGTTCCTCTTGAGTACCCTCAGAAAGTGGTGCCGTTGTTAGACCTTCTTCACCACCGCTTTCGTGTTAGCTGACCAGGATATGTCTTCAGAGAAGTGAGTTCCCAGGAACTTAAAGGTGGAGAGACTCTCTCCACACAGTCACCATTTATGTGGAGAGGAGCGGGGTCAGCTCTGTGTCTCCTGAAATCCATTATGACCTCCTTTGTTTTTGTGGTGTTAAGGGTCAGGTTGTTTGCAGCACACCACTCCACCTCATCCATGTAGGCCGACTCGTCTCCTCCGGTTATGAGCCCCACCACAGTCGTATCATCCGCGAATTTGACTATTGTGTTGGTGGGGTGGGTAGGAGTACAGTCATGTGTGTAGATGGCATACAGGAGTGGGCTCGGCACGTAGCCTTGTGGAGAACCCGTACTGAGCATGAGGGTGGAGGAGCTGTGGGTGCCAATCTTAACAGACTGATTTGTAAGAAAATCTTTTATCCAGGCACAGGTGGCGGGGGGGGGGGGGGGAGTCCAGGGCAGCCAGCTTGCTCACAAGGATGTCCGGGATGATGGTATTAAAGGCCGCGCTGTAGTCGACGAAGAGTATCCTTACATAGGTCCCCAGGTGTTCTAGGTGGCTGAGTGCTGTGTGGAGCGCTGTGGAGATGGCATCATCAGTTGATCGGTTTGCTTTGTATGCAAATTGGAAGGGGTCAAAGGTTGGAGGGAGGCATTATTTTATGTGATGAGTCATAAGCCTCTCAAAACATTTTGCAACCACTGGTGTTAGTGCAATGGGTCTATAGTCACTGAGGTTATTGATGGTTGAGTTTTTGGGGACAGGGATTATGGTAGCCGACTTGAGACATGGTGGGACGGTGGCATGTGTCAGGGACAGGTAATTGTGTCCATGTAAAACAGTCTTTCTGTAAACAAGATAATAAGATTTTTAATGTCAGCATTCAATACAGAAACAGTTTGGTTGGAGACCTACACTCACCGGCCACTTTATTAGGTACACCTGTTCAATGGCTTATAAAAACAAAAAGCTAATCAGCCAATCACATGGCAGCAATGTAAGGCATTTAGGCATTTAGACGTGGTCAAGACAATGTACTGAAGTCAAACTGAGCATCAGAATGGGGAAGAAAGGGGGTTTAGGTGACTTTGAACATGGCATGGTTGATGGTGCACGGAAGGATGGATCCATACTTTCATGTTGTTTACGCCAAATTCTGAACCTGCCATCTGAATGTCACAACTGAAATCGAGACTCATCAGACCAGGCATGCTTTTTCAATCTTCTATTGTCCAATATTGGCGATCATGTGAGAATTGTAGCCTCATTTTCCTGTTTTTAGCTGACAGGAGTGGCACCCGGTGGGGTCTTCTGTTGCTGTAGCCCATCTGCTTCAAGGTTGGTCGTGTTTTGCATTCAGAGATGGTATTATGCATACCCTGGTTGTAACAAGTGGTTATTTGAGTTACTGTTGCCTTTCTATCATCTCGAACCAGTATGCCCATCCTCCACTGACCTCTGACTTCAACAAGGCATTTTACGTCCACACAAATGCCGCTCACTGGATATTTTTTCTTTTTCGGACCATTCTCTGTAAACCCTAGAGATGGTTCAGAGTGAAAATCCCAGTAGATCAGCAGTTTCTGAAATACTCAGACCAGCCCTTCTGGCACCATCAACATTGCCATGTTCAAAGTCCCTTAAAGCCCCTTTCTTCCCCATTCTGTTGCTCGGTTTCAACTTCAGTAAGTTGTCCCGTCCAGGTCTACATGCCTAAATGCATTGAGTTGCTGACATGTGATTGGCTGATTAGTTATATGTGTTAACAAGACAATGAACCGCTGTACCTAATAAAGTGGCCGGTGAGTGTATATGTAATTATAAGTAAGGTCGTTTTCACACCTAGTAGTCCACTTCCTTGGTGCGCACTAAATGGGAGTCAGAGACATTATTTTGGTTATTTTCATGCTTAATGTGTAGCGCATATTGTAACAGTCATAATCTATCAAATGTAGTGCTACATTCCTCTGTCAGCCCACGTTACAATAGCAGCAGACTAGCGGGTGGAGCATATGGCCGTTTGCTCCGACAACTAATTCAATAACACATGCATTTAATGAAAGACATATGCAAAAGAGGGAGAATTGATGCGTTAATACTACGCTTTCTGTGATTAGTGAGGATGGGGTTCACACAGGAGATGATCCGCTCCAGAGTTCACTTGTATACAGCCCGAGACCACCTCTTACAAGCAGCGCAGAGTCCGGTTGTTTAGTGCGCACTAGAGTCTGGGACTGTGTTCAAACCAACCCAAGCAAAGTGCGCCAAAGGCTTAAACACTCCAGGGTTCGTTTAAATCACACTAAACAAAGCTGGTGTGAATGCGACCTAAGATTCAAACTAACACCATTGCAAAAACATTGTATTCTGAGCAACCTGGATGCCATAGAAATGTTTCTTTTTCAAATATATTCAACGTCTGAATTAACAGATAGGCAACATCGCTCAACTAACACATATAATAATTTGAATGCAGTAATGTAAACTAATCCTATATAATAGACTGAAGTGTTTATTATCTGCCAGGCTTGTGACTTGTGTGTATCAGGAATCAGAGTGTGTGGCTGCTGTCTCTACAGGTCCATGAACACTTGCCTGTATACGCTGGCGGCATCAAGGAATTTCAGAACCAACTGGACCATCTGCAGATAGAGCAGGCCAAGCTAGCGGAGATGCTGGCCAATGACAAGAGGTACTCCAGCCATTCAAAAGCTTAAGGGTGCCTTTGTGTGTGTGTGTGTGTGTGTGTGTGTGGGGGGGGGGGGGTTTGTGCTGTTTGACCTCTGATATTTTGTCTCCCATAGCTCTCAGAAGATGGAGATGCTGCTGCAGAAGATAACGGCCATTCATCAGCACTATCGAAAAGACAGGCTGAGCGGCAGTATGTACAATCGCTTTTCCATTACACCATACCGGCTCTACTCTGCCCTACACACCTTTTTTGGTCTTAAACTATGTAAAAAAAATTGTATTGCCCCTTTTGTTCATCGTAAAAAATGCACAATACCTCACTCTCTTCTTATTTCTTGACACAGAGTTGGCATATAATGATGAGCAGATCCACAAGTTTGAGAAGTGAGTATTTGTCCGCGGAGCAGCTCACCCGACCTGTGACGAAGCTATTCTGAGCTCTAATCTGCTTTTCCCTTCTCCCCTCTCAGAATACAACTGTCGTGCCACATTAAGCGAGTGAAATCTCTCCTTAGAGAGGACTGCGTGCACAAATACAAAGAGCTACTGGCCACAGCAAGAACGTGGAGCAGGTCAGAGCAAGCACACAGGACAAATGATGACTCTCCAGACACAGTGTAGACTTTGGACCAAATTCACCTTGGCTGAGTTATCCCAACCTAGCCTGGCTCCGCCCGCCCGCTTACTTCCGGCCAAATTTCATTTTCCCTTCAGTAGTCAGTCTGGGTGTACAGTGCATTTCCCAGTTTTACCGGAGAATCTACAATCGTCCAATCAGCGAACAGAGCGAGTGGCTGAGAACGATGACGTCGAAGTCACGCTCCAGTTTCAGTTGAATGCTGCGTTCCTTTATACTCGGAAGAAGGAGATTTCCGACTTGGTAGTTCCGAGTTCCGACCTGTCTGTGTTCCAGTGCATCTGCTCGCGAAAATATGGACGCCTAAAACCTTTCTCGTCCAAATAACTAAACGTTAGGCTCTAACAAGTTACTGTTGCCAGGTACCGGTAGATTCATAGACTACAATATGTAGTGAAGTCGGAAATTTCCGAGTTCCCTGTCCAACTGGAACGCACCGTCAAAAGCCGGCTCATGACGGGGCGACCGTGGCTCAGGTGGTTAAGCGGGTTGGCCAATGATCCAAGGGTTGGCGGTTCGATCCCCGCTCTACCACCTGTGTCATGGTTGTTGTGTCCTTGGGCAAGACACTTCACCCACCTTGCCTCGTGTGAATGTGTATGACTGCTGTATGTTTGAGGTGGTGGTCGGAGGGGCCGTAGGCGCTGAATGGCAGCCACACTTCCGTCAGTCTGCCCCAGGGCAGCTGTGGCTACTATGGTAGTTTACCACCACCAGTATGACTGTGTGTGAATGAATGGAACCTGGAACCCTGTAAAGCGTCTTTGAGTGCCTTGAAAAGCGCTATATAAATCCAATCCATTATTCATTATTATTATGACACACGTAACGACCAAACGTGATGCGATTGGTTGGCTAATCCAGAGTGGCACTGGGCAGATCCAATAGTTTTAAACTTCGACAGACACCCGCCTCCAAGTGAGCGTACGTTTGCCAATTGCTGCAAAGCAGCTGACTGAGAGCTCGGCTTTATGAAACGCGCACATTATGTAAGTGATCACTGTATGAATAAAGAGCGATTTAACACTTATATTAACATAAATAAACCGCTTACTTCACCTTTAAGTGAAAAGTTGAATACAATGAAATGATAATGAAAACTCTTAAAATCCAGAGTATCTTTCTACATGTTTTCTTTTTATCGTGGCAGATTTCAGTCTTAAATCTGACTACCTAATGTTGTAACCATTTTAATGTTTATTCTCATTTGGTTTTCTCCTCTGTTTTGACACCAAGCAGACATTGGCACATTGATAGGATGGGAGCCTTGCTTGACTAAAAGGTGTCTCTATTGTCCTCCACTCTACAGTACTTTACAGGAGATGCAGACTCGACTGCAGGACTTTGGTTCTTTCTCCACAGGCTTGTTGGCCGACCTGGAGATGAGCGATCAGCGGCAAAACAAGGTCTAGATTTCACTCTCTCTCAATCTCCACTGCTCGGATCACATATTGTAGCATTATGTACAAATATATGTATTATTGCACCAATGAAAAAGATTCTTTTATACTTTTCGTTAGACTTGGGAGCGTCTTTTCAGTGGTCCTGTTTAGTGAGGTCACTCTTGTTACATCTCAGTGATGCGATGATGTAATGTCTCCTCTGACCTCCTCAGGCTCTGGACAGAATACTTTTCAGTCTGCAGTCCAACAGAGCAGGACAACAGCCTGACGTCACACCCAGGGACAAGGACCAGATGGTCTCCAGGTGTGTGTGTGTGTGTGTGTGTGTGTGTGTGTGTGTGTGTGTGTTTATTGTTTATTGTTTGTTGGATCCCCATTAGTTGTCACCATTGTGACAACTATCCTTCCTGGGGTCCCTAAAAAGCAAAACAATTCCTATACAGTTTTCCCAAAATAGGAATCACATACACAAAAAAAATCTGAAACAAGCAATTACATTTTTCTCATAAAAAAAGAAGAAACTCAAATCATAGCCTACATCATACCGTGTGCATACACACACCCGCTTACCCACATTAGATGCCTAAAGGTTCATATTGTAAGCATACAGAATACATTTGCATGCACCATACATACACACTACAAGTATACATTCAGAGATCATTTCATTAAGAGCTGTCCCTATATATAAGTTTAAACTAAGAATTCAAAATAAGGCACTCTGCAGCTTTACAAACACTGGTTGACTGAATTTGTGTGTGTGTGTGTGTGTGTGTGTGTGCTGCAAGAGATCTGAGATAGTTTCCCTGTTTCCCTGATAACATGGCTTTCTTTGCTGTAGGATGCACCATCTGAAGGAGGAGATGGAGATTTTGGTGAGGGAGCTACATAGTAACAACAACCTTATTGAGAGGTCAGTTTAGCAAACCCAACTCCTTGTCAATAAATGTCCTCGCTCAAAAATCACACTCACTCATAGAGTAGGTGGGGAAAAGAATTAAGTTGATTATTGTTTGTTTCTTTCTCCTATAGTCTGGGAGCAGTCAACTCTGCAGCAGCAGCTCTGGAGCCGGGCTTGGCCAGGCCTTCCACACTGACAAACGTGCAGCTGCTGTAGCCTGCGCTGTACGGAGAGGAAGCTGCCAAAGACCATCAATAAAATGTGAATCTCAATTGAGAGATAAGAGATGCATTAAAGGAAGAATCGCCACTAATGGATTTTTTACTCTCTGTGTGTGTGTGTGTGTGTGTGTGTGTGTGTGTGTGTGTGTGTGTGTGTGTGTGTGTGTGTGTGTGTGTGTGTGTGTGTGTGTGTGTGTGTGTGTGTGTGTGTGTGTTGTGTGTTTGTGTGTTTGTGTGTGTGTGTGTGTGTGTGTGTGTGTGTGTGTGTGTGTGTGTGTGTCTGTGTGTGTGTGTGTGTGTGTTTGCAATCTGATTGCAGCAGTTCAATATAAACCTCATTAATGCCTTTAGCGTTATTGTATTTTTAATAGGCTGCATCAGTGATGGACTGCCAGGATAAAACCAAATGAATGCCAAGTCAGCTGCTAGAGTGTTTTTCTTGGGCTGTTTCTTTTTTGTCCCACAGCAGAAGCTCTGCTGAATAGAGAGAACCTGATTTAATGAATTTAAGCTGTGTGTGTGTGTGTGTGTGTGTGTGTGTGTGTGTGTGTGTGTGTGTGTGTGTGTGTGTGTGTGTGTGTGTGTGTGTGTGTGTGTGTGTGTGTGTGTGTGTGTGTGTGTGTGTGTGTGTGTGTGTGTGTTGCCTTTTTCCCTACTGATTGATCATTCACACGGTTTATTGTGACTTTATTTATTTGTAGGTTGTGATTGATGACATCATGGACTGTCAGCAGCACTGTAGATTTAAAGTCCCATCCGTCTCTTTCCACTGTTGATGTTTAACGTGTTTGATAAGTCATTTCTTTGAACTGTATTTTGTCCCAAGGTTTTACAATAAAAGAAGTCACAAAATTGGGGAAAGTCAGCCTTCAACCACAGTGTCTCCTTTAAACAGAAGTAACAGTACGGCAAATGACCATAATATGAAATGACATTAGCCATATGGTGGGGGAAAACCCAAGGGTTTATTTGTTTCTAAATAGATCTCAGGCGATGAAGTGTGACAAATCATAACATATATTTGTAATGTACTAAACTTTTTGTGCCATGTTTTTAATCAGCCATTTTTATCTGGAGAAAAGATATCCTCTCATTTTATGGAACGATAAGGGCTGAAAGTGAAAGTAAAAAAAACATGTTATGTCCCCTCTTGTTTTGTTTAAAGTGCTAGCATACCATGAGGATGAATCACCACCTTCCGAAAAGACAATAAGGTCATCACGAATGACTGTCTAACAACAGTGTCATACACTTATATTACATTTGGTTTGGGTAGGTGTGTCTTGGCCGGGGAATAGGAAAGGTCTTAAAACAAAACAAAACAATAGAGCTGTTGTGACACTGCAAAGTGCAGGGAATGAAATTGAAAGCATTTAAGCTTTCAATTTAATTCCCTGTGTGTCAGTGTAGTGTAGTGGTGTGGGTGTCCCTGGGGGCTTTCTTTGGTTCAGTAAAGGGCTCAACTGCCGCTGGGTTTTCTTCACCTCATGTGACGTGTTCTTGGCACAATGGAAAGTTTGATCAACCTTTCTGTTCCTAGTCGAAACAAACAGCGACATTGTGTTTTTTCCTCACTTAGACTGTCTCACTGCTCTGCATCATGGCAATCTTCAATGCATATGCCCACTGTAAGCCCATGCATTAGTCTGGCTGTGTCAGTTTTGTCTCATACCTGTGTTGTACATGTCATTAGTTGTGTTTGTGTAAGCTGGTTGGGGTGTAGTTTCACTTTTGACAACAGGTTTGCTCTTTTCCTCTTATAACAATTCGCTTTTTAACAATAAAGCACCTAGTGATAAATAACTGATGACATATGATAGATGACTTTCAATGGTCAAAAGGAGGTACTAACTGTCAAAGAGATGGCTCTTTAATATTTTGCCATACCTTATTTTAGTAAAGTAGGATTATAAAACAATTTAAAATGGAAACCAAGAGCCTCATGCAGTCCCTGGCAGCTCTCCACAGATTCTTCATCTGTGACTGTGGTCTCTGGTCCCAGTCTATTAGTAGGCTAATATGGTTTCAGAAGATTGACTAAAATTAGAGTAAACGCCCTGCAAGAAAGGCAAACAAATGACATTGAGTCATCAGAAAGTTGAGTGGTGTTATCTAGTTAAGTATCCTATTGCTAAATAAGTATTAAAGTGACCTTACGACCCAAAACCTGGGCAACACTTTGAACTATGGACTTATGCGCGCCCCCTGTCGCTTTAAAAGGGAGCGCGCTCGCTGCATTTAAAGCCGTCAGTTCCCCTTTGCGTCACTACTACACGCTTGTCGCGGGCGTGAGTGAAGTTTACATTCGGGGCACGGAGGGAGCACAAACACGCACGGTCTGTTACACACTCCCAAACAAACACACATTACATTACAGGGGGAACACGGGAGAATGGCGTCTGCGAGTGTGGTGGGGCAGCAGCAGCACCCGCCGGTTCCGCACAGGCTGGACTCGGAATCTCAGCTCCTGCTCCTCAAACTGACCGGCGGCAGAAAGAAAATAACGCTGCTGAGGAAATCGTCCTGGGAGAAGATGTTGTCCAGGAGGAGCGCGGGGAGCAGCAGCAGGGCGTGCTCGGTCACTACTACTACTCAGCGTCAATCTGGAACTCCTCATCCCCTGTCTCCGGGACCAACAGCTGGAGACACGGCGGTGAGAGGAGGAGTGATGCCCGGTGAAGGATGCGGAGCTCCCACCGCCGCCCCTGCTGCTGCGCCACGTAGCCCGGCCACGGACTGCGACAGAGGCACGGCAGACACCGGCGTGACTCGGGAAAGTCGAACAGGGCACGTCGTCGGTGAACGCAACATCAACCTCGACTGTGACTCAAACCATAACACAGTTGGTGGTCGGAGGGGGACTTCGTCGCTCAAAAGGTCGTCTGGCATCAATGGCATGCCAAGCGGACCGGTTACGAATGGACACAGGAGAACATACAAGAACCGGGGCGCGCCACACGGCAGAGGAGACAGCGGACATCACCAGAGCATCTCCTCCTCCGTCTCCTCTCCGTCCTTGCCAGCACAAGGAGACAGCTGCCGGCTCCAGCTGGAGCGGCTGACACAGGGCAAGACCGGTGTCGTCAGGCTGGCCCGCACCGAGCCTCCCCGCAGAGAGGCCTGGTCCATCTTTCCCCAGGGGCAGGGGGTGGACCCAAGGGTGAGGACCGAGAGTGGCGAAGGACACCGGTTCGAGGCCAAGGCCGTTACGCAGGACTGGTGTGACGCCTGTAGCCGTCAGATCACCGCGCAGGCACTCAAGTGTCAAAGTAAGTAGAGTTATAGTCCGCTCAATTGTGAGTTCATATAACTTTTAACGCAATCAAAGCGCATGGAATGAGTGTTACATTGGCCCGGTTGCATAGGTGCATCCTGAACGTGCACTTTAGCAGTAGCCTAACGTACGCACTCTTTTCAGTTGTGTGATTGGTTTTTATTTCCCCCCTTTCAGGCTTTGCTCCATTCTAGCTCTTTCTAGCCTCTACCTTACAATTATATTAGGCTATTTCATGAAGGGCACAAGTAACCGGGTGCTGAGCTCCTCCATACTGGTGGCTGTGTGTGCATGTGCATGTCATTGAGCCAGTGAGACAGGGAAGGACATTTCCAAGCATTGTGTTCCTTTAACAGAGCCAAAAGCCTATTATCTTGTCCTTCCAGCTTTTCCCTTCAAAGAGAAAGGGAAAGCTGAATCGCTGAAATCCCCCAAAACAATAGACATGTCTATAAAGCTCCCACTTAATTGTGAGTGTGCATGAACTGATATATGTCTGGGCTTTAGACAGAGGATAATATGAGAACGAAGAATGAATAATGTACAATATAGAGACACTGAGAGCAGCATTTTTCTTGGATTTGATATTGGAGTGCCATTTATATTTATATTTTATTTATATTATATTTTAAGGCCATTTATATCTTTACACTCATCTCGCCTGCTATCTCTGGAGCCACCTACCTGTCTGTACTGACTGTACTGTAGGCCTACTGCTGAGATCAGGCTCTGGTGACATCACTTCCACCTGCACAGTCCTGGACAGTGGACATAGAGTTTGGGCCAATCCAATTTGTCCTGGCAGTGTGGATATGTGTTTAGATTTGGCTTGATTACACACATGTACTGTACGCATACGCAACCTAGTTATTGTGTATGTATTGGCGTTTATGTGCACATACTGTACATGCATGCATGCAGTGTGTGTGAGTGTGAGTGTGTGTGTGTGTGTGTGTGTGTGTGTGTGTGTGTGTGTGTGTGTGTGTGTGTGTGTGTGTGTGTGTGTGTGTGTGTGTGTGTGTGTGCATAGGAGTGTCTTTGTGAGTGTCTGCGGCTGCTGAGTTGGCATTTTGTCAGCAGCACTCTGTTACAGGGAGGCTGTGGCCGCAGAGCAGTGTGAGATAAAGTGATCCAAGACAACGCCAGGGAAGAAAGGAAGGGCCAAATAAAGGAAGGGCCAATTGAAATAGAGGAACAGAGCCGAGGGGAAATGGAAAAGGAAGGGAAAGGGAAAGGACGACAAGTATTTGGAAATGTGATGGAAAGAGTCAGAGGAGAGGTGGACGGAGGGAGGGAGGGAGGGAAGGAGGGAGGGTGATAGGAGAGAGTAGAGAGGGAGAGCTAGGACAAGAGCGATGGGGAGGAACGAGAGCCAATGCAAGTGAGGGATAAAGGAAAGAAGAGCGAGAGTTTTGTCCAGCGCTGCAGAGCTGTCTGATTTAATGTACTATCAGCAAGAGCTCAGTGGAGCGAGAGCCCAGATTACTGGAGCACTGCACACACACACACACACACACACACACACACACACACACACACACACACACACACACACACACACACACACACACACACACACACGGCCATGAGTTTCGTTACAACCCAAGAACTTCAGAGTTTTTTTTGTCCTGACTAGTCTCTTTATGGATCAAGATAATTGGCTTTAGGTTTATGCTGCCATCAGCTGTTCCCTCGAACAAACTGTCTCTTCTGGTCCCCACTTTTCTCTATGGAAAGCATTGGATCAAAATGATGCAAAAATGCAATCATGGGGGTCCCCTGGGACATTTAGGACACTCAATAACACATTTAGGCATTTCAGGGTGTTTTTGTGGGGAGAGACGCAACCAAAAAACTGCCAAAATAGAAACAGCAAGCACACACAGTACACACATGCACGCTCTTCTTTTCAACTACACCCAGCAAATGACAGGGAGTGAGATACGGAGGCCTTCTGTAACCATAAACAACCATCATTCCATGTCTTTTGTCTAGCTGTATGCCTCCTTCCCTCTGTCTGTCTTTAATTTATCACCCTCCCTGTATCTGTGTTGGCTTTGTTGCGTATTGAAGCCTATAGAAAGATGCAAACGCAGCTCTTCTCCCCTGGGTTGGTTGGAGAGCTCTCAGAGGCTGCTGTGATGTGGCCTTGCCCCCACAGTGAGATCTGTCAATCTAACCGTAGCTCCCCCAGTCTCGTAGTCTGCTCCTCTGTTGTTGTGCTATCCTCTGAGTTTACTCCTACAGCTGGCTTTCCTCCACGTTCTTGCTTTTTGTTTTTGTATCTTTATGGCTCCCACTGGGACATAGATGGGAGTTTGATTTGTAGTGTGTCCATGCTACACAGCAACCCCCACTCTGTATATGCATTACTACAGCGCACACATCCAGATGAAAGCAGCATCAGGCACTAATGAGGCATACAATATTGACGCCTATGACGAACATGTCAGTCTAGAGAAGAGCTGTATATGTCTGTGTTACTGACACTTATCTGGCCCATTTAGGGAACAATGTATTAATAAATGCAGTATGCAGTATAATACAGAATGATGAATAGCATCATAAATGTGTTTTTATCAATAAAACTATAGAAAAATCCAATATGTAACAAACGGTGGAATCGTAAAAGGTGGAATCAGCGGTATTGGAGAATGCTTGTTGTTAAAGGGATAGTTCAGTAATATTGCAGTGGTGTTGTATGGGGTACTTAGGCATAGTTAGGCATAATTTACCATATGGAGAGGTGACGGCTAGTGCAGTCAATATAAAGGAGTTTAGGGGAGATGTCACTGGAGCAGAAGTCAGCATTGTACTGTTGCAGACAGGGCCAGAAGAAAAACTTCTTTCTCCACATACTGTATATAAATGCTAAACTAAAAGCTAAATATATGTTCAACTGTATGCTAAACTGAGTTTTTTTTCTGTATCAGTCCGCCAATCATCTGCTGGACTCAGAGCTACTGCACATTATGCAAAACTCAAGAAAACAAAAAATAGGCTGGCAGCAAACTAAAGCTGTGGATAAGATCTCAGTTTAGTGTACAATTGAACAGATATTTAGGTTTTAGGTTAAAATGTGTAGAATTTTTTTTTAACTCCTTATAGTGAAAGCACTGTCCGCCATCTCCATAAGGTAACACATTAATTATGTGTTATTATTAAATAAAAGTACCTCATACAACCCCACTTCAAAAATACTGAAATATCCCTTTAAAATCACTTTTTTGTCAAAATCAATGAATATTTTCAAATAAATGATCTGCTACCTGTGTATACTGTGTGTACTGAAAGAAATGCCAGTGTTGATACACATAGCCTAGGCTCAGTAAATGGGCTTGTTGTTAGCTTTGGTGGCCTGCCCCTTTGTTTACCCTTTGTTTACATACCAGTTTAACAAGCCTAGGCTGTGAATGAACAACAGGGTCTTTTTCCAGCGCACACACATTACAGACAGGTAGTGGATCGTGGGGAAATATTCATTTTGACAACAAGAGTTCTCCAGAATCACTAACTCCACCTTTTAGATTAGTGTTGCATCCTGTCAGTGGTTTTATTTATCATTGTTCTCATGATAGTGGAGCGGATCAGTGCTTATTTTTGCCAGAATCTTTCAGTTGATGATACAAGCGTTGGCATGAGCAGTCTCCATCGGTCACTTGACAAGAAAATTGACGGACGCTAATCTGCTCCACTATGATCTGCTGTGTCATGGAGGGAAGGAAGCACAGGCGTAGGGGGGAGAGAGGGAGAGAGAGAGGGAGGGACGGAAGGAGGGAGGGAATTAAATGGCTGCCTCCCTAATCCCAGCTCTTGGTGTCTCCTACCTGGGATTATGTCTCAGGGATGGAGAGATTGGGATTACAGACTGGCAGACAGAGTCAGACGTCAGATTAGTATTTAATTGAAGCTTCCAGATAACCATGCTGCTGTGACACGAGTGCCCCGCCCGATAGGGTTTGGCCTCTGCTGTGTCCTGCAACGGCAACGACCATACCAAGCATTGTGAACTATATGTTTGTGAGCCATGCATAAAGCCCAAGTAGATCTCAGTCAGAATATGATTACACCCTGTTGACAGTATTCGTGTTGGAGTGTTTGCAGGCAGAGTGGAGACTGTTGTTGTTACTTTGCATCAGCTACGGCAGCAAGTCTGGGGTCGTGTGCTGGCCACTGCAGAGGCGGAGAGGGATACTCACATTGACACATGGCTGGCCAGGAAGCGCCACATGCCACAGACATTCACACAGCAACCCTCCTGTGTGTTCTTTATGCTCCATAGCTCTTTCTGGAGCATGTCTTTTTCTCCATCTCTTCCTTATTTGACCTCTCCCCCTGGTCTGTACACACAGTGCAGACATTGTCTCAGGAACCCCCTCTCAGCTGTTTCACATCGGCCCCTCTCAAAGCTTCATTCAGGCCAGAGGCAGAAGAAAACATTGGGAGGAGTGTTGTGTTAAATGGCTCATAACCTTCTTGTCCTGGCATACCACTACTTGCTGCCGCTCTGCCAGAACTGTGATGAATATAGTTTTAACTAGACTTCCACCAAAACATTCCTTCCAAGCTCAAATGTCTTACGTTGAAAACAAACAGAACGTGGAAATAAGGCTGCATTGAATACCGAAAGATTGTGCTTCTATTATACCGCAATGCATTCAGTATCAGTTAGGTGTTTTTAA
The DNA here is from genome assembly GCF_949987685.1 of Ammodytes marinus. Lineage (NCBI taxonomy): Eukaryota > Metazoa > Chordata > Actinopteri > Uranoscopiformes > Ammodytidae > Ammodytes > Ammodytes marinus. The sequence goes on from NC_137233.1 coordinate 29,345,869, forward strand.
ATTTTTTAGTTTGGGGTTTTCTACTGGAAATAGTAGTGTAGTGTCCTTTTTAGCCACTGTCTGAAATGCGTGGCTTCTCTCCTTGTGACATCATATGGGAAGAGAAATCTTACTGGGGTTTTTGAATGCAGGTTTTTAGAAAGTGGAGGTGGAGAAAAAGGGATGTTTTTTTTATCATACTTTGGGACTAACAAAGTCACACCGGGGACCCGTGTTAATGTTGAAAAAACCATGAAAAGGTGACAACTTAGGTCATGCAGATAGGGCTTTTGTTTAAACATACATTTACCTACATGATTTTTTTGTGCTCTCCTCTCCACTGTGCATCACTGCTCAGCTGTATGCATTGCAATCAGAACAGTGGGGAGCAGTCAGAACAGTGGGGATTTTTCTACCAAGCTATATTTAGTTTGCCCTTGGCCGATAGCGAGAGGATAGGACTGCAGATGAAGATGTGGCTATATGGCAGAAAGGACAGCACAAAGACAACTCCTAAGCACTCCTAAGTTGAGGGGCTATTTTGAATTGATATCAAGGCCCACATAACGTCATGCTCTGTGCTGCAGTGTAAAGAAAAAAACAGAAAAAGATCACATTACAGCATGAGTGACCTTCTTATGGCGCTGCTCTCACAATTATGTCATATGATTGTGAGTGAAACTGGTGAGCACCCTGTTCCTCCAAAGTCTTTAGAAGTAGGGCAGATGAACTCCCAGTAGTTCTCTCTCTCTCTCTCTATCACTTTCACAGTGCATATTAATAACCGACGGACTGCGCATCACCTCAATCCACACATACAAGTGCCTATTCACACACACACACACACACACACACACACACACACACACACACACACACACACTTGAGGTGATACCTGACAAGATATTTCACTGTTGTTGGGTGACACAGGACGGTTGACTCACTCCAGGCTGAAGGGTTTCACACCAATGAGAGCCGGCGAATAGGGGGGAGAAGAAGAGAGGAGGTGGCGTGGGTAAACACCTCTGCGGCGGATCTTTCTGCTCTAACTGTATGGAGATTCCACCATGGTGTCTTCTCCTGCTGAGTGAAGTGTGTACGGTCAACCAGCGAGAGGAACACGGGATAGGAGAGAAGGCTCCTGTTGCAGGCAAAGAGAGGAGGGACTGGAATACTGGAGGAGCCACGGTTTTGCGAGGGGGGTCTCTGTCTCTTTAAGCTGGGCTGTTTGTTACTGCAGAGTGTGTGTGTGGGTGCTGCAGTAGAGACAGAGAGAGAGGGAAAAAGAGAGAGAGAGAGAGAGAGAGAGGGAGAGAGGGATGAGAGAGCATCGATAACGGAGAGATGTTAGAAAAGGAACAAGTAGGACATGCAGCAGAGATTCGGAACAGATTGGAGTTTTTTTTTTTAGGAGACCAAAATCAAAAAGTGTGAGGTAACGAGCAGAGCAGGTCTAAGAGGAAGTGTGTGAGGAGGACTCCAGGGGGGGTGGTGGGTACAGGTTGGAGGGGTGGCCGAGCGAGTGGACAGGGGGCTGTTTATTCGGAGCGTGGCACCGGTGGCAGAGTGGCTGCGCTGGGATGGCAGAGGAGGAGGGGGCAACTGGGGGGGCTGGGGCTGGGGCTGGCGCTGGGGCAGTCCACAGAGGGACAACAGAGCCAGGGGGCAGGAGAGGAGGGCCAGCGAGGGCTACGCCACCACCACGCACAGGACAACGGTGCCGGCTGCCGCGTGGTGCCACCTCCACCACCATGCTTCATCCATGGACCCACAGATAGCAGCACCTCTTGTCCTGGAGGAGGTGAATGGGGAGGCAGGTGTGTTGGAGGAGGAAGAGGAGGGGGAGGTTGAAGGTCTCAGGGTGGAGGCCGGCGTTGGGACCTTTCTGGGCCAGGTGTCACTGCATCTGGAGGACTCAGAGGGCGAGGTGGGCAGCGCCTGCTTCGGACAGGTGTCCCGGCGGCTGGGCCGGCTGCTCAAGAGGCTGCCCAAGTCCCGGTCCTGGAGCGACGGCCTGCGCATCCTCAGACGGTCCTCCTCCAACGGATCTTTGCTCACCACCTCAGGTATGGGAAAGAAGGAGAATGAAGTGAGTGTGCAACAAGAAGTAGCAACTAGGAAAAGTGAGAAGTTGTACATAGATTGAATCTCAGTCAGTTTTTGTTGGTGATGATAGGGATTAGTATTTTGGAGGAAAAAAATTTGAAAAATGATGAGTAGACAGGGTGAGCTGGGTTTGGCCTCAAAGGACGGCTGTGGGCCAAACTATTTGGGTATTGTGTGCATCGAACAGGCTGTCTATCTGTGAACTATAATGCCCTCAAGCTCTGTTACTCTTTGTTTACCCCCCCCCCCCCCCTGGTTCTCTCTATCGGCTGATCTATCCCCATTGCTTTTGTTTAAAAGCCCATGTCTGTGTGATGTGATGGTGTGTGAACAGCTAGGGGCTGCAGATTGAATGTACACGCCAGAATAGTCCAGCAAACAGGCCAGATGAAAGCAGTTGGATTTACAGCTCGACACACACACACACACACACACGCACACACGCACACGCACACACACATACGCACACACACACACACGCACACATACACACACACACACACACACACGTAAAGAAAACGCACACAATTTCAAACTGTTGAAAAAAGCTTACCTAAATGGATTATCATATTGACTTTCATATTTGTCGCAGGAATTTGAGATAAGAGTGAGTCTGCTGGAGGCCGCGTGGTATCGATTTTTCCTATGTTTTCCCAAAATAGAGGACTGGCTAATGCAGGCTTTTTTTTTAGGTGAGGGGACTACATAATGTTACATTAGCACGAAGTGTGTTTGGGGTAAAAAGAGGCAGGGAGCACAATGGTCGGGTGCTGCAGAATTATTGATTCACAGCAAGAGACTGACATCTGATTAAAAATGGTTACTTCAGCTCTTTTGCGCGTGTGTGTGTGTGTGTGTGCGTGTGTATGTGTGTGTGTGTGTGTGTGTATGTGTGTGTGTGTGTGTGTGTGTATACCCTCCTGTGTAAGCATGATAAGACCCAGACCAAACATGACTCAGGGGAGGTCATCTTGGAGCTTACTACTGCACCTGAGCAAAGTTATCCTACAGCCTCAAACGCTTCACAAACAGCATCGACAGCATGATGCACCTCACACAGATAATAGGTATTTTTAGATGGTGTTTCCTTTTAAGGAAAGCCACTTAATCCTTTAAAGAATCAACAGGACCAGGCCAGTTCCTCTTCTATTGCTTCTTCTATCTATAATTATCATCTGTCTACGTCATAATGTTGGATGATGCTGTCGGGAACTTCCTCTAAAATTCTCAAAATTGCTCAGGATATAGTAGCTTGGTGACTGTAGTTCCATGGTTGGAGGGGATAATATGTTTGATTGGGGAAGTGTTAAGTTTTTGAACATTGTTTGTGTTCAGGGGCAAGGTTAAAGCTCCTCCAATTTGCCATGTATACGAGCCAGTTTATCCATTCTAAAGATTGATGCTCAGCCCGTCTTCTGGAGCTTTTTAAAGTTTGCAAAAATAACCCTGGTGATGTAAAAGGTTATCTGCAGGCCTGGACTTGAAGACTAGAAATATGCTCAATCGCCTGAGTACCCCTTTAACTCAAGCACCCCTTTAACTTAAGTTAAAAACTAAATGGATTTTGAAGGACTTTTGTTGTACGCATTAGAATTTTTTTTTTGCTTAAAGCTTCAGTCCTGACCTTAAAAACAAACTCTCAGCTCTACATATATTTATTTGATTTCTTCTTGAGCTTTCCGCCACATGGAGTTTGGTCAGTTGTCATGGAGATGGTTCGGCTGCATCCATTTGCAGCCCTCTGGACAGAAAAAAAAAAAATCTTTAAAAAAAACAACAAAGAAAAAAGCCTGCAGCCTGGTTCTTCTCTTGTTTGTTGTTGTGAATTCGGGGAGCATCTGGAGCTCTGACAGATGGAGGAACTGAGGCAGTGTGGGGGAGACAGACATGCTGCTGTGAGGGTGATAAAACCCACTGTCAATGTCAAGTATGAAGTTATTTTGTCAATGTCAAGTATGAAGTTATTTTATTCGGAACACAAAAACACATGTGTGGAAGTGAACAGGTTTTATTTAGGTTAGGAAAGATTTTGCTTGGTCATGTCTGGTAGGTCAGCATTTGATTGTGTGTGTGTGTGTGTCAACGGCACGCACAGCAGGGGGAACATGGATCACTGCTCCAAATGAGCTATGATGGGATCAGACCAGCTAATACCTTCTAAAGTCCCCAGAGCTGCTCTTGATTCCCTGGTAACACCTGCAGAGCTCCCTTTAGGTTCATTAGTGGGCCGTGTTAATATCCTCGACCCCCCTGCTATTTAGCTCCCTTACCCCCCCCCCCCCCCTCCCCCTTTAATCCCTCCTCCTCATGCAAACATAAGTCAATACTCCTGGCCATCTCTATCTGGTGCCATACAGACATCCTCCATGACCTGCTAATCTGTGTCTTTACCCTCTCTTTGTCTATCCCACACCCACTGCCTCACGACACACACACACACACACACACACACACACACACACACACACACAAACACACACAAAAAAAATCAACAACAAGCACCCACATCCCCTATCATCCCAAGAAGTTACAGGAAATGGTGCAGAAAAAGATGGACAATGTTCCGGCTACTTTACTTTGGGTTTCTTGGAAATGTGGGAGTGGAAAAAAAGATAGAAAGGAGATAGAAAAGAGAGAAACATGATATGAGTGTGAATCACTCAGCAGCCTCCACCCAGACTATATGAATGCCTCCCTCCCACCCCCCCTCCCCCCTTTTGGAGAACAGGGTTAAACGCTCTGCCTATCCAACTCGTCTTCCTTTTATCGACCCAAGTGCATGCACTGCGAGTTAACACAGCCACCACATATAGATCCCCTCCGCATAATGTGCATGAAAGCTCCCTCATCTCTCCCCACTGCACTGATGGAGTTTCCAAGGGCTGACTCTTTCTCAGTCTCTTTATGTCTGCATCATCGTTCCGCTCTGGGTCGGTTTTGAAGCAGTCGAACTGGAATGATGGGATTGAGGAACAGGGAGGGGGGGGTGGGGGGTATGGAGGAGTAACCAAGTCCCCAGTCTATACCATGGTGTCAGATAACACCACAGCCCTTCATCTTGTTGAGACAACACACATACAGACTCCAGGCTCCATGGCTCTCTCTCTCTTTCTCTCTCTCTCTCTCTCTCTCTCTCTCTCTCTCTCTCTCGCTCTCTCTCTCTGGCTCAGTGCAACACATGCTGAATGATAAGTGTTTATGGACAAACTTCATTACAGTGATCGCTCGGTGCCCTGTCTCCATATGCAGGTGCTCATGTGCTTTCACTGTCATCAAAGTGTCTACATTTTAGAATAGCTTTAAACCAGGAAATGCCTCTCCCACAGATTAAGGTGACACACTGCGGGCATAATTTTTTCCATTACTGGCCGTTTTGAGACTTTGTTAATTGTCTACATGTATGATACATTTTCTTCTTAAGAACATGACAAAAATGCCTTTTTTTTAGGCCTGTCCATAGTACTTTTTTGTATTGATTAAATGAAAAAAGGCTGTATTTAAAATCTGTTTGGTAAAAACTGTGGACACTAATAGGTTGTAAAAATGTCATTAAGATTCTAACTTTGGCTTTATTCAACATCTAGATGTTCGGTCTTTAAAGTGATGCTGATGCATTTGTTAGATATCGCAACATTTGTATAGTGATTCAAACATTTCTGAAAAAATGTGTAATACAAAAAAAGATGTGTCTTAATGTAAGTAATCAACTGGCAAAGTGTCATGATGATCTATAGGCTGAAAATGTTACCCTAGTCACCTGCTGTGTCTCACCTTGTCTTTTACGTGTGCTAACGAAAAACCGCATCAGCGCATGGAAGTTACAAAACATAGAATTCAGATACACTGTATGATGAAAATATTTAGAGGTTAAGCGAGGTTAAGGTTAATAATAGGCTTATGAAAGAATGAAAAGAATCACAGTTTGGCAGTTCACCAGACACAGCATCTTAAAAGGCAAGTCAAATGGAATGCTCCATGAGAACTGACTGGCTATTAACGTGCCTTCAAATCATAAATACTGTTAAGAGTCTAACGAGACAGGTCCTTAATGTGTGACTGAAGCCCTTTCCAGTCAAAGGCAGCACAAAGAACACAAAGGCTTTTTTCCCTTGTTTGTATGGACTTTAGAATTAGGAAGTTGATATGGGGATTTAAAGGTACTTTCCTTCATGATTTGGAGTTTTAAACACGAAAGTTACAGGGCACAAATACAAGAAAAATGTGTATCAGTAAATCCAGCGATAGGTATCTTCTAACAAAACCTGTTGTCACATGCCCATACGTGGACGTGAACACAACTTCTCCTAAAAATCCCACACAGGGGAATCGGCCTTGAGGCTTTGAGTTAAAGCAGCTTCCCCATTTTTTTAAAAATGTGTGCAACAATGTACTTTCCACCGAGAGAGCAAAAGAGAAACCCCCTTTCAAGTCTTAAAATGGAATTCAGAAGGGAGTTTCATCTCAGGCATGAATGCATAGATACCACTGCCATACACAGACAAATTCAAACATGAAAAATTGACATTCTTGCTGACCCCCTTCCCTTTTCTGCTTTCTCTTTCTGTCCGTGCGACTGTTCCTGTGTCAGCAAGCCTGCATAACCTTCAGAACGCCTCTGGGTCTCTAGACCACTGATGCAGTTTCCCCACCTGCTCATATGTGCATGGTACAAGTAAATAGGCCTGCATAGACAGCCACAATGCATACACCAAAGCGTACACACTCAGTATGCTTACATAAAAGAAAAAACACCTTAATGACTGGAATTTCATATTTAGGGAAATCTGAAAGCCGAACCATGTATGTTAACTGTATTCCAAATCAACCCTAATCCTAACACTTCATTTAAATCCCAACATTGTGAGGTTTGTTTACAGTGTGAAAAAAGGTGTCATATTTTTTTACAAAGATGTCAGCAAAAATACACACTGCCCCACGATGGTATATTTATATTGGGAGATAGACACAGAGACAGTGTGTTTATAATCAGTGTGGGAACGCTCTTCAATTCTAGGTTTACCGTGACTTGCTGACAGCAGCATATCTTACTGTAGGTGTGGAACAGGAAAAAAAAGTGTTCCTCCCATTTTCCTTGCAGCTCGCCCAGCTGTTATCCTTTTCTTCTAATCTAGTCATCCAAAGGCGCTGTCTTTTGTAGTAAACCACAACCCAGCACAAACACAGGTTATGTCTGTGTTAGAGAGAATACCAAGGAAAGGAGAGAGAATTGAGACACGTTTAGTGCAGCAAACCAGTCTGTGAATTTAGTAGTATGTTGGAATGCTGAATGTCTTTTGTGTGAAATGAATGTAAAACAACCCTCAGTTTGGACCACATGGGCTTCTGTATTGATGGCTGTGTGAAGAGAGCAAAAGAGTTTTGAGTTTGAGCTTTTTAGCGCTAGTAGTGCTACAGAGCAATATAAGTGGGTTCCATTTTTCTGTACCATGTGTGTATCGCACTAAATGTTTTTTTTTTTTGGCTAGTAATATTTAATGGAAACACATAACTTTGTTGTGTGTTTATAAGAAAGGCATCTTTTTAAGGAAACATTGGCTTTCTCATAGGTCACTACCACTCTCATATCTGATATGACACTTTTTTCCAGCAGCCAATTAGCTTAGCTTAGCTCAGCACTAAGACTTCAAACATGCTATCATTGGTTTGTTGGTATCATTGGTAACAAAATCAACCTACCAGCCCCTCTAAATGGTGATTTGTCTTATGCTGTTTTATGGGGGTTAGTTATTTTGTTACCTTTAAATTTGGTTAGCTCATTCCCACTGTTTCCAGTCTTTGTGCTTAGCTTAGCTTATCTTAGCTTAGCTTAGCCTGGCCAGCTGTTGATGGCTGCCTCACATGTACACTCAAGACAGTGTTGATATTCTCGTTGAACTTTCGCCGAGATAGAGAATAAGCTTATTTTTTCCCCAAGTATCTCATGTTTCTTCTGTCTGAATATGGACCTTAGGGCACAGTTTGCAATTCCAGAGTGAGGGCAATGAGGCAAGCAGGACACAGGAAAGGAGTTTCTCTCTTCCCTTCCACTGCGTGCTTCCTTTCCTTCTCTCGTTCTGCAACAACCTCTAAACTGTCCTGAGCACAGTATCCCTTATCTGAACTCTTTCCTCAACACGTCCCTTATGTCAGCGAGCCATTGCAGCCCTTCCCTCTTACTCGCTCTCTCTCTGCCAGCCTGTTTCTGACACACACACACACACACACACACACACACACACACACACACACACGCTCATATGCCTATCTCCCTCTCTTAATGCGGTGACCTCTCAGCTGTCATGAGCAAAGTATCCCTTATCTGAGCTTGCCTCTTTGCTCGACACATCCCTCCTGTCAGTAAATCCCTGTCCGGTCTCTCTTCAACTCTCCTCCTTGTACCTGCTGCTTCCATAATCGGCCCTACTATTTATTTTCCATGCCTTCGGAGCATTTCATTACCGTACAAGCTGTTTTGTCAATACACACATTTCCAAGCATGAAAGTCATAAGCGAATAGTCTGTGGTTTAGAATCTCACCAATAACAAAGACAGCCCTACACACACCTAAGAAGAGCTACACTCTTTCTACATGGGTCATCAAGAAGCTTGTTGCCATGGTTACGGTGCTGATGCTGACACAGTGGTGTCCCTCTCAGGGAAGGTTACAGGCAGAGACCCTAATGTCACTAGACAGAAAACCAATCAGGCTTAGCTCAGCAGCAAAGAGGTCTAAAACAACACCGTGTGCTTTTTTTGAAGCAAATATGTCAGCATCAACTTCCAAACAGAACATCGTTGGAATCATTTATTTTTTTCAATTATCTTTTTATTGGGAAATTCACATTAGGCCCTACATCACATCCACTGAGAGTAAAACAATTATCATTCAATTATTAACAGAAGAGCTGTACATAAGCCAAGAGTATTGGATTTGAGAAAAAACAATCTTCTTGTTTGAATAATTTTAATCTTTTTATGCCACCAGACTGATTGCATGTACAGTGTTTTATTTTAAAAAGCTCTCCTTGCGGGGTGCTCAGGTGGCTTAGTGGATAGAGCGCGTACCATATTGTCTCAGGCCTTGTTGCATGTGGACGCGGGTTCAAATCCAACCCATTGACCTTTACTGTGTGTGTCATCCCCCCTCTCTCTGTCTCCCCATTTCAACTCTGTACTATCAAATAAAGCTTGAAAATGCCAACAAATTAAAATAAACTCTCCTTGCTTGAGGACCACATAAAGGATCTGACTCAAGAGTTTCCCTCAATTCCCCCTGGTCCTGTCTTTGCCCATGCGGTTTGAAAATACATCTCTTTTTCTTTAGCATGGATTATCCCACCAACGGAGCAGGAGTCAGATGTGTCTCAGGGGGGGGAAAGCCTCTGGCCACAATAAAGTCTGCAAGGATTCAACAAGCTAAAATATATGTATTATAGAACTGTGGGCTATTTTCAGAGCTTTCAAGGGGGAAGGAACCAAAATCTATTCTTTTCTGGCTTAGCAGTAAGATGTGAGTTGACCATACCAGGCCTGCTCTACTGTTACTGTCTGTTAGCCTTGGAGTTTGTCCATCCATTGTTATGATACAGTATGCCAGTACAGTATGTCCTTTATAAAATGTGCAATAGGTTTTCACCAGAAAATATCTTATTTCATTTGCAACATTTAGTATTGCCATGATCTCAAAACCTCAATGTATACAGGTTATTGTTGGGCTACTTTACACTTTATAGCATAAGGTGGATTGGTGGATCTTTTGTGTCCAAGTCTCTGGATAATTAATCAATCCATGTCACTCTACAGACATGTATTGGCAGGTATCCTTTGTTTGGATTTATTCTCATGCTTCAGTCCAGTACCTTGCAGGTGTGTATCCAGCATTAGCCACTAGATGGAGCTAGTTTTCTGTGTTAAGGGAGCATGTTTGATTTTCTTCGTTCTAAACTTACACACATACCTGTGACTTCTCAGCACACTGTCTTACATGAAATCCTGCGGAGGGGAACAGTTCCAATTATTTGATCAATGGTTGATGGTGTTTTATTTGCTGATTTTCAGCCACTGGTTCTATCCTGCTCTAAATGCTCTATCTTGTCTCTGATTGGTGTATTTTCGTGTTTCATCAGACTGCAGCTACACCTGTCACCTGGAGTGTGAGAGCCAGGTGCAGCTGGACTGCAACCGGAAGGACAGAGAGCCCAAAGAAACTCCATCTCCCAGAAGCCACCGCCCCTCCACGGCCCCTCAGCCCAAGGTGAGCATCCCTTAATACAAAACAAATATATCCCTTAGTAGAATTACTGTAAGCTGTCATGAAAGGGTGACTAGAGGCTATATGTGGCATTTTAGGGGCACTGCAAAAGAGCAAACAAATTCATTAAAGATTAAGTTTGTGTTCAACTTTTCTATGCGGAGGTGTGTGTGAGTCACTACTGTGTATAACAGCATGGTTCATTCTGCAGCATCTCACAGAGCCTGACCTTTTACATAACAGTCGTCCTCTTTCACAACACTCTGTTCTTTCGCCTCTTCGCTTGTCTCTACTTATGAATTTATACATGCGCTCGCTCATTTAGCTTTTTTTTTGGTCACAGAATGTTCCCAGGACAGAATATGCTATATCACATAATCCTCTGATGTGCCTTCCTGTCTCTTTTGCCTGCTCTGTTGCTCTGGCCTCCCTCTGTGTCTTTCTCATCCCTCCCCTGTTTAATGGGATGGATTTATTAAATCACTGCTGGATCCTGATGTCCTAGCTTCCTCAGTTGTCTCTCTTACAAACACAAGCTTATTAAGTTTAAACAATGTTCTTTGCAGGGACCTCCATTACGGCAAGTCTGTGTTAGCTCAACCTATTGTCAGATGTTTAGCATGATAGAGAGATATTTTCATAGTTACCCACTGTTTATATTTTGCAAGCTCAACTTCAAATCTTTTACATTTTCATACTACCATCCTGTACTAGCCTCAGGCAATGCAGTTATACTGTAATTATGTAAAACTCATTCTCAAAATAGTGCTTCACCCACTCTTTGTGTGAGCGCATTTGTGAGTACAGGAACATGAGAGAGAGAGTGTGAGCCCGCATGCTGCTCTTGGCATCCCAGCCTCCAATCACCCACTCAATGTGGGCTACTCTCTTTCTCTCTCTCTCTCTCTCTCTCTCTCTCTCTCTCTCTAACACACACACACACACACACACACACACACACACACACACACACACACACACACACACACACACACACACACACACACACACACACACACACACACACACACACACACACACACACACATTGTGCACGAGAGAAAGCTGGATAACACCACTGGCCTGCAGCAGGATTTTGGCAGCTACTCAATGCCCATGCGGCAGATCACACAACATAAAACCCCTGGTAGTGTGTCATGTAGTTCTCCGCTTCCAGAGAGCGAGAACAAATACACACAGTCATACTTCCCAAAAAAACATGTTGATGATGTGAATGGCGAAAATAAAGGCTAGCGAGGAGGGGGATGAATTGGCTAACTGCTTGACCTGCAGTTCAGGCAGTTTTAACATGCTAGTGTGTTTTTTAATATATGCCAAATCTACTGGCATATGATGTTTTGTAATCATGTTTAGCTTGACAACTGCTGCTTCTTCTTTCTGTGTTTAATGGCCGTGTAATTTAACATAATGAGCTGAAAGTCAGAATTAAGTGAGCGTTTGTCTTGGAGGTATGTGAACTTGTGACTAAGGCCTGCACTTTCCCAACACTCTTGTTCGGTTCATAGAGTACACTAGTACTACAGACAAGAGGAGATATGACAGTTCATTTCCTGCAGTCCTCTTTCTCCTTTTTTGCTGTTATATAGCTGTGTCTGTGTGTATGTGTGTGCGTGTGTGCGTGTGTGTGTGTGCGTGTGTGTGTGTGTGTGTGTGTGTGTTTCTTTCCACTTTGTCTTCAGAGCTCCGTATTGTGTGCATCAGCAGAAATTGATCCCCTTTTACCCCAAATAAAAGCATTCAGAGCACACAGACCAGGCTTTATCGACTTGAGGCCAGGAGGCATGTTGCTCAGTATACGTGTGTGTGTGTGTGTGTGTGTGTGTGTGTGTGTGTGTGTGTGTGTGTGTGTGTGTGTGTGTGTGTGTGTGTGTGTGTGTGTGTGTGTGTGTGTGTGTGTGTGTGTGTGTGTGTGTGTTGTAGCATTCTACCCCCTTCCATTGCCCATCTCCCTTAGTGATTACATTGACTGAAGCGAGGTGCAAAGCTGCAGGTAATCAGTCTCGGGCCGACCCTAACCTGACAGAAAGCCGCCCGATGATAGGGTGACACACTGTCCATGCACACTGCAGCCCTCCAATAGAATATACAGTAGGTTTACCTTTAATCATGTCTGAGAAGATTTTAAAATCATAATCATATATATGTACGGAAACAGCAATAGCAGACAGATGCACGTACGCGCCATCAATCTCGGCATTGACAGGAGCATTAGATGACGAGGGGGGGTCACTGCCAGAGTCAGAGGGCAGATTGTAGGGTCAATGGAAGGTTAGGTGTCACAGTAATCCCTAAACTGAGGGCAAATAGTCATTATTTTCCTGATGTCACTTCAGTCATTGTGAGCCTCTCCCCCCACCTCTCCTCCACCAACACACCAGCAGTGGGAGCACAGCTGTGGAGTTTTTTTTCTTCTTCTGGTTTGTGTGTGTCCCCGCGGCTGTGTTAGGTGTGTGGAAACATTAGCCCTAATTATGTCCCTGTGCTACTTAAAAGCCACATGTTAACAGTGGTTGGTAGCTTGTAGTGATCCTGTGCACGCTACAGCAGAATCTCTCGGGCTGCCATCTTCCTCGCCTGCTTCCTGTCACTGTGTATGTGAACACAGGAGCTGTGAGTCTCCATATCTCTCTGGCTCATCAGTGTTTCTCTTTCTACTTAAACCATGCCTCTCTCTCTCTCTCCCTCTCTCTCTCTTTCTCTTTCTTTGTAAGAGGAAGTGGCCATGCTCTGCAGGGTGCAGTGGCTTGCAGGAAGAGAGAGAGAGAGAGAGAGAGAGAGAGAGAGAGAGAGAGAGAGGAGGGAGACGGGGGAGGGTGCTTGCAGGCTGATAACGCACACTAAACCACAGATGGTTGAGCAAGGCTGCAAGAGAGTGAGGGAGAGGAGCGGGTGCAAAGACAGATAGACAGAAAGAGACAGAGAGAGCAAAGGAGAGGAGAGAGAGGTAGAGTCAGAGAGAGAGAGAGAGAGAGGCTGTGTGGGAGGCATCTCTCTGGTAGCATTGCCAGAGCAACTGAGAGAGGAGGAGAGAGGAGGGTAGTGCACACTCTGTGAACGTCTTGTTGCTGCAGCCAAGAGCTCTTCTTCTGTTGTTTACTGTGGACTCCAGGGAGGGACGGATGATCACATATACATGCCGACACAATCCAGTTGCTTCTGCTGCCACCGGGAGTCTGATTGAAGTCTTCTTGGGTTTTCTTTGACACAGAGCAGGACGTAAGCAGGATGTGGTACAGCACACATGCCTTTATGTTTTCCGTGGGTATAACGGGAGCTCTCAGGTGAGCAGGGTTAACTCGAAACCGACCTGTAAGCTGACTCCATGACACACAGCAGGTGCCTATGTATGGGAGTGTGTGAGAAGTGTGCACACTGTGTACGAGCGTGCACGTGCATGTGCGTTTAGCTGCACGCGAGCAAGGTGCATATACTGTACGGGGTGCGTGTGTTTTTGTGACACCGGCGTCAGAGCAGCATACCCACGTCAGGAGGAAGTGACAAGTCTGTGCTATTTCCTGGTCCCTTCTCCAGTGGCACGCCAAGCGCCGAATCTGAGCTGAGTTCACCTGTAGGACGGGGACAGGTGGGACTAGAGACTGAACTCTCTGGATGCATCAGCAGAGGAGCGCTGACTGAACTGGATGAGTAAAGGACTGTTAGAGGCACGCACACTCTGATTGTGGCCGAGCGGCACATCAGACAAGCGTTTTTTTTTTCTTTTGAAAGAAACCAGCAACTTCCTCAAGCTGTCAACGCGCTGTAAGGCCGCCCCCCCCGCCCCCCCAGACCTCTCCATGACTGTCAACACGGTGCTGACCCCCTCCATGACCAACAGTAACAGCATGAGCAGCGGCTACTGCAGCCTGGATGAAGAGGGAGAAGACTTCACGTTCTTCACAGCCAAGACCACCTTCTTCCGCCAGCCCAGCAAGCCCGCAGCCAAGGTAAAGAATCAGGAACACTACTGTTGAAAGATGGAATCTTTGAGGGCAAAACCCAGCTCAGATGGGTCAGGTGGTACCGGCTGTTTCAGTTGGGCTGGGAAACAAACTGCCATTTATATATTTTTTTTATAACATGACACAGAAATGCAGAAGTGTGGAGAGGAAGTGGCGGTGTTTGTGCATTCTTGAGTAGGCCTCTAGGTGTAGGCTATGTGTGTGTGTGTGTGTGTGTGTGTGTGTGTGTGTGTGTGTGTGTGTGTGTGTGTGTGTGTGTGTGTGTGTGTGTGTGTTATGGTATGTGAGCACGTAGGACGGGGTTACTGTCATACATACGTGTATGTGTTGTAACATTGATCTCCCGGCCTGTCAGCCTTGTTCATCAACCTTGATGCCTTTCGGCAGCTCATTTATCATGTGTGTTGAGAGTAGTGGGAGAAGAAGTGGATAGAGTGAGCACTTAACACTGTGTGGTTTCATCTCAATGGAGGAGATAATGGTGTTTGTGTGATGGTGTGTTTTAGCAGTGATACTGAGTTAATGTCGACCTACAGATTCCATAAGGGCCTTTCCACCGTGTGTGGGGGAGGTTTCCTAAGAAACAAAGCTGATACTTTTTCACTAGTGCAAATGTGTGTGTGTGTGTGTGTATTCGTGTGCATGTCTTTTTTTGTGTTTGTGCGTGTCTTTGTGTGTGTCTGTGTGTGTGTGTGTGTGTGTGTGTATGTGTGTGTGTGTGTGTGTTTGTGTGTGTGTGTGTGTGCACGTGTCTTTTTTTGTGTGTGTGGTGTGTGTGTCTGTGTGTGCGCCACTTAACTGTAACAAACCATTTTCCTCAGTTACCATAGCAACTCATGATTTAGTTGGCACTCTGTGCACACTTCCTGAGATTGGGTTTTGGTCTACTGTACGTCGATTAGTTCCTGCATAATTGTGTCACAGTCATTCAGTACATACAAATACAGTATTACTTGCACTGCAGGGCCCTGGGTGCTGCTGGTCTGTTGTTGGGGCTTTTCCCATGATGCACAGTAGGAGACTGAATGCAGTTTAAATTGGGAGGGAGGAGTGTGACAGATAGAAAAGAAGAACGTGTTTCTAGGTTGCACAACAAGCCGCAATGAATATTCTTGAAATAAGGCAGACATTTGCATACATGTAAAAGAGCCTCTGCTGTGGCTGTCCTTGTCATCATGACACTGCCTTTGGTGTCTGACTTGGAGAAGGTAAAATCTCTGAATAATTGACCAGCTGTGTTGTCAGCACTCCCGAGTTGGGGTTGCTGCTGCCCTGACACAGAAGGGTATTTGGGCTAGGCTGTCTGGGTTGCCAGCTGACAGAGCCTGATTTCACTGGCATTACACAGCCAGAGAAAAGAAATGGTTCAACATGTACAGTAGTACAGTACAGTACAGTACAGTACAGTCAGCTGTATAGAACCTCACTGGTGTCCTCTGTTCGAGCCATTAAAGCGGCCGTTCAGTGAAAGCTTCATCTTCTTTTTGCCTGTGTTTGAATATGAAAAGGAGATATGCAAAGTTCACTGTGGCATCCTGTCAATGGTGACGTTATCCTTCATTTTGTTTATAAGGAAGGAATGAAAATTGGGTCACTGTGTCAAATGTACACGGAGACCCAGGGATACAGTATAGGCCTACTACTGCATTCATCAGAACAGTGAAAGGGGAGTTCAGAAGATCTTTTCTTTATGAATTATTTCCAGAGCTGAGCCTTTTGCTCCAGATTAGCCAGGCGGCTTTATGTGTGTGTGTGCGTTTGTGTGTGTGTGTGTGTGTGTGTGTGTGTGTGTGTGTGTGTGTGTGTGTGTGTGTGTGTGTGTGTGTGTGTGTGTGTGTGTGTGTGTTATCGCTGTGATGAGCAGGGGTAATGTTCAGTTCACTTTTCATGGTCCGCTTTTTGATGCAGTGAAGATCAATCGGTTACATGGCTGTTGGTAATGACCAACACTATAAAAGGTGTTTTCACAGCATAGATTTACACTACAGTAAACAGCAGATACCGGGAAACATTGGGGGGGTAAAAAAAGATTGCGTGTGTAAAGGAAAACTTTATATACGCATACAACTGAAGAGTATTAATTACAGAATTAAACTACTAGTTTTCACTATTTCATACACATGCTTGATGATTTTACTCCATTGCATTTTTTAAAAGGAGTAGTTAGATATTTCACAGATATATACTGTACAATCTAAACATGATACTACAAAAAATACCATGTATAGCTACACCATTACACATACAGCATTAAAATACTGCCAGCACAATAAATATTGGAAGTTCTATCCTTCATAATAAGTACAATTACTTTACTAAAATTAAACTTTTAACACAATGATGATCTTAAAGCAGCTCCGAGTAACATTTAAATATCTTTTAAACAGCCTCATGTTTCCTCACATAATCATAAATTACCTTTAACAGCAAACGAGACCATCAGTGCAAAGAAAGACGTTTTTATATAGTTTTTATTACTGCGTTTGGTCTGGTCGCACACCCAGTCCGATTTTCGGTTCACACGTGCATGTTCTATGGTCACATATCCGTATTGGTCGCAGATTTTAGTGTGGCGCTGCAACGTGATTTTGAGAAGCCCATCCCTCCAGGGAAGGGGAGCGGGAGCCTTGTTTGAGACAGTTGTTTGTCATCATAATGACTGATAACGGGGCTGAACCATCAAAGAAAAAAAAAGAAAATGCAATGAAGAAAAGCTAAAAGGGAGAGTGATAGGCGGGCGGGAGGGCGTTGCCAAGCAAGGTATACACAATTTCACGGTAGCGAACTAGACTGCAGTGTTTACTCCTAAATGAATGAGCGGTAGCCTACTAAAACACAGTTTACTTTGCCTCACCAGCATCATCAGATGACCATTATTCATCTGAAATAGTCATTATTTACAACAACATAAACACATTACCTCATCGTGATCCATACTAACTGCCGTCTCTCGTTCATTCGCTTTGTGTGAGGACACGTAATCTTTCAGCTCCTTGAGAGAGAGTAGTTAGGTGACACTGCTGCATCAACTCATTGCAATCAGGTGTGTGTAGCACTGACTGGCATTAGTTGATGCTGTGTCACTAACCACTCTCACGGAGCCGAAAAGAGTCCGGTGCCCTCACACTTTCAACACACGGACATGCACTATATTGCTTCTTGATCATTTGAATCTCGCAGCCCGGCACGAGCTAGAAAACAGCTTCATGACAGCTGGCGTCGTAAAAATACTACCGCTTTTGTCCAAAGGGGCCGCCAACGTGCCATGTTACTCGTAGTGGCTTTAAACTAGGGCTGTCAAGCGATTAAAAAAATGAATCTAATTAATTACAGGCTCTGTGATTAATTAATCTAAATTAATCGCATACTTATATGACTCTTTTATGCCTGTTTATAAACAACTGTAGGCCTATAGGCTACCGTTCGTCTCTCTCTCTCTCTCTCTCTCTCTCTCTCTCTCTCTCTGTCTCTCTCGCCGTCTCTCGTAACTTCTGTCTCTTCCCCTCAGCCAGGCTTCTACATTAAATACATTTAGGAACTAGGCTACTAGCGCCGAAAAAAAACACAAAAAAACAAGCAGGCTAAATGACGCGCGCACACACACACACACACACACACACACACACACAAAGGAGGAAAAAAGACAGGCATATGCTAGGAAGAGTGAGAGGGGGCTGGTGTCCGTTTAGACGATCGCAACTAGCAAAAAGGTAGTCACGGCGGAGAATAACATAAGACGTATTCCTACCTTCATGCTTATTTGCCCGGAGCAGCCCATAACACATCCATAGAGCCCTCTCTGCTTCTTTCTTTACTCTTTAATCCCGTGCGGGTCGTGTCCGCAAGATACAGGTGCAGCTCCGCTATCGTCTCACCTCTGTTGCACCGGGTCAAAGGGCAATATAGAAGTGCGATTAATCTGCGTTAATTTTTTTAATCGCGTTAATTTTTCTGTGATTAATTAATCGAAATTAACGCGTTAATTTGACAGCCCTACTTTAAATGCATTGCACCATTTTTTTCACCATTTGTTCATGTGAGTGTGTCCATACACGTGTGGATGTGTGTACTGCTGGTAGTGCTGGCAAACAGCAGGCTCTGAGCTGTGAAATTAAATCAGCGCGTGTGTGTGTTCTGGTTTGCGCTTCTCTTCTTCTCTTATGTGTGTGTGTATCGTGTGCATGTTCATGTTCATGTGTTATTATTGGTGAATTCTGTCAAAATAACTTGCTCTATATTATTGCAGTAGTTTAGATTTCTGAAAGCGCTCGTCATCTTACCCTCAATCTTGGCCAGTCGAAACAGATCCTGGAGTCTTGTGTTACCTGAAGATCACCATGTCAATCGCACGCACACACTTGTGGGTTTGAGTGACAAAGTCAAGGGTAACTTCAAGTTAATGAGAAGGCGTTCAGGTTATAAGGACAGGCCTGGTTTCATGCTGACTACTATACTTTTGCCGCAGTGGCATGACCTCTCTGTCTGATCTCATCAGGGGTGATGGCATCAGCGCTTAGTCACGTCTCCCTGAGGGGTGCGTGTGATTTGAGCGACCCTTATGTAACAGACCTAGCTATCTGTCCTAGCTATCTTATACATTTAAGCTGCTTTACATCTATCTGAATCCTTTATCATTAGTCCGGATGACGCGGCCTGGACCTGTGTCACCTATTGTTCTAAACCGACAGTGACACGTCCCCTCAGTGGGTGCCGTTATGGCCAGAGGCTATGTGTATTCTGGGTAGAACTGAGCTCTTGTCGTTATGCTTTTGGCAAGGAGGACATATTTAATCCCCTGTGTCATCACCTTGGCCCAGACGCTCCATGCCTTGCACTGTGTATGTATGTTGAGTGAAAATGAAAATTAGAAGTATAAAAAGCACCAAATGCAGAAAAAACCTAGTAGTTTGGTGGGACATGATTTAAAATGTGGCCTAAACTAAATGGCTATACTTTTTACAAGAAGTGAACTTAATACAGGGTAAGACTCTAATGCCCGAACAATAGTTTTATTAACGATAAAACTGGCTGCATAATGTAGACTGAAGATGTGATTACTTTGCATCGATATTACTCATTTTAATCTAACTAGTTGAAAGACAGCTCTAAAACTAGTTATGGACGGTGGAAATGTAAACGATTTATCTGTTGTGTTTTTTATTACTTTATTGGAAAGTTGACCATAGTGCTGGTCCATTAAAGTTCATGTTTTCCCCTGTACCCAGAGTGCAGACTGTGCAGGCCTTTTCCAGGGTTCACATCTCTCTGTTTTTACGCCTTGCCGGTCATTGGCTCCCTCCCGACCTGGAGCAGTCTCCCTGGGACTCTCAGAGGAGGAAACTGCTCTATTGTCCCCTGACCACTCTCACTGGTATGCAGAGAGAGGGAGGGCAGGGCAACGATACATTTAGAAACTTGCATACAAACGCAGGAATTCCTGCAAGGTTCTTTTCACTTTGTTGCCTTAGACTGGGAGGGATTTTATAATACAAGTCAACTCCTCCGTATCCCTTGTATTCTTTTCTTAACCCTGGATTCTGATATACGCACTCTTTATCCACTTGAGTTTCATGACATGTATGGGTTGTTAGTCTATTCTCATATGAATTCTATTATATCACTAATTGAGTCTACGGAGATGGAGGACAGGGTTTAATATTTATATGTGTTTGTGTCCCAATTAAAATGAATTTCATTTACTGAATGTATGACATGCAGTGACAATAGCATCAGCAGCTTTCACTGCTGTTTCCCAGAAACAAGGACATTTACCATGATAGTAGGAATGTCATTAGACACTAAAGTGGCAGATGATTATTAGTGTGGAAGGGCTAAAGGCAGTGGAGAAAAGAACAAGCTAAAATGAAAGGTCTCACTGTTCTTATTCGCACATGGATATAGAAAACAGCTAAAACACACACACACACACACACACACACACACACACACACACACACACACACACACACACACACACACGCACGCACGCACACACACACACACACACACAGAGTTCTGTCCAGGAATCTGTCTCTAAATATCAGCCTTGAAATTTTTAATGTTATAACTTCATCACCGCTATGCTGAATGCCAGCCAGGATGAGCTAAGCTGCACTTGTTTTGTGTGTATGTATGTGTGTGTGTGTGTGTCTGTCTGTCTGTCTGTGTGTGTTATTTATTACCACAACGTGCCTCAGTCCATATGCGTGCACACACAGACACACGCATGCACTTGCATACAGCATCTGTGTTGAATGAAACAGTGACTTCATCGCACAACCTGAGGACTCCCCTTCAGAAATGATTCCTGGCCTGCATTACACACACCGATACACATACACACACTCTCTCTCTCTCTCTCTCTCTCTCTCTCTCTGTCCCAGAAAATGAAAACAAACTGAAGAATGAAAAAAAAAAGCTATTGTGAGATAGAGAGGATGCATCCCACTGTACTATAAATAACCCAGTCAAACTCTGTGTTGCTAAGGCTGGCTCAGCAGCCTCCCTTTCATCATTCCTCACCCCTTACTCTCCTCCTTCACTCACTTCCTCCCACTCTTTTGCCTCCCCCTCCTCCCTCTCTCTCTCTGTCCCTCTCTCTTATTCCTTGTCACAAATGAGTGAAAGTGTGGCAGCGCTGTTAGGCAATGTTCTCATGCTGTGATTCTGAATGTGTGATTTCATTTCATTTCATTCACAACCTTTCCTGTCCCTGCGCAGAGCTGCAGAGTTGTGTAAACACGCTGAAGAGGAAGTGTGGTGTCTATAAGAACCCCCATCAGCCACATGTCAGGGACAGTCAGGTTGACAGAGATGGAGGGCGAGAGAGGGAGGTGTTGTCACTAAGTTATAGAGAGAGAGAGAGAGAGAGAGAGAGAGAGAGAGAGAGAGAGAGAGAGAGAGAGAGAGAGAGAGAGAGAGAGAGAGAGAGAGAGAGACACGTCGGCCTATTTCAGGTTTAGTCTTGTTTTCAACTCAATACGACACCTCTTACGTCCACGTCTTTCGTAAAAGGGTTGCAGCAGGGTGAGAGGGTTTCTCTTGATTCTGGTGTATTCTGACATCATAAACTCAAGCTAAACAAGATGGGACTCATGGTGAAAGCAGCTCCATCTGCTGGTTGAAAATGGAATTCTGATACTACTACCTGCACTGCTATTTTTTTATTTAGTAGAAAAAGGGTTATTGAGTCAGTTTTCATGTCTGTCCTGGGTTATGGTGTGTTTATATATGGAAATGTTGATTGGTCCTCTCTTAAAGAAAGATGTGACTCACATTGGTATCTTTTAATATGTACAAGCCCTGACCGGGAAGCTACCACATTATCTGACTGCAATACTGCACATTTCAGATGGGAGTCATTCATCAGACCCGCTCCACTGACATGCTCAATTGATATGTTCCACATGCCTGATCTGAGCTCTGAAAGACAGCTTTTAGCTTCAGTGCCCCCGACTCCCTGGAACAAATTACAGCAACAAATTCAAATAAATATCTTCATATTCTTTAACAAACTTAGACATGGTGTCTTAAATCTGCCAAACTCTATACCTGTAATTGTTTGAAATTGAAAATATCTAGGTTGTACTTTCAGCCACGTCATTTTCATTCCAGTGATTCATTTTAAATCACTGTCTAAATGTTTCAATGGTTTTGGCTCAGTTCATCAGCTTGTTGTGTATTTGATGTTTTTTTTTTGCATTTGTACATTATGTTTGTGTTGTTGTTTTCGCTTTTGCATTTTTGTTTGACTCGACGTCATCGGAAATGAGGATCACCCCTCAACGATCGCTCGACTATAAATCAAGGATCAATGAAAAATGTGTTTTTAACTACTGACACATCTTCTCTGTCTGACTCACAGCAGAATGATGCAAAGGAGGAAGAGGATGGAAGAACAAAGGACCTGTCAGAGAAAGAGGTGTGGACAAGGATAGAGGAGTACAACGCTCAAGTCTGCGAGAACGGCATGAAACTGGTGAGTTTTCAACACGATGCGTGGTTTGTGAATACTGAACTGTGCTGTGTTGTGCCAAACTGACAGTGGAACTAGATTATTTAGAACTTCCTCGCCTTTGTCGTTTGGTATAGAAACAGGAAATTGAGCTTTTACTGTAGATTGATATTATACAAAGGTAGGAACAAAAGTAGAATGTTGGGGTAAGAGAGATAACTGTAACGTAACGTGTTACATTATATATCTCAATATGTCTTTCATTACACATTTTTGATCCTGATTACTCCTTACAAATGTAAAGCTCCTCTTTTTATATATTATTATTATATTATTGATATTAGGTGGGTTAAACAGACAGTTGCACATATTTCTCTATTATGAAATTTGATTGTAAATTTTCCAGTTATATTCTCTGAGATGCCTTTAACTCATCCACCCTGAGTTTATGTGTATTCTGTGTTTAGCAGGTGCACATATGACCACAACAAATCCCTTCTTTGAGTGAACGTACATTGCAATAAACGGGGGGCCGTGTGAAGTTGCGGGGATGGGGTGGCCACGCAAGGGGGGTGGGGGTGGTAGTGCGAAGTAGCAGGGAGGAGCTTGGGTGGAGCTTAGTCCTGAATCTTCAGTTTACAAAAAAACAACCAACAAATGCTCCTATGTAAAATACAGCCAGAGAGAGGAGGACTGTGCAGATAAACACACCACCACATATTCTAGTGAGGCAGATGTGATCATTGAGAGAGATTGTTTTTATATGACTCTTTCATTTATTTTTTCATTAAAATGTTGCATAGTGTGCCTCTAAGTTACTAGGCACTAGAGAGTGGTACCAAACTCATCCAAGTCGATCCAATAACTATGTTTCCCAAAAATGTCAAACCATTCCTTTAAATTACCACATTAAGTGCTTCTTTTGAGTCCTGCTATCGTGCTCACATCAACACTGAAACATGTCTTCTTTCTCTCTCTTTGTGTGTCCTAGGCTTCAGATGGATCCTACACTGGATTCATTAAGGTCCACCTGAGGCTCAGTCGACCGGTGACCGTCCCCTGTGTGGAGGTGGTGGGCTCCGAGGGAGGGTCCAAGCAGACGGGCGGCGGCTGTAATCAAGCTCCGTCAGAGTGCAAAGAGGAAGGCACGGACTGTGGGCAACAGAGTGAGAACAGGACCTCCTTCTATCTACCCTGCGACTGTGTGAAGCAGCTCCACATCAGCTCTCTGACCACCACCAGAGAGGTCATCCAGGGCCTGCTCAAGAAGTTCATGGTGTTGGACAATCCCCGCAAGTTTGCCTTGTACAGACAGACGCACCGTGACGGACAGGGTGAGGCCAAGACACCCTGTTAAGGGCTTATTTGCAAAAAACGAAACAAACAAAAAAACCTTATGTATTTTAGACAGCATTAAATAGTGTAGTGTCCAAAAAACTCTTTGTACTTCTCACAGTGCCGATGCTTTTTTCAGCCTCTGCCTGAAACGTTCCATTTTAGAGCTCTAAGTCTCTTTAAGCCCCGCCCTTTTTAAAAATCCAGTTTGCTCTGATTGTCCCTGAATCTAACTGCCAGTTAGATTAGATTAGGGGTATCAGGGGGTGTCCTTATCACAGGTGGAGGTATTGCTAAATCAGGTTGTTAACGGGGCGTGGCCTAATCCCATATGACGTCATAAAGGGAGAGAAATCTGAGTGGGGTTTTTGAACACAGGTTTCCATAAGGGCGGCGGGGAGGTGGAGAAAAAGAGAGAGGGTTGTTTTTTTCTCATACTTTTTGTATACACTTGGGACCCATATCAATGTTGAAAAACAGCGAAAAAGTTCATTTTACATAACAGGTGACCTTTAATGCTTTTTTTTCACCCCCGTCCAGATCTGTTCCAGAAGCTTCCTCTGTGTGAGCGTCCTCTCCTGCTGAGGTTGATAGCAGGGCCAGACCCGGACACGCTCAGCTTCGTCCTGAAAGAAAATGAGACTGGAGAGGTGGAGGTGAGAAAACACACTTATAATCACACTCTTGGTATGATATGAAGGCAGATTTAAGTTACAGTCCCCTCCATAAGTATCAGAACAGTGAGGCCAATTCCTTTATTTTTGCTGTAGACTGGAAACGTTTGGGTTTGACACCAAAATATGAATATGAGACAATAGATCAACATTTCAGCTTTCATTTCCAGGTATTTACATCTGGATCTGATACACAACTGAGAAGATATTATTTGTAAAGGAACACCACATTTTTAGGTGAGCAAAAGTATTGGAACAGATGGACTTAAAATAAATCTAAGTGAATACGACCTAATATTTTGTTGCAAATCCTTCACTTGCAATAACTGCATCAAGCCTGTGACCCATTGACATCACAAAACTTTTGCATTCTTCTTTTGTGAAGCATTTCCAGGCTTTCACCGCAGCCTTATTCAGTTGCTGTTTGTTTACTCTCTTCAGTCTCCTCTTTAACAGGTAAAATGCTTGCTCTATAGGGTTTAAGTCTGGAGATTGACTTGGCCAGTCTAAAACCTTCCATTTCTTGACCCTGATTAACTCCTTTGTTATTTTTGCAGTGTGTTTTGGGTCATTATCTTGCTGCATTATGAAGGATCTTCCAATCAGTTTGGTTGCATCTTACTTTAAATTGGCAGAAAACATTTTTGTGTAAACTTCTGAGTTCATTTAGCTGTTGCCATCATGTGTTACATCATCAATGAAGATTAATGAGCCCGTCCGAGAAGAAGCCATGCAAGCCCAAGCCATGACATGGCCTCCACCGTGTTTCACAGATGAGCTTGTATGTTTGGGGTCATGAACAGATCCTTTCTTTCTCCAAACGTTAGCCTTTCACTTTGGTAAAGGTGCATCTTGACAACAACACAGTAACACATGATGGCAGCAGCAATGCATGCAACCAAACTGATTGGGAGATCCTTCATCATGCAGCAGGATAATGATCCGAAAAAACTGCAAAAACAACGAATAAGTTCATCAGGGGCAAGCAATGGAAAGTTTCAGACTGGCCAAGTCAATCTCCAGACTTAAATCCTATAGAGCATGCATTTTACCTGCTAAAGAGGAGAGTGAAGAGAGTAACCCCCCAAAACAAACAGCAACTGAATGAGGCTGTGGTGAAAGCCTGGAAAAGCATCACAAAAGAAGAATGCAAAAGTTTTGTGATGTCAATGGGACACAGGCTTGATGCAGTTATTGCAAGCGAAGTCTTATTCACTTTAATTTATTTTAAGTCTATCTGCTCTACTAAAAATGTGGTGTTCTTTTACAAAAATGCTATATTCTCAGTTGTGTATCAGATCCAGATGTAAATACCTGGAAATGAAAGCTTAAATGTTGATCTATTGTCTCATATTCATATTTTGGTGTCAAACCCAAATGTTTCCAGTCTACAGCAAAAATAAAGGAATTGGCCTCACTGTTCCGATACTTATGGAGGGGACTGTATGTACCTTTTGTCACAACAATTCTAACAGCAATTATGCAGTCTCCTGAGGCAATATTGTTTCTTGGTAGACATTCATGGCATGCCAGTAGCAACATGTAACCTATGTGCAGTGCTACTATCATCTGTTTCCCCTCCTTTCTCACTCCTCTCTCTCTCTCTCTCTCTCTCTCTGACAGTGGCATGCGTTCTCTGTGCCCGAGCTACAAAACTTCCTGGTAATCCTTGGGAAAGAGGAGGCGGAGCGTGTGCGGACAGTGGAGCTAAAATACACTGTTTACCGGCAGAGACTGCAAAAGGCCCTACAACAACATGAGCCCTGACCCCCGTCACCTGTTACCTTATGACCCTCAACCCAGAGGGAGACACTGACCCCTTTTTCCAGTGAAGACCCCGGGCACCCCCCCACCCCCACCACCCCTAATCTATTTCGGAGCTGAACTTGTCTCCACCCTCCACATATACACCCAGTACGTACATAAATACATACATACATACATACATACATACATACATACATACATACATACATACATACATACATACATACATACATACATACATACATACATACATACATACATACATACATACATACATACATGCGTACATACATACATACAGTACACCCATACACATATGCCTACCCTTTCTCAGGACCTCCAAGCCCCCGACCCACCCCCACCCAACACACACACACACACACACACACACACACACACACACACACACACACACACACACACACACACACACACACACAAAAACCCATGCATCCACACCCAGAGGAGAGGAGAGGAGGGCTGTCTGCTGATTGGACAAGTAGTGTTTTCATTGCCAAGGACAAGCACGAAAAACGACTACAACAAGATCCGAAACTCTGACTCGAAGTCTGATTCGGCAATGACATTAACCCACGGTGTGTGTTAAAGATCCCCTCTTCTCCCGCTACTGCTGCTGCTGCTGCTGCTGCTGCTACTGCAAGTGTTACTTATGCATGAGTCTCTCTAAGCTCAGCTAGGGTTGTATATCACCGCCATGTATTATTTTTGCGCTGGAATATAAGACGCGTGCAATTGTAAGGGAGGGCGGGCTAGAGAGGCAGAATTAAATAAAGGGAATGGTAAGATTGGAAAGTGGGTTCCATTCTGTGATGTGTTTTTTTTCTCAGGGAGCATGCGTTGAGCGAAGAGAAACCCTAAAGGATGACAGAAACTAAATCCCCCCCCCCCCCGCTCCCACACCAAACCTTTTTAAACCACCTATGTCCAAAATGTCAGCCTATTTGTATCCATTCCTAGAAATACCATTCCTAAAAGCCGTGTGCAGATGCTGTCAGAAGGATGGACAGAAGGATCCCACCCAGTAACTGCTCCTCCCCACAAACACAAACCTAACCTCTCCTTACATGTCAACTGTGACTTTATTTCCCTTCCCTAGATCCTTAATCGGACCACTCTTGCAAGAAATCTTAATTGTGTGAGGCTATACAGCTCCTTTTATCTGACAACTTTTATCGTAAAAGCGATGTCACTATGTTGTTATATATGGGATGCATTTGAATGTGTGAGGAGTGTTACACCAAAGTTTAAAAGGAACAGATCTATCAAAGGGGAATTGGAAGCGATGAGAGACTTTTGGAATTTTTCTAATTAAAGGTGGTGCAATTTTTTTTTTTATGGAAAAATGGAACCGGCTTCCATTTTTGCACCTGTAGATGCAGGTCTAACATTTGGCTACAACTCCGGGGCTGGGCATGCATCTCTGCTTCTCTTTTTTCTGTCATCCCCTTCCCTCCCCCCCCCCAAAAAAAAAGATACAAAATATGTATATATGAAATTCATGATAATGGCTATGATGTATCAATGATGTGTTTGCAATGCATTTGTATTGTGTAGACACTGGAAAAAGAGTGACAAGGTTTAATTTTGTTGTTATTATATAAGATGAACATTAATATTCTTTTGGAATCATTCCTACTGTGTGTGTGCGCGTGTGTGTGTGTGTGTGTGTGTGTGTGTGTGTGTGTGTGTGTGTGTGTGTGCGTGCGTGCGCATGCGTGTATGTGCGTGCGCACGTGATGCAGTGAGGACAATTTGAATAGTGTTTTCCAATGTGTCATCAGCACTCCAACATTGGGCCTCACTTATTAGGTATTAAATCATGAATTGAGTGCAAATGCGTAATGCAATACATTACAACTGCACATAAGGTTGTTTCTAGGAAATATATCTGGCTTGCATGTCTCCTGAAACAAATGCATTAAACCAAAGCATTTACTATAAACATTTTCCACACGCCAGTATTTCTCCATCTTTTATCTGGTGTGATAGAAGCACTGATAAATGAGATCGGTTGTCCACGAGCACATACTCCTTCTCTGTAAACCCAAAACTGTTTTTTTTTTCTCTTTTTTTTAAACCACCACCCAGAGCCCAAGCTGTTCCTGCTGGCAGTGCCTTTTGTTTCATGTGCCCCTGTGTATTCTATGTAAGGTGTGTGTTTCAGCACACAGGTGCCTGAGTGTATGTACGGATGCTTTGTGCAAATCTGTGTTTCTCGGGTGGTGTTGTATATGTTATTTTTCTTTCCTTCTCTCACCCTTAACACATTTGTCTTTCCAACCAAAACTGTGTGTGTGTGTGTGTGTGTGTGTGTGTGTGTGTGTGTGTGTGTGTGTGTGTGTGTGTGTGTGTGTGTGTGTGTGTGTGTGTGTGTGTGTGTGTGTGTGTGTGTGCGTGTGCGTGTGCGCGCTAGGTGCCTGCGTGTGGTGTGTGTTATTTATTTCATGGTCCACCTACTCCATATGATATTATGTGAAGGTTGTTGAGACTAAATGCTTTTTTTCTGCAATTTATTTTGTTTTATTTGAAAAAGTGTGTATGAATAATACGAGTACTACTGTACAGAATATCAAGGTTAAATAAAAAAAAGGTCATCCCTTTATTGAAATGTTGTCGCATCCCTATGCATCTGGCTATAACTGCTGAAGGTCACACAGCCGTCTAAAACACAACTGGAGTTACCTCTTCTGCATGAATTGTATCATATTGCAGTGTGTCTTCATCACCAGGTTCCAACTGGTTCGCTTCAACCCTAACTTGAGCAGAAACCCACTTTATGTAGGACTGTATTGCATCACGTATAAACATCTTCTCACACAGAAACTGTTTTTCTCAGAAAGTTATAAACCACAAGGTGTATCCCAAGAGGAAATCCCCGTGAGATGACCTTCAGTTACCTTGACTGACAGAGGGTTACAAAAAAGAAAAAGAGAACGGACACTTGTTTGACTTCTCCATCGCACTGATTGTCAACCAATGGCGTGAGAATTGCTGCAAAGGAATTAATAAGTTATTACTGCAATTTAGTGTAGGTCATCATCATATTGTAGAGTGTTAATTCAAGATTGTAGTGTTTGCAGAATAAGATTGATTCATTAATGCACATCTCATAAGAGGGATGGATGTGTAACAAGTTCTAAACAAGACCCAAGTATAAAAGTGCTGAGCTTTTCGTCTTGTGTTTTCGTCACCAGAGGCCGGACATGTATGTATTTCAAATCACCAGCAGGTGGCAGTACGCTATCTAAGCTGCATAAACCGTCTAAACATGATGACTGAGTGAGTGTAACCGCAGTTGTAACTACTTGTAAGAAGTGTGATTTTGTTTTCATGTGTTCTGATGCTCTTTGCAGCAGACACAATGAAGCGTTGATATTTTGCAGTACCACTCACAGTTCAGTGCAATGCTTCCCTTTCATATGACCATTTTCAGAGTGGAATCTGTTATCAAACGGCATTTAAAATACAGTGTTTGACCAATACACCCACAGGTGTCAGTCTCTGTCAACTGGATCTGAGAACCAAATACAGCCAGAACTCCCAACCCCTGACAAGGACCTGTAGGTAGCTTTGCACCTGGTCCCATCTATTGCTGTGGTTGCAAATTCAATTGCTGTGTTCAGAGCCTGGCTTAGCCCACACACTTACATCTTGAACTATTTGGAGACTCAAGTGCAACAAGTGGATAGATTTTAAGGAATTGTCACCCTACTCTCTCTATGCACCACCATCTAAGAATAATCAGCATGGCCAAGCTGGCCTTAAGGCCTGGCTGCTTCCCAGAGGGCTGCCTGAAACTGTGTTGCTTATTTATGGCAGCAAATATAGACAGACCCCTCTTCTCACCTCTGAGAAAGAGCTATGATTAGCATCATCCTCTGCCGGGCATGGATCACTGTCTGAATTTAGCCTGTTCCCCTTCTTGTGCCGGCCCCGGTCTCACTATGTCTGTCCTCTGCCCTGCCCCTAACTATATCTAGCCCTGTATATATCTTCATGCCCTCTCCAGTTTCAGTCCACCGTTTGGCTTTCAGTGAGTGCCCAAACAGCACTGTATGTGTGGAGGATACGCCGACTTAGCCCTTGGGCTGCAACTGGTGATTAGTTGTGTTATCAGTTCATCTTGCTCATTGTTTATTATTATAATGTTTGGTCTACAACATGTCAAAATTGTGACGAATTCGCATCTCAATCTGCCAAAGGCCAAGTTGAATTTAATTGCCAGTTTTGCACGATCAACATTTCATAAACCCAAGAGATCTTAGAAAACTACCAACCAACTTCAAGAAATCAGAAGTAAAATTATTGGCAAGTTTAAAAACATCACAGAGCATCTATTTAAATATAATTTGTCTGAGTAGCTTCTTAATACAATTTGAATACTCCCCTGAGGCACTCCTTAACCCCTGATCCTTAGGGAAAGTGATGCAGAAAATGGACCAAAGTTAATGTATTAACAAATTATTAACATTTACAATTGCATAGTCGTATTACGGTCATTATTACCTTCTATTATAGATGTGCCAAGATTTGCAGCTACATTTTGAACCTTTATCAGGTCTAATGATTTATCGACATAGCCAACTGAAAATGTGATCATTTATTACCCCTTACTGACTATGAACAAGTTGACTTCACTGACTCAGCTGCCTGGAAGAGATAATTCACCTTTTATACTATTGGCAGTTTTACTATATGGAGCAAACTTACAGTGTATTGCTTGTGCGCTGTACACAGCGCACAAGCAGTACTTGTACGTGTACAGTGTTCAGTATTCAGTATTCTCAGTGTACAGTGTTCTCAGTACTGTACACGTACAGTAGCCTACTGAGAACACTCAGTCTCCCGTGCAGAACCCTGGTCGGCCGCTGCGGGGCGCTGTGCTTCCTGCTGTGGTGTGAAGGCTCGCTAAGCACCGCCCTGCTCGCCCCCTCCCTGCTGTGTTCTCCTGCTGACTCTAGGCTCAGCGAAGACGCCCTTAGCAACAACACACAGCTGCGTCGAATAAGACACTCGCACCGCAGAGAAGACGGATTAAACACCGCCGCTTTGTTGCACTGAGTACAGGTGAAGCATCTTTCCCGCAAAGGTGATGCCCCGGTTGCTTCTGCAGTTAATATGTGGGGGACTTGAGTTACAGCTAGCGAGATAGCCTGGGCTAGCCGTGTCCCCCCCGAAGAAGAAGAGCGAAGCAGCCCCCAAGCTGTCCCGAAGGAGGACACAAACCCGGGGGTCCAACGAGTGCTAGCATCGCTGTTTGCTAACTTCAAAGTCAGCGTTTACCGGGAATAACGACGGGAATGGTGCACTGGATCGATTCACTGCATCGAGAGAGAAAGGCGAGGGGCACACGGGTCAGACCACCAAGCTGTGATACTCGGACTCAAACTATTTTTAACAGAGGGAGCGGCTCTCGGTCGGGCGAGTGTTTTTTTGTGGCTGTGCGAGCTAGCTGGCTAGCTTACTGAGGGAAACGACCCCCACACCGCTGCCTGCTCAGGTTTTTCAAGTCAGGAGGCTAATGTTAGCCAGTGCAGCACAGTGAACACACAACTCTGTGGTTTTATTAAAACGAGGCTTAATTAAAGTCAACGCCAAAAAGAAAGCTAGCTTACCCCCTGGGGTACAATAACTTGAGTTGGCCCAAACAAAACAACAACTCCGGGGTTCTCGGACACCACTTTTGTAGTCAACTTGAGTTATAAATGCTGATAGCTAAGTTTGCTACGTGAATACAATTTGAATCTTTGTTTTCCTACTTTTTTATTCTGGATTTTTTCTTCACTTCGGATGCTGGCATCACATTTTACGTGCAACCATGATGATAATAAGCAGAAAACCAGAGGGCCCAATAGCAACAGGTAACCACAATAAAGTCGCTACTTCTTTGTCCAAAATGTTGTCGTAATTGTCTTGCCCTTTGCTTTTGCTTAAATTCTACGTTGATGTGAAAACGCTGCTTGCAGCTCGTTTTTTTAGCTGAAGTTTCACACTCTAAACAACTCTTGGCATTTACAAAAATATCTCGCGTCTAAAATGGCCTTGATGGACTTTTTCTCCCTCTATCTTTGATCTGTTCTCAAATGTCACGTCGTGTCATTCTGCGGACAGAGAACGGACAGATAGCATATGTCACGACGTCGTGGCCGTGGGCATATCGCAAGACACGGGTTGTAAACATGTTTTCTTTTGCTTTGTGGTTCCATAACAATCACGAGGCTTCTTTCTTTGAACGTTTTTATGAAGACTATCAGGAAGCTCTGCGTCTTTACGGCTTACCAGTAAGCGTTTACCCTCTTATCATCATTTGATAAGCCTTTTTATCTCTTTATAACAGCTGTTTCTGAATTTGTAGCTTTCCAACGTCGTCACTGTTATTGCTTATATGCATATACTGCATTAATCATAGTTGTTCAATTTTGTTTGTAATGTGTGTTTGCAATACTTGCGATTTTTAGAAACTGCATGTTTCCCCATAAAAATGTAACTGTGAGACTCTCAACCCTCTGTCAAATGGTGTACTCTATTGTCTGTAAAGAGACACTTTGTTCAGGACACCAGGAAGAGAGGGGGTGGGCAGAAAGCTGTGACTTTACCCTGCCACACTCCCAACACTCACGTTTTATGAAGGCCTCTGCTGTATGTCTGTTTGCTTAAACCTTGTAATCTACCCTTTGCTGTGTGGAGAGAGAGAGGGGGTGGGAGAGTTCAGAGAGCTGACTGCCAGCGGGACATAGTCAGCTGGATGTTTGGTTACAGAGAAGTTTGTGCTCTTGTTTAATTTTTAGTCCCCGGGGGAAGTCTGCTTGGAAACAAAGTCACTCTGTACAGAAAGTGCTGAGCTCCCACTGAGTGATTAGGAGTCTGCAGAGAGCTAATGGGGACGTACTTGCTAATAGAGTATGTGAATAGGGTGTGTGTGTAGCCTTAATGCCTCTGTTTGCTGTGCGCTGCAGGTCTAATGCATCTGTATCCAGGCAGCAGGTCTAATCTGTTGACGAGCTGGGAACTCATACTCTGACGCACCTGTACATGGTTACGACAGTCTCAAGGGCCGTTCGGAGAAGACGCCAAACCTTCCACAGTTTCGCTAATGAGCTAACCCGACACAGTAGCTCTGCAAATGGCTTATGTTGACAGGGCAGGCTAAGCCATTGTTTAGTCACTAAAACTGGAAACCTACTTCCATTTGAAGTAGCTACGAGCTAGCAACTTCTGTGTGCTAATTGACCGTTGAGACGAACAGACGGCTGGTGGCCGTTTGTCATTTGAGTAACTGGCATCCTCCTACGGTCCCCAAATGCACCTCTCATCCATCTCCTCTGTCTGTATTCATCTCACACTACGTGTTTGGCTTGACGCCACAGAGGTGAGCACCCACACGCAGAACTATTGAATGACAAGCACCCACATTCAACCATAGAAGCTCTATTTCTGAGCACACCTGGTGTGTGTGTGCAGTACATGACTTGGTCTGAACGGACGGATCGGCACACGGAAAGATGCTGTCGTCACAGAGGCATCTGTTACCCATATTAGGCCAATAATACCACTTGCAGCGCTAGAGATCTGGGGCCCTGAGCCCTATCTAAGCTAGCCAGGTTGGAGCTCTGGCCTTGGATACAATGTATTGGGACACAATAGACACAATGGATGTAACGGCTAGTAATGGCCTTTTCATAGTAAATGTGGCCTAGGATGTTGTGGCAGACAATGTGCATCCCCACCGGTCTGCAGAGACCAGTGTTGTGGTGTGCTGTCCTGCTGAGGTTAGCGATAGGGATTTGTTGGGCCATACTGTTTGTGTTATTCCAAAGCTAGCTGTTGGAACGGCTAGGTGTATTGATGAACCATTGTCGGCCTCTAGATTGCATTCTGGAGATGCTACCTCTGAACCTGATTCCCGGCCTTTATCAGCCATTGTGTCTTCTGGTGCAGATTTGACGATTTCACATAATCACACTGATTTATTTGTTGATTTTTGTTCCCTCAGCGCGCCATGGAGACGGTCTGTATGACTCGTACATGAGGACAGACCACATCCTTAAGGACGAAGCAGATCCAAACAGTCCGTCTGGGCTGCCCCCTATGCCCAAACACACTGTAAGTACACACACACACCAGACACACAAACACAATGCCAGTAAAGCCATATTTCCTGTGCAAAGCACGCTCTGTCTGCAGACATCCTGTTCCTCAGGGAGATATTCCCCACTCAGCCCTGTTCCCAGTCACATTCGCACCACTCCCCACTCTTGCTTTGAGTAGCTTATCTCTTTCCTTATCTCCAACCTGTTGTAATTCAGTCATTTTATACCATGGAATGTGTATAACTTGATCATCATGTGAGTAATATTGATTATCAATTCTCATGATGGTGTCAGATAAGCTAAAGTGAAGAAGCCATTTTGGGTCTCTGGCCAAAGTAAATAGAGATTCAACTGCAATTACAATCTAGTGTTTGATTGTGCGAAAAGTATTTTTAGACATGGATATTTACCGGGAAACCAATAACTGTCATTGGTAAGATGGCATTCAAAGGCAGTAAATGTAGTTGCTGATTTTAATATTTTTTTTAATTAACTATCGATATATTGTTTTTGTTACATTACTTTCAGGTCCCAAGTTATTGCCAACTCGGGGTTGGCCTTTGTCTATTTAAACATATTTTACACTAATTGATCATTAAAAAAGGGGATTATTGGTTCATCAGCACTTACAAAATGTCACTTATAGCCCTAGTGTTGTACCTTTCCGCTATGTTTGCCTCTATGAAAAGCTCCTTTGGCAGAAAGTGCAAACGCACAGACAATATAACACTCCACGGCCTCCCCACTCCACCCCAGGAAAAAAAGGCTGGTTTTATACATTGTAAAGATTTATTGGGCTTGAAAATGTGACCCACTAACAAAATCAGCAATCAACATTCTCCCCCTCCTCCTCCCGTTCTTCTCTCCCATTTAATCCGCCATCAGTGGGGCTAGCACAGAGGTTAGGCCTAGTTTTCTATTCTAGTCCTGCCCCTTTTCCCTTTTGTATTTCACTGTCACGCTCACAGAGGTAATATCCTCTGTTTCACGTGACTGATAATAACGTGCCCCAGTTCAGAATGTTGTACAGGGCAGAGAGTTGCCTTGTGCATGTGCGCTATTAAATAATAAACTGATGTGAGACGAAAGGACAAGCTAATAAAACAATAGCGCTTAGTTCCAGTTTGTAATATAACGATGAGTGAGG
Source organism: Ammodytes marinus (assembly GCF_949987685.1). Taxonomy (NCBI): domain Eukaryota; kingdom Metazoa; phylum Chordata; class Actinopteri; order Uranoscopiformes; family Ammodytidae; genus Ammodytes; species Ammodytes marinus. The sequence continues at coordinate 29,381,173 of NC_137233.1, forward strand.
TAGTGGATGAGACTGCTCAAGCCTACTACAGACATCAATTTCATGTCTTACATCCAAGTTATGTCTCTGCGTGACCACAATTTGTCAAAATATTGTGTGTGACAAGGTCTGCACGTGTTGAGTGGGGAAACTCTTTCCATGAAAAGGAGAAAGGCTTCCTCGTGTCGTGTGTCTTTTTGACAGCTAGGACTTTAACTCTCCTCCGTCTGTTGCACTATGCAGATTTGCACACCGAGGAGTATCACTATCAACACAGTATTACCCGATGGTAAAGCATATTCACACTCTCTACTCTAGTTTATCATATCCATCATGATTACTTTTTTTTTTAATGTTTTCAAACTGGCGCCCTCCGGCCCAGTCAATCAATTATGCATTGCTGTCAGTGCTCCACATGCAGAAAGTTTGATTTTTTTTTTTTAGCCAGCATATGTGTCAGTTTGAGGGCAAAGGGGCTCAAATCAATGACATTCACTGTGTTTGTAGAACAGCTTTGGGACAACAGCTGCATGGTACCCTGGGTCAGCAGCAGGGCTGTTGTAATAAGTTAAGACTATAGTTACATGTATGGAACCCCATCCTGCATTCCAACCTCTATTTCAGGACTCAAACTTACAACATAAACACGCTCGGAGCTGAGTCCTCTGTCAGTGGAACATGTCAGCACCTAGTTTTAATGTACGTCTCCTGGTTGCACAGTCTTTATCAGCTGACTTGGTTTCAGCCCAGAGATATTCTACGCCTCTGTGTGTTGAAGCCAGAAGCTCCACAGGGCAGCATAGCAATCTAATGGGAGAAAAAAAAAACATTCTGTCCAAAATCCAAAAATCTTGCCTCGCTCACAGGGGCGAAACCACTCTGCTGTTATAAAATGCTTGCATGAATTAGAGACAGTCAGTGTGTCTGTATATAGGAAGGCCAGGCTGAGTTCACCTTGGTGTGCCTTATTAACAGCCACGCTGCTCCTACAGTATAATCTAACTTTAATCACTGTCATTTCCCCTTGCCCTCCATAATCATGCGGAGGGTTCTTTCCGCTGGTAAGAGAGGGAGAGACGGGGAGTGAGAAGGAATGAATTCTTTGGGTTCGTGAGACAAGCCTATTGCTGCCACGCGAGACTAAAGACCCAGAGATGTCCTGAAACTTTCATAATGCCTTTAGGTCGTCCCAAGCAAACTTTTAGAATTTTTAAAAGTCCCTCTTAAAGTTTGTGGGAAACTGTGTGAAACGTTACTTGAATCTTTAGTCCAGATACAAAGGCAATCCCTTTTTTGCTCAATCGGAATGTAAGTGTGTTTTTCTCTGTGCACTGTAATTTGTGCTATTCTACAACAGCTGAATTGTAGGTTTGAACGACCGGGGTCATTGGCAGTCGATTTTAACATTTCAAATCCTTTTCAGGAAGTTAAATGCTGGACTTAACACATTAAAGGATTATTGCAACACTGAGCCATAGATCGCTTGTACCTTTTAACCTCCTTACAAGACGCTAGCAAGCAATAAGGCGGGGGTGTGGGCTGTTTTGCATGAGTTTTGGTTGGGGGTGGAGAGGGGTGCTGTTATTCTGAATTTCCTACCAGACTGGATCTAGAGACCTAGTTGTGCTGGTTCACCTACTGCATTCTGCGTCACTGCTAAATGTTCGCTGCGTGTGAGTAGTGGTGATGTGTGAACACATGTATCCAGAGGGTGCCATTCATCTTTCTTTCTTTTTTTGCCTACGAAACTAGCTTTAGAGACTCATTGACTCCATTTTATATTAATACATATGAAGTGTTGACATGATTCAAGCCAGCAAATAATGACTTTGTGCACAATATGTTCAGTTGCCCCCTTAGTTGAGGTCTTGCAGGCTACAAGAAGCCTTTTGGCATGCACACTGCGTCCCTATTCTGTAGAAAGACACTCACAAAACCAGATGAGTCCTCTCCTAAGGCTATTGAGTTCATTCATACAACACAATAACCGACATCTCTTATGCACAATGAAAGAACAATATGTACAACCTGTTTGTAAACTGGATGTACAGCAATGTAGTGTTTACCAATTAATTAATTGTCTCTGTCTTCTTCTGATAGGTTGTCGGTAACAAGACAATCATGAGAGATCAGGTAGCTGTGCGGGGTAGCCAGCTGAAGGTCAAGTACATGTATGAAGACTCAACCAACAACCGTAAGATCAACGCCATAACCACAGCAAGCATTCAGAACAGTGGGACCACTGGTCAGACGCCCAGCAAACCCTCAGCCGTCTCCAGCCTGTCCAAAGAGCACAGTGTAGACAGGTGAGAAAGATGCACCCATGAAGACAGCAAAATAGCTTAAAAGCACTTTTTTCAAAAGCATGTTAATTGGCCAAATTTCAGTTGTTCATCAGCATGTTTCTGTTTCCATGCTTGTTGACCACAGCACTGAATCCAGTAAGGGCTCCAGTGAATCCTCTGGGAAGCTGTGTGGCCCCCTCACTCCCGACCAGGCCCTGAGACTGTACCGATCTCAGCTGACCACCCTGGAGCACACAGAGATCCACTCCTTCCCAGACATCTACTTTGTGGGACCCAATGCCAAGAAGAGGCCTGCTGTTGCTGGGGGCAACAACAACTGTGGCTTCGATGACGAGCAGGGAGGATACATCCACGTCCCCCACGACCACCTAGCCTATCGCTACGAGTTCCTCAAGGTCAGACACACATGATGTCATGTTGTCAAGTTTTATTTTGTAGGCGATCGTGATTACAGTTGAGTCAATTAAAGTTATGATGTTTCTCTAAAATAAATTTGAGCAGGTTTTAAAATCCCTGTCTTGCCCTATTCAGATTATTGGTAAAGGTAGCTTTGGCCAGGTGGCTAAGGTGTACGACCACAAGACGCAGCAGCACCTGGCTCTGAAGATGGTGCGCAACGAGAAGCGTTTCCACCGGCAGGCGCAGGAGGAGATCCGCATCCTGGAGCACCTGCGCAAGCAGGACCGAAACGGCACCATGAACGCCGTTCACATGCTGGAGAACTTCACCTTCAGAAACCACATCTGCATGACCTTTGAGCTGCTCAGCATGAACCTCTATGAGCTCATCAAGCGCAACAAGTTCCAGGGCTTCAGTCTGCCTCTGGTCAGGAAGTTTGCACACTCCATCCTTCAGTGCCTGGAGGCCCTCAACAGACACAGGATCATCCACTGTGACCTCAAGCCAGAGAACATCCTGCTCAAACAGCAGGGACGCAGCGGCATCAAGGTAGGACCGCAGGAACATTCATGGGCGCTCTATAAAATACAGTTGTTAGGTTTTGTTTATTTGCTGTTTACACATACAAATCTCTCCTCTCCTTTTCTGTGCCAGGTCATTGACTTTGGCTCCAGTTGTTTTGAACACCAGCGGGTGTACACCTACATCCAGTCTCGTTTCTACCGAGCTCCAGAGGTGATCCTGGGTTCACGCTACGGCCTTGCTATAGACATGTGGAGCTTCGGCTGCATCCTGGCGGAGCTGCTGACCGGCTACCCCATGTTCCCTGGAGAGGACGAGGCAGATCAGCTGGCTTGTGTCATGGAGCTGCTGGGCATGCCTCCACAGAAGGTCCTGGATCAGGCCAAGAGAGCAAAGAACTTCATCAACTCCAAGGGCCACCCTCGTTACTGTGGAGCCAACACCCTGCCCACGGGGGCCACCGTGCTGACGGGCTCTCGCTCTCGCCGGGGCAAGATGAGAGGTCCTCCAGGCAGCAAGGAGTGGACCGCTGCACTCAAAGGCTGCGAGGACCCCACCTTTACTGACTTCATAAAGAAGTGTTTGGACTGGGACCCCTCGTCTCGTCTCACCCCCAGCCAGGCCCTCAGACACCCCTGGCTGTACAGGCGCCTACCTAAACCCCTACCTGGGACCGACAAGAGCCAAGGGCCCACCATGAAACGGCTCCCCGAGCACCACAGCACCTCCTTCCCCTCTATCCTGGTCAAAGGGGGGCCTGGCTTAGGCACCACGGCCGCCAACAACAAACTGAGGAGCAATATGATGGGAGATTCTGTGGAGGGCATACCTCTTCGCACAGTCCTACCCAAACTTGTCTCTTAAAGAGAGAGAGAGAGAGAGACACCTGTAACCTCCTCTCTCCCTTCCACTTCTCCCTCCTCTGCACTCCTCAGGAGGAGTCAGAGATGGGAGAAAGTGGAGCCTAGGTTTAAAGACTTTAAAAAAACGTTTGGTTGTTCTTTTATTTGTTTTTCTACTGAGAGGTGTCGACACCCCCAGTTCCTGGTTTTTAATATTAGCTGAACGGAGCAAGAGAGACGGACAGTAAAAGAAAGACTCTTTTAATAACTTTTTATACAGAGGTTTTCCTTGAGTGGCTGTGGACTTTCTGTATACAGCCTTTGATGAGGCCTGATTTAGATAATGCTTTTCAGAGAAAGTCCCTGTGTGAGTGGACTGCTTCATAAATGAGCAAATGTTTTTAACCTGTGTGTGTGTGTTCTCATGTATGGTCAAACACACCTGCACAGTCACTCGCTTCACCTCACACTCTTTCTTAACACTCGAGGGGACGCCACCCGTTCTCGGGAGGCGTCTGTATGAGTGACACTTGAAAAGGGCTACAGAGATTACGCTTATCAGGTTAGTTAACAAGCAAAGATTTGTTCAGGCAACATAATTCAATGGAAGAAGAAAAAAATCATGCTTTAATGTTTTGGCTTTTGCACACACTGACAGTTATCCCTCATACATGCGTGTGTGTGTGTATATACATGAATGCCTTTACAAAGGTTATGAGGGATTGGCATTATGTAGTGACTGATTGGAAAAACATTTTTTTTAGCAATAAACTACTCCTTTGTCCCTATTTCTAATTGCGCTGGTTTTCTACCTTTCCTGATCCCCGGTGCTCGCATGTCAGCTCAATATGTGACAATAGTATGTGTGTGTGCTCTATCTTTGTGGTGCTACTGTGGGAGACATTGAGAGGGCATAGGACAACCTATTTACAGCCACCCTCCTCCCTACTCCACCATTTGAGTGTAAAGAAGGGGGGGGGGGGAGAAACCAGCAACTCCACTCGAACTGTCACAAAGGTGTCAACGTCACACTCTCTACTTCACAAACTGGTTTGCGTGAGGCTGGCTCCCATATACTAAAACATAGATATATAGATACATAGAAAGAGAGAGAATAGGAGCTGCGAGTCATTGCACATACAGACCTGTAGGCTGGAAAGTTGGCGTTCGGAAAGTTAAAATGTATATATTTGCCACATGCCCATGCCTCTTAATTGGCTGCTGCGATTGTTGGCAGCGCATTTAATCCTAATGAAAAGAATAGTGCAAGGTGAGAGAGATCAAGGGATAAAATGAAGGGGGGGTATGTTTAGAATGAGCCAAGGTGTTTGCTATTTTTCTCTCAGGGGGGAAAGGTGTAGACGAGGGGAGGCCGGGCCAGAGACTAAGAAGGGTTTTCATGGTACTGAAGGAAGAAGAAGCGTTACTCAGGGAGACTTACTTGATACATCCCTTAATCTTATATAAACTGTGTTCCACTTATAGACCTCTTGTCCTGACGACGGATGAACATGCATGCAGTTCTGACCCCAAGAGAGAAAGAGAGAGAGAATGCGTATATGAGTGTTTCTGCGAAGGGGTTCTGCATGCTCCACAATCTGACCTAGATTCTCTCTCCTCCCCCCCCAACCGTCTCGTTCGCTCATGTCATACTCACTCTCGTCTCATGTAGGACAGAGAACCTCTTACACACACACACACACAACATACACACATAAATATATTGTGGATTTTTTTGGTGCTGTTCCGAAAGGCACACATACACAGACGTGCACAGAAACACGTCGGGTGCATGTTGAATGGACCACAGCGCTCGGCGAGTTCTTTCTCTCGTCCCTTGTTTCCTAAGCGAACGTGTCAGGGATTTCTACTCTGTCTCCATTTTGTTTTGTTTTTATAGAAGTGCTTTCTATTGCTATTCAGTCCAGAATATCCGAGGTTGTAAAAGAAAAAAAAAAAAAAAAATGCAAAATCGGAAAAAAAGGAAAGTTGTATACAGTCATGTTGTATTAGTGGTGTGCGTTAGTAGGAGGGTGTTTGGTGTTTGCAGCATGAAATCACAACCTTGTTATCAGACTGAGTGACAATGAGAAGAGAAACTGTACAGTAACCAAATGAAGTTGTGATAGTTTCTTTTTTTTCTAAAGAAAATAAAAATGATTAACTGAAATATGCTACCCTCTGGCTTCATTTCTGATTTTGAAAACACATATTTTGATATCGACAAAACAGGCTAGGCTACATTACATAACCAAAAGTGGATTGTATATCAGTTCCAAACACAGCGCGAGGAAAACTCCCTTTTATTTTTATCTGAAGATCTGACCAATCCAGTATGTCCAGTTCTCAGAGAGACGGATAAGAGAACATTGAAAACACCGTGTCAGGCCAGTTTTTGGGAAAGCAATGTTTTCCCTGAATTTCTTTTCAGCCATTACAGTGTTGTTTTCTGCTATTTGAAACCCGGGGGCCCGTCGTTATGAAACAAAAGTGTATCTCCAGACGGCCCCTGGTTCAGACGGTTGAGCCAGTCACTATAAATGTGAATTGGATTTCAGTCTGCGATCGGGTTACGGATTCAGCGAACTCGGGGACACTGATGAGTCAGTGGCCTGTGACATAACTTCAAGGCACCGTGCGATACTGACACTACCCTGTTATTATTATACATTTCCGTAGTAGTCATGATAAATGAAGAATAGACCCAACGAACCTTGTAACACGCGTGTGAGGATTCTCAGTCATGGAGGGTGACACTGAAAAGGCCAAGGGGAAGGTCACGGCTGACATTTAGCACGTCTCAATTGTGAAACGTACACTAGTAATGAAAGTTAAGTTGGATTTTGATGGGATTTCCTTAACAAACTCGACACAGCTGATTTAATTAATGATTAATACGGGTTTGTTTACAGTGAGCTGATGAACAAGCTCTGAAAACAGTTGGTTTCATTGGTTTACCAGTCTGCACTGACTGGTAATTACTGGCTTGTAATGGTGTTACTTGACGATCACAGCAGGTGCTCACCATTGACATTCAAGCTGGGTTTCAACAAGAGCTGGCCATCTATTGTAACAATTGTGGCCCTTGTTGACTCAGTACAGTTCAATAACAAGTAGAGATTTGGGGACCAAGTCAAGTTTACACTAAGATTATTTTAACGTTTAACTGTGAAAGCACTTTTTGTACCGCATCGGTATGTGTCTTCGACTTTGTTCCTTTCTCTCACATTTGTCATGCGCCCTATAGGCTATCTGTATGGGTAACATGACAAATGCATTGGGAATACACTCTCCTGTAATAATGACTGGTAGAATGTTCATCTCCGGTTACACTTGATGATTCATGGATGTTTACACACGCAAGCTGGTGCCCCGAGGGAAGCAAAAGTCAGGTATACACGAAACCAGAGGAGGAGGAACCGGTTGAGCAACATCACCTACTGACGATGAGAGAGAGAGAGAGAGAGAGGTGGTATTTGGTAAGTGGGCGTGGGTATGCTTAGGGGAATTTAGCTCAGGTGTAATGCAGGCTCATCTGCAAAGTGTGATGGAAGATTTCTGGTGATAATTCACAAGAGCTGCTATTTGTAATCAGCCTGGGACGTGGCTCACCCTTTCCATCCAGTTGTTGTGGCCTCATTGACTTGTTCATTCAAATTACAATGAGATCAGGTAAGACAAGCAGGCAATGTACTGTATGAGAGGGTACATAGATGATCCTCTTTTAGCTTAAAGGAAAAAGTAGTTGTCGTGCCTTTTCATATATTGTTCAAGAATTTGAGTCCAAAAGAACATGTTTTCAAAATAACATTGAAGACTTTTATATAACTATGACTTGCTCTCACACTACATTACAGGGATTCTAAATGATTCCATCTGTCTTTCTTCTGTCCTTCTCTGTCTATTAATGTAATGGAAGATTAGGTCAATCCCATTAGGTCTCCATCCTGGTCACCATCTGACCATATGGTCCGCAGCTCACAGGCCCCTACGCACGACGTTGTCACACAGACTTCTATTGCCTTAGCCACACACACACACACACACACACACACACACACACACACACACACACACACACACACACACACACACACACACACACACACACACACACACACACACACACACACACACACACACACACACACAATGCTGTTTCCCTTCTCCTCTCCTTCTCCTTTATATAAGAATGAGTCTAAGCCTTGGGAGCATATGGAGCCACAGTAGGACTCCTGGCTGGTGGTGAGCATGGACCAGGGAGGGCGGGTTAAGTGGTGACGGCTAACTGATTACCATGAAACCTTGACCTGCTTGTTTGCTGCAAAGTGTAAACAACTCTCCCCCTCATATACAGTAGCTCTCTATTCCCTTTAGTTTGCTGTTGATGTGGATTCCCTGTGATTCAAAGTGGCTGGTTATATATACTGTGGCTGAGCTCGGAGATTTTGTTCCAGACGAATCATGATGGGCCCCAATCTTCTTTCCAAATACTTTAAGTGCTTTTTTTAGCCATGCAGATCCACCCAATTAAAATGTAGGTGAATGTAATTTGGTGAGTGATTTATTGCATGTTTAAATAGGTGAACATTTTTTTGCGGGGTAATTCAGGTGAATTAAGCCTTTAATCTTATATTTTTGTAAAACTATTGAATGTAATTTTTAGTATTTGACCTTTGATTGTAAGCTTAACTTGGACCAATATAATAAGGGCCTAATATTTGAAATATAACAGATTGATCCTGAGTTATTAACCTCTACTTTTCTTTGTAATCAACCTATAGGGATGTGACATACTGTAGAGTGACAGATGTGTGTCTCAAAAAAAAAACTTGTAGGATTCCCCTGAGGGCTGGCAGTGCTTTTATAACTTTGTTGTTTGTTCACATATTTCCATTGTTATGCAATTTGTGTTTTAGTCTTTTTTTATGTCACATCAAGTTCTGTCGTGATCTGCTTGAAGAGCTTGTGTTGTCTAGTACAGTGTGTGACTCACCACTCCAACGCAGGGTCCTCTGCACTTTGCTCCTCCATTTACACATTGCTCGAACTTGGAACGGACAATACAGTCCCACAGACACGCACGCACGCACACACACACACACACACACACACACACGCGCGCGCACACACACACACACACACACACACACACACACACACACACACATGCACGCGCACACACACACACACACACACACACACACGCACGCGCACACACACACGCACACACACACACACACACACATAACTATAAACACACAGTCCTGGGTCGCAGAGTGCAGACGCACACCAGAGCTATGTGTGTTGTCTGGCTTTGGTCCACTGGGACAGCTGAGGTACGAACTAGGGGATGGACGCAGCAGGAGTTTGCCACATTAGTGCATCCACACACACACACACACACACACACACACACACACACACACACACACACACACACACACACACACACACACACACACACACACACACACACACACACACACACACACACATACACAGACAACACATGCCCCCAGTTGCAAAAAAGCACACTACAACCCACTGTTTCTTACTCATATGCACACAATGACACGCTCACAGCTGAGCGCACACTAGTCGTATACACAAAAGCACAGCTGAGCACATGTCGATACAGGCTGAACAGATGCAGATCGTTGGGAGAGGTGGGGTTGTGTTCCAGGAACATTTGCCCACCCAACCCACCAATCTGCATTCCACGCAGACAGCAGGGCACAGGAGCTGTGAATGACATATGTGTGTGTGTGTGTGTGTGTGTGTGTGTGTGTGTGTGTGTTTTGGTCGTTTTGCAAAAGGCAATTTGCTGAGCCCTTTAACTTCAACCTACTGCTTGAAACCTTAGCTGCCCATCCATTGCGGTAACTGTACTTGCTCCTGCATATGCAGTCCCCATATTTAGGGTTTCAGTCTCCTTGTCTTGTTTACATGACCCGGCTGGGTCACAGTTGGGACTGGAATAGAGGGTGACTCATCCCCTGTCTACCGAAATTAATCCAACTGTCTGTCTGTTTCTCTATATATGCGTGTGTTTAAGTCTGTGTAAATTTGAGTGTGTATTTCCAGTTCTCTTATAGCCTCAAGGTAACAGGTCTGCATGTAACACTCAGGGAAGAAAGCGAAGAAGCTCCCAGGGGCAATCCTTTTGCATTATCTGTTAACCCACCCCCTCAAAATGTCTGCAGCGGCTATTTTCCACAGGTCGTTTTTTTTTTTACTGTTTTTAAATTGAAGAGGCGGATGGATATATTTATTATAAAACATGTAGTTCAGAGTTTCTTAGAATTAATCAATCAAAATATTGGTTCACGATAACCCATGACTATAACTGTATGTGTTGTGCAAAAACAAATCCAGCTATTCTCCCTGGTCTATTCATTGTTTTGAGCCAAAAAGAAACAAACACATGCATCTCTCTCTATATCTGTTTCCTATTCTTTTGCTGTCAAATGCAGTGTAACGTGAGTGCTTTACATAAGACAGAAAAAGGCATTAAGACAAGATATAGAAGGAATACAATGTAATATAAAAACTACAACAGTATATGAATAGAGTGACTTCATGAGTATCATGGAAAGACGCTAACATTTTACAAAACATAGATTAAATAGGGGAATATACCTAAAGCTGCCTGTGTTGTATTTCGATGCCACTACCATTGTTATTAGCCTGGCTTCTGGGATGAACTGGATGTCCTTATATGTTCTCATTAAGGACAGTATAACTGTATAACACACACACACACACACACACACACAGCAGGGTGAGCGTAGGTAGGGTGTCCATTGAAACCTGTCACCGTGATGTGTCAATAGCTTTGTATATGGGGATTCTGCAGATGTTTTTTGTTGTGTAAATGTGTTGCTTTGGCTAGCATTGGGACTGTAGGTCCTCTGCGGTGAAACTGTGGACTCCTGTTGTCGGGTCAAGGCCCCTACAGTCTGGAGACTGTTGTCACAACCCTTCTGTTGCTGGGTGAATGTGATATTTATGGTTAGTTTCAGGTATCAGGGAGAAAACGTAGGGAACTTCTAGCAGGGAATGTGTGTGTGTGTGTGTGTGTGTGTGTGTGTGTGTGTGTCAGACTCTGTCACAGTTTCTGTCACATGCTCTATCTTGTTTGTTCTTTTTCTGCTACTTCTTTCCAAGTAAGAAATTCAATAAGCCGGTGTTGTTTACCAAGAAGAAAGAATTCTGTGAAATTTCCATTCCATGTTCTTCTTTTGGTTGACAAGAACAACAATTTAGTTTGCTCTGGTTAGGCAAGCTGGACTTTAAATGCTCTCATAACAGCCAGTGCATCAGCAGCGGTGGGTATACTCGGTAAGTCCATTAAATGCCGATTATAGTTAATCTAGTTTGAAGACGACACACTGCATCACTTTGTCACAAGGGACACAAGCTCCATTGAGAGCTTCATTGGAAGTATGAAACAGTACATTATATGGTAATGTATGTAGGACAGTGTGGCACCAGTAATCTACACCGTATATATACGTTTGTCTATATATATGTTTATATGTTTGTGTGTGTGTGTGTGTGTGTGGGGGGGGGGACGCCCCATTGGCCTCATTCTCTCCGATGTCCTCTTTCTCTTATCCTCCCCTTTCTCCCTTGTACAGTAGCAGCTGTTAGGTGAACTGTCGTCCCAAGAGCTTTTTCCATGTCCAGACTGAGGGCAAGTCTTTCCATCTGGTCCTGACAGGCAAGAGGTTGACCTGGAGAGCGGAGGAGAGGAGAGGATTCCTTCGGCAGGCAAAATGATGATCAGTGTTTGCATGGGAGATTCTCCTTTTTCCTTGGCACACACACCCACCACACATTCTCTAAAGGGAGGCAGAGGAAATGTTTGAACACAGCCCCATCAGTTGGACATCAATAATTCAGCCATTGTTAATGTTTAAGTTTCTCTGGAGGCTGAGCATAGAAAACTCCATGCTATATTAAGACGTGGAGCACAGAACATCAGAAGGTTACCGGGAGAAACCCTTTGTAAGTGCAAAAAAGAACAGATGCATTTGCGGTGCACTGTGACTTTTTCCCCCTTTCTTCATGGGTCCGGGTGTATAAGGAGTAATTTCATGTATTGGGAAATACATTTATTCACTTTTTTTGCCAAAGAAAGAGAGATTTAGATGAGAAGAGTGATACGACTGTCATTCAACACAAGGCTACAACCAACGTCATAAATAGCTTAGCACAAAGGCTGAAGAGGGGGAGGGGGGGGGGGGGGGGGGCAGCCCCGTACTAATAAAACACATGTCTTGTTTGATTAATCTTAAAATTAAAGTGGTACAACAACAATTTCATGTAAACTGTTTCCCTCTGTTTAGTCTTCATGCTGCCAATGTAACCTTTTATTTAAAGGTGCAGTGAGCGATACTGTAAAGTTTGCTGACATGGAGAGACAGGAGACCTGATATTGATTAAAAATGGAGAAAAGGGTAACATTCTCAGACCCTCCCGCCTGGAAACCATTATTAGCATTGCAAGCATTTGTCTACATGAAAATTGTCAAAAATATTAGTGTTGAAAAATTAAATGAGAGCGCCACAATGAGAAGTTCAAAGCCATCGTGCGCCCTCACCTCTGCAGAGCTGGCCAATCATGGTGCAAATGGGTGCAAAAGAATTTCGTAAAGTCAAACAAATGGTCGGACCATATACTTTCCCCAAAACCCTTTGCCCACAAGTGAGTGAGCCCATTTCCAAAAATGTCAAGCTTCTAGCTTTAACACACCCATGGTAGTCCCATGGAAGCCTGGGAACCTGTGTTCACGAGTAACTTAGCTCAACATGGTGGTTGCGTGTTGCACATGGTCAAGGTCAGAGTCAAGACATAGACACATAAACACACACATATAAACACAAAACAAACCAGTGAGGCCGGCTTTATTGAACAGTGGTTGTCCATCCTCAGTGTTTACTGGGTTAAGTCCTGAGTTCAAGAGTTCAGGGATTAATGTTACTAATCCTGTCAGTTGGTGAAATGCACACTAGAAACGTGAGGCATGTGGTGCAGTATTGTGAACATACTGTACTGTATGGGCAATATAGACTGAGGGTCCATAGTGTCTATTTATGTCGCTTATAGGAAAATGGCACGGGTCACGTCTTATAGATAAGCAGGTGTGCGTGTGTGCCACGTATCCATCCACATTGAATTACTGTGTATGTATGCCAGGGGGAGTCTGCCTGCTAGTGGGCATTAGACGTGACAGGACATGATATTGGCTGAGTGGAATATACTGTATGTTTGAGGAGTGAGCTCCAGGAATGGAAATCCACACCAGTCGGGCATGCTGGTGTATGGGTCATACAACCGTACAAGGGCATAGTGGAGGCAGAGGACCATCATACCAGCACTCCTCATGCACACACATCTATGTGGGTTGGTGCGTGTGTGTGTGTGTGTGTGTGTGTATGTGTGCATCTGTGGCTATGGAGGAGGAGTGACGGGTTGGTAGTGCCAGCTGGGCAGCTTAAAAATAGTGCAGAGTGGAACATTGCAACTGCACGGGACTCTTGGTGCACATGACCGCCAGTGCAATACGTAGAAATTCACAGTGGAATTTCTCTCAACTTGATCACTGACCAGACAAGAGAGGATGATGATGACACCGAATTAAGCGGTCCATCTTGAATGGTTAGAGACTGGTAGAAGTATGAGTGAGTGTTCTGTTAAGGGTCAATGTTACAGGTGAACCAGATAAAGCTAAACTAGAGCCAGTTAGCTGAGGAGTATGGAGTCTGCGGCTAGGCGAGCAGTGGGGCAGTAGGCCGAGCGTAGGAGGTGAAATGTGATGGGGATCAGACTGGCAGGATTAAAGAGCACTGACTGACCTGCTAATGCACAGACCAGAGGGAAGGGATGAAGAACCAAGAGGAGGCAGCAGGAACAGAACAGCTGCTCATTAAACAAGGACCAGTACACTTCACTCATGCAGATATATTCTATTCTATACACTTACAAAAACATGCTAGTGTGCGAACATACAGAAAACACAGCCATAAAGTATATGGAAACTATTAAAGTGGAGGATAATCGTCATGCACAAAGTAGCTCTTTCACCTCGTGTAATCTCGGTTTGGATTAAGATGGATTAATGGATTACAAGGGCCTCTCCAGGGATGAAAAAAGACAGACAGACAGAGACATAAAAAAGGATGTTTAAAACCTAGACAACATGAGAGGAATCTATTATATTTAACATATTTTGTATATAGGGGAGAACGGGGTAATCTGAGCCACTTTTTACATTTGCTCCTCTCTAAGGGAGCTAAAATGATATATCACTCAAATGTACACATTTCCCATTAATTCAGGATGTTTCCTAGAAATGGGCATTAGCAGAATTTTTTCAAGACAAAGGGCAGTGAAAATATGATTGTTTTAAAAAAAGTTGTCATGTGGCTCACTTTACCCCAGCTGTGGGGTAAACTGATCCACTTACTTTTTCCACTCTGAAACTACCATAACAACACATATTGTAACAGTAAGAATCCTGAAAGCTAGCCACACATTCCAGAACTAATGTCGGACTAGTAAAAGAATGATGGGGTTTGGTCAATTAAGCAAAGCAAATTTTCTAAACACTTGAAAGTAACTCTGAACAAAATCAAATACAACATATTATAATTCAAAAGGTTTTAATAAGATTCAAATGAAAGATAGAACCAGTTAGATTAGAACACAGTCTGGGGGTCAGAACACAGGACCCTTAGAGCCAGCTAGTGTCTGGGGGCCAAAGCATAGGAAAATCAGAACCAGCGAGAACAGCCTGGGACTCAGAACACAGGAGAAGACCCAACTGGATTATAACATCAGCCTGTCATACTCTACAACTAGGCCTACTCTACATTCCAGCCCTGAAGGTTACAGGGACAGATGAGAAGGTGCTCTTTCCGTGTGGTTGCCCCAGGTCGTCTTCCTGGTGTATTTCCTTGGCATGATGGCTTTTCTACATTGTGTATGACATTAAAATAAAGGATATGTCATGTAATATTACATTAAAATATGTTTAAGACTAAACTTAACTTGTGCCTCATGGTGGGGGAAAGTGAGACAGTGGCTCACTTTCCCCCACAGCATTTGGCTCACTTTCCCCCACCACCACAATTTGAGAAAAAACTACCTCTCTTAGCATTTCAGGCTAATCTTCAGTTATCAGCATCACATGGTTTCATTTGTTGGTAGTTCATCAACACGTATGATAGAAGTTTTTCTACGTGAATACATTTGCTTTGGCACAACAGTTGATTAAGTTGACAGCAAGAAAATGTACTTTTACATGCAAAATACCTATTTTGGTGAAAAAACATGCTTACCAAAGCACCATGAGGTCCTCTTTTTCAGGGCCATGGGGAAATGAGAGGGGCTTGAAAACATATATCTCACATGACCACAAATGTTTTCCGTTGCCTAGATTCACATTACCCGATGCCTCAGATTCCCCCGTTCTCCCCTATATTGAGCATGTAGATATACTGTATATATATATCAATATTTTATGTATTTAGTATACTATATACAGTATATGTATATATAGCATGTATAGCAAATATATGTATACAGTATAGACCGGTATATATATAACATATAGGTCATTATTTAGGTCATGGCATTTATGCCAGCAGCAATTACTTTAACTTAGTCCGGCTCTGTCAACAGGTTGCGCTTACAAAGCTCAAATATCAAAACGCTATAAGTTATTTGTATAATACGTCTATATAATAATATTAATTATATAGAAATTAAAGCGTAAAACACCTTCTTCTGTTTTCACCAAAAATACTAAACTCAGCTAGAATTAATCATAAAAGAGGGTTTGGGACAGAGAGAACAGACAGACAGGCTCAGAGTCAGCTGTCAGCCTTCTGCATGGACTTGACAACTGGAGAAGGGGGATAAGTATGGATAAGTGGTTGTTATTGATACATTATTGATTAACAGACGGTTTATAGGTAAAGGAAACATTATCCTCCAGTGTTGTATTGTACAAACGTAACGGCAGATAGTTTATACACACACACACACACACACACACACACACACACACACACACACACACACACACACACACACACACACAGAGCATGCTCATACACAGCTAGATAAGAAAGTCATCTCCACAGTGTAACTTTAACCTCTAGAGGGCAGTTTATAAACCCAATCATATTGTAGTCAATCATAGCAGCTTATACTAGACTTATCTGTTTGTGCCCAAACAGACACGTTTCCTTATGAGTGGCCTGGAGTCAATCACAGAGAAACAGCAGCATGACATTGTTGTGTCTGTGAAGAAATCAGTGTTGTGCCAAAGCACAACTAATGGCAGAGACTCTCTCTGTGTGAGAGAACTGGGGCATCCTACTGCCTGATATCACTGGGTCAGCAGAAGCAGACCTGTGTGTGTGTGTGTGTGTGTGTTTGTGTGTGTGTGTGTGTGTGTGTGTGTGTGTTTGTGTGTGTGTGTGTGTGTGTGTGTGTGTGCAAAGAAAGACACAAAAGACAGATAGTGTGACGTATAGATACATGAAAAAGAGAGAGACGAGCGGTGCATTTTTACAGTATGTGCGTGGCTGTTTGTTTGAAAATGGCCTGGAAATGAAATTAGGGCATTCTTTACAGCTGAGCTGGACAGAAGAGGAGCTGTCCGCCGAAGTAGGTTAAATAATCGTCCCCTGTCATCAAACACTCTGTTGTTTATTGGGGAGCAGGAGGGGGGACAGGAATGTCCATGTGACTAAAACCTGAGAGCAACTGCTCACACATAACAGGTTGTCCCACTGACCTCGATTGAAATAAAGAATGCATTTCTTTAATTCAAGCAGGTCACTGCTCAATGTTTTGTACTCTCTTTATACAATTTTCTAAAATGTAATTTTGAAACTTTTCTTTGTTTTTGCATCATCTCCCCTTTATGTCTCAGTCACCACCATCTTTCCCTCTCTCCTCAGCCCCACAGCAGGCCTGGGGTCAGTGTTAAAAGAAAAAGGCCAGCACTCGCAACCACTGAGGGCCCTCATGCCTCTGAAGGGACCCATGTTGTTTAGGGATCTGTTCATAGATGAAAGGGGGATTACAGTGGTGGTCACATGCTCCCTGTGGTCCTATAAAGGAGGCCATCTATTTGCTTTGTATGGGTGCATGTGCAGATTTCTATGGCATTGTGAAGCTCTCTTGTTGAAGTCGACCTGTGCGCGACGCGTGCCTTTCCATGTTTGGTTTTACACATGCAGGTATTTGAGGGAGGGAGAGAGAGAGAGACAGAGAGAGATAGAGAGACACAGAGAGAGAAAACTGAAATGAATGTTAGTTTTTTCCCCCTTCAGGCTTTTAAGTGGAATGCACTAGCAGGCAAAAGTGTTCCGTGAGAATAACGTGAATGAACCCACTGTTGCAGTTATACTTAAATATAAATGAGCTATATTAATAAATGATATTCTATAGACTCCCGCAGCATACCCACGTGTACACACACACACACACACAAACCACAATCGTTGCCTGCAGACCATATTGCACTTCCAACTCCAGAGGCCTGTGTTGCACAGCAGAGATTGGAGGCGACTTTTGTACTCTCTGTACCGCTCTGTCACAAGACTAGATTGCCTTGAAGCTGATAATGTCCGTGACTTGTCGGTGGGATTTCTTATGAGCTCAGTGAAATGAGAATGGAGAGGGACAGTGTGCGAAAAGAGAGAAGGGGGACGACAGCTAAAGAGGGAGCTGGTTCCACACTGCTGCCCTTAAGAGCTGTAGTCTCCGAGGAGCTGTACATCAGTCTCCAAAGCAACAAGAGCAGAGGAAAGCACCTATCCCCGTCCTCCGAGGGTTTTATCACGCTTCACTGAGGTGAACCAGGCCGGGGGCAAAATCACAACGCAAATAGAACCACAAGTAAACAGGCTGACAGACAGACAGACAGACAGACAGACATACAGACAGAGTGATGGACAACGTTTCTAGTTTCTGCAGGAGTCCCTTTAAAGGCCACCACAAGACTGTCCATGTTTAAACGAACGTGTCGAGGTGGTTGAATGATGCAGATAAAAGGGGAAAAAATTAGATCATAATTAAATAGGGGCTTTCGGTGCTCTACATAGCAAGTAGTGAGAGATGGAGAGGCAACAAGTGAAGAGAGCAAGAGTGCGTGAGAGATCAGGGAAGGTGTGTGTGTGTGTGTGTGTGTGTGTGTGTGTGTGTGTGTGTGAGAGAGAGACAGAGAGTGTGTGTGTGTGTGTGTGTGTGTGTGTGTGTGTGTGTGTGTGTGTGTGTGTGTGTGTGTGCCTGCGTGCATCAGTGGGGTGAGCCGGTTCAACAGGTCCCATGTTGGGTGGGAGTGTGTTCAGGTGCTAGAATCCTATATCAGAGCCAGTGCTGACCATGGGTCTATATCAAGAGCCGGCTAGGGTTTCAGCCCCAGGCGGCGTTGGAGGATTATTCTGACAAAGACGGGTTCTGGCCAGACTGAAATAACTGATCCAAACTTGCACCGACTTTTCGCACACTAATGAAGAGCAGAGGGAGGGGAGGGAGGGGGGAGAGAGAGCGGAGGGAGATGCACCTCTTGCCCCTGAGATTTGCTTCCTGTCAGGGAGTTAAAAGAAGTGAAACAAGAGAGAGTGTCGAGGGAGCATTCTGGGAAGGCGAGAGAGAAAAGGAAAATGTCAGCACTCCAGATTCTACAGCTCCGTGTGGGCAGGCCCTGCATGCCTGATCCGTGTGCACCAGGGCAAACTTTGGATTAGTAGGGGCATAACCCGACAGAAAGCTTCCATGTGCAGTGTGTCCATGTGAGCATCCTGATGTGTCTGAAAGTGAAGGAAGGGGGTTGAACGGTTGAAGCCGTGCCACTTTCCCCCAGGTTGCCCTGCATGTCTGGGAAGTGGCTATAAGTGTACCTGGAGCTATGCATAAGAACCATAACTCTGTAGCTTGAGTTAATTAATCAGCACCAGGCTGTCAAAGCCCAGGGAACAGTTTCCAATTTCAGACCCCTGTCATGTGTCACCCACAACGTGTGTGTGTGTGTGTGTGTGTGTGTGTGTGTGTGTGTGTGTGTGTGTGTGTGTGTGTGTGTGTGTGTGTGTGTGAGCGTCTGCAATGTCTGTGTATAGCATTGCACGTGTGTAGTGTGCATATGTGTTTACAAAAGGTGTACACTATGTCCACGAGGACGTGATGTACTTATCATAAGTTCTTACATAACTGCAGGTAAAAACAGTGAAATGAATATAAGTGGAAACCGTGTCACTCCTCCATGTCTGCCAACAAAGTTTTTTAAAGGGTGTGAAGTTGGGGAGTCTTATATAAAGTAATTTATGGTAGATTATTTTAACACATAGACATTGTAAATCAAGGATTTTATTTGCCTCAAGTTTGGCAGTTACCCCAGAGGCATTAGGGGCATTTGCGACCACTTGTTGGAATACAGCCATGTGTTAACATAACGTTTGTAGGAAGCTTGTAACAGCATGTTTTAAACTAACTGGATGTTTCCACAACATGTCAGGTTAAGTGTACATAATGGATGTTATTAGAATTGTTATATGGACCAACTAATATATCTTTGTACAGACTACATCACATGTTTTTATGCCAAGGGACATACAGTATGTTCTATACTTTTTAAAATATGGTATCAATTCAACAAGTGGTTGTAATTAAAGGTTATGAAAGGAGCATTCCACTAATCATCACACATTGAGGTCAGTTGATTCATTATGAACATCATGTTCATCATGTGCACTAGTTATCAGGTGAACACAGTTGTATAACGTCTTCCACTGCTCTGGTGACACTTTCTAAAGTCTGATCAAGAGATTTGGCTCGGGCTCACAGACTGTGACTGTGCATGATGATAGTTCTACGATTCAATGCTTTTAGAGTTTATAATACTTTAAGTTAGGAATCAGAATATCTTTGCATTTGTTGCTTTAATGTTGGGCATTTTCTGCATAGTGACCATTTCAGGATTGCAAGTAAAAATATGTTAAAAATGCATTTTACGTATGTACAAATACACTGGCCTCAAATACCTTGCTACCTCAACTGTGCCTGGTGGAATTTGCCACTTTAGGAGTAATCCCATGGATGTCAAATAAGAAATATAAAGTATATTACAGTACTAAATTTGGGTGATATGGTATATCTACTGTTTAAGATATTTTATATGAGAGCTGTGTCTAGAAAACATTTTATTGGATAACTATTGTATTATGTTATGTAATAAAGAAACCATAAATCCACATTCATTTACTTCATTCTGTCTGTTCTGTAAACACTTTAAACATTGCCTTGTTCTCTTAAAGGCGTCCTTTTCCTCTGTGAATAATGCTGCTGATCTGAAGCCCAATGTGATTTAGGAACACCATGTACAAATAGCTGAGTGCAAGGCCTAGCTGACACAAAAACATTTGAAATTGTTGTGAAATGATGGTTGCAGACATTTTCCACATTTTTTCGATATTCAGCCGGCAAAAGTACTGTGTTATTAACTTTCATACTGAGGAATTTCAACAATGAATTCTTTAAACCGTCAAGGCAGCGATGGTTGGTCACACATATCCCTCAGGGCTCGAGTATTCTCAACTCTGCATCAACTTTTTTGACTGAAACTGAGGTTTGTGGTTATTTTGATGTCTTGTTTGGGGATTTTGTAACTCGCGCTGTATTGTCTTGTGTGTGTAACCCTATCCATCAGCTTCCTGCAGGTGTAAAAACACTTGCCTTGCAAATATTGAGTTGAGTTCTTATAAGATGTAAGGTGAGGAGTTGGTCCTAATAAAAACTTTGACTGGTCTGCCATCTAGTGGTTATAAGAAGTGCTGCATTTAACTACCAGGTGGAGTACTGCCAATGAGTCCAATAAATACACTTACGCGCCCCACACACATCCTGCGTCTACCTCTGGAGCGCGTCGCCTTACCTTACTGCTGCCTCTCTCGGACTTTTCTCGGACACACATGCAACGTCTCAGCAGCTGCTGCTGCTTGTTGGAAGTTTTATTTTGAAGGGGACACACCAGGAAATTGTGAAACTACAGCGAAAGCTGCCAGTATGAAGTCAATATGACTCTCAGCAGAGTATTTCAAAAATCACTTTACTGATTTATACGGGAGAGAGAGAGGGGGGTGTGGTCGGGGAAGAAGAAGGCCGTAGACACAGATAGAGCAACGGAAAACTGTTGCGCTCATCATGATCTTTTTTATTTCTTCACTATATTGGATCTCTATATGTGTCATTTATCCAAAAATGAAATGCCAGAACTAATTGAAAATTAGGTTTTGAATCCCTCGGATTTTGATTGCACAATTACATCGTGAAATAAAGGGATTATTTGCGTATACGACTGAGGGATGTTTTATTTTGAAATAAACACACCGGGTAAACGTGTAACTAGAGTGAATGCTGCTGGTATGACTGTCAGCAGAGTATTTCTCTATCAGTTAAAGCACAGAGACGCGAGAGAGACGCGCTGCTCTCAGAAAAAAATAGGCGAGCCTCCTGAGGTGAAGGGGAGCGGCGCTGCAGACGTGCCTCCGACGCGCCTCAGCAGTGCGTCTGAGGTTGGATGTGTGCTCGCTCTACGTTGATTTCACAGTCTGTGACCAAAAGTCAGACGCAGACGCGAGGTAGACGCGCAGTAGAGGTAGGATGTGTGTGGGGCGCGTAAACAACACACACTATAAAACAATTCAGATTGTTTTACAATATACCTAAAGGCTTATTTAAAAATGAACATTTACAAAATAAGGTACCATGATGTTCTTGGAGTAAGGGTATTCATTTACTGTGAGCTGTTAATTTTTTATGCTTCAAAAATCAGTTGATTTTATCATCCAGCAGGTTGATTTTAAAAGACATTCAGCATTTATGATATGTGAACAAACTTATTAATTAAGATGAATATTGTATTCCACAAAACCAGTAACAAAGTGAAATGCTAAGATAAATAGGGTGGATTCATGCTGATAGATGGATAGTATGAATCAAACGTATCATTTTAGTCTTTCCCACTGTCTTGAAAATCAAAATCAAATCGAACATGCATCATAGACACCTCCATAGTTAGATAACTATTCATATTTGTTTTCTGGATATATTAATATTTAGTTCAATAGCCTAATATTTGCCAAAATGCCATTTTAATTTAATGTCTGACTACAAATTGATGGTCAGTGGTAATAAAGACGTAGACTTAGACTTGTTTTTATTGTCATTCAATAAATGCACCCTTGGCTCACGGTGGAGTGGAGACAGAATATAAAAAGATGGCATGAAGTAAAATACTAAGAGTGTTGGGGGGGTGGTGGATGGTTTATTTATTGTTCAAAGTCTTAGTACTAATACCACACTGTAAACATACCAACTCGAATACAAGTACAAGGCCTGAATTCAAACCCTTACTCAAGTAAGATAAGTATATCAGCAAACTGTACTTAAAGTATCACAGTAAAAGTAAGCCTACTCGTTGTTCAGTAAAAGGGTCAATGACTGTTTTACTATTAGGTGGGATGTAGTATTAGCTGTTGCAATAACGTTGCATTTTACTGCTGTAGGGGTTTTAAAGTTGAGCTGATTTTAACTGCTCAATATACTAATGGGGAAGTTTAATCTAGGGTTATATTCCACCCTACTGATGGTAATCTTTACAGGATGAATAGCTGGCCTTCAAGTGCTTTGTTAACAAAGTTGTAGCCATTCTGGCTTTTTATCAGAGACTGTGGAAGGGCATGATTAAATTAACACATTAAGGCTACTTAACCCTTATTACCGTTAGTGGAAATTTGTGTATTTGGGGTTAAATTTTTTAGATCATTTTTTGGCTGTGATTGTCCCTAGCCATAAAATTTGGTAAGGATGTGTGTTTTTCGATGAAGTTTGGATATTCTGAGTATTATCCATATCCAATTAGTTTTGACTGTGCGAGATGTTTTTGTTACACTGGGTCCGTTAACTACACAATTTGTACCATTGACTTCCATTATAATGTCATTTTTGACCCCCCCCCCCCCCCCCTGAAAATTATACATATTTTTGACTGTAATTTCCCATTTATCTGTAGTAAACTTGATAAGGTTATGTAAAAATTAGGTCAATAAAAAAATGTACCCCCCCCCCACACTGACCTCTATGGTGACCCTTTACAACAAATTGGCATCCTTGTATAATTCATGGCTGCAAACCAGTTAGAAAAATAAAAAAATACAATAAATAGTTCTGATGTGTAGTTAGTGAACACCTTTTTTAGTCAGGATGGTTGAAGTGAAAAAATATTTTCCAGGAGTCAGTCTGTGTGAACTCAAATCACAGACACTGAAATCCTTGTGCCATTTCCTAGAATCATTAAACACCATAAAACCAGTATTTTTTATTCCTTGGCCATGGCAAGATAAAATCAGAATTTATATATTTTTTGAATTCATTTTGAAGGTAAGGCATCACATTTTAGGTTTTAACTCATTTCTAGTTGATTAATTTATTTCATATGGTCCCAAACCAAGGAACAAACATGCCAAGTGACACAAACGAGAAAAAAATTGAAATGTTCATATTTTCTGTCAAACTTCAGGATTACTGGCCACTGCGACCAAAAATCTAAAGAAAAATTTCAAAGGTGTTCTGATATGGATAGTATGGACTGCTGTCTGCATGTCCATGACAAAATAAGATTGTGTGTGTATGTGTGTGTGTGTGGGGTGATGTGTGTATTTGCATGTGTCATAGGATATTGGGGCTGCAAATCTGTACCCCTTGTAATTTCTCTCCTCTCATACACACACACAAGCACACTTTCACACACACACACACACTTTCACACATACACATACACACACACCAAAAAAGATTATTTTGTAGTTTTAGTGAGTGGTATTCATCGTAGAAACTCATATTTTGAAATAAAGACGAAGATAAAAGAGGTGATAAAATGGGTAAATTGTACTATTCTCTTTCATTTTACCAAATTGCATTGTGTTTTCTGCAGTAAAATGGGAAATCAGAAGCAAAAAAATGTTTCACTTTAATTAATTTCATTTCATTTAACTTTTATTTATCCTCGAGAGACCAATTGAGGGGTGACCCTCATTTACAATGATGTCGAGTTCAAAGCAAATTCAAAGGAAAAACAACAATACATAAACAATATTCAATGCAAAAACATCAAATACACAACAACAGGTGAAGAGAAAAAAAACAATTAAAACATTTACATAGTGGTGAAGAGTGGCAGCAATTAAAATTAAATGGGTGAAAGTACAATATAGTCTAATTAAAACAGTTACAGGTAGAGTTTGGCAGATTTAAGATAGTTTGTTTAAATTGGTTAAAAGATATGAAGGTATTTAGTTTAATTTGTTGCTGTAAGTTATTCCAGGAGTCGGGGGCACTGAAGCTAAAAGCTGTCTTTCCCAGCTCAGACCGGGCTTGTGGGACATAAAGCATAAGCATGTCAGTGGAGCTGGTCTGATAAAGCCCATCTGAAATTTGCAGCATTTCTGTTAAATAACGAGGAAGCTTCCTGGTCAAGGCTTTGTAAATAAAAATGTGCCAATGTGCGTCACGTCTCTCTTTAAGGGAGGACCACCCAACCTTTTCATATAAAAGACAATGGTGTGTGTCATAATAATTGAAAGGCGGATTGCCAAAAGGTTTCGTTACAAGTCAAGAAATCTAACTTTTTTTATTCAATCTGACATTAAACAAAAAGTATTAATGCCCCAGATTACATTTTCTCACCTATTATTCAGATGGATGAGCCGGTGATACTAATAATAATCAAAGTTAAAAAAATATTTGAATATTGAATTTTAGTGTATTTTTCAAAAAAGTGGTTGGTGCTATATGATCAAAAATGGCATCTAAAGGATTCATTTTTAATTGTGACTTATTAAATCACAACATAAATTGAATAACAACCCCTTCATGAAAAAAATTAAGAAACATTTTCATCATTTTAATGCAGTTTAAATGTCAAAATACACAAAATGTACTTGGCCTAATGGACCCAGTGTAACTTTGTTGTAATTGGGCATAAGGGTTAAGGGTCATTGTCCAAAATAGGTAAAGTTCACATTATACAATTTAAAATGTATGGACACTGATTAGTTTAAACATCAGCTTTGGTAGGACAACAAATAAAAGGAGTTCAACGTTTCAACACCAGAATTGTATTGTATTTTTGTATCGCCCATAATTAAACACTGCCAGACAACTGTGTGCTGGGGAATAACAGTTTCAGAAAATAAGGCAGACAAATGAAATGTAATACAATTAAGGAACAATAAGAGAGAGAGGGTCAAGAGGGAGAGATAGCGAGAGAGTTTCATTCTGGTGTCTGAGATGGGAGTGCAGGGGCATGTGGACTTTATAGTAGTGTTGACCTGCTGGACCGCTAATTATAAAATAGGCTACTGAAAATGACTCTGGCCTCAGTGTGCAAATTTGGCTAAATAGTGGATGAACACTTCTAAAGATTTTAGCATGCTTTGGGGAAGATATAGCCTGTAAGCCTACCTTTCTGGGCTGTCAGCAGCTGAAGAAAAACTGAGCAATTAAAAACAATCAAAGTCAGGCATAAATTGGTGAATTATTTTAATCAGGAAAAGCTGATTAAATATAAACTCTCTCACCTTGAAGAAACACACGGGACATTGATCAGAGATTAGCCTACGGGTCTATTTTTGTACCCTCTGTTTGATTTACAAGACTGATGAGGGGTGTGTCTTCAGCAGAGGGTTAATCTGCTAACTAACTTCCGTGAAACGTGTGGTTAATTTAATTTAGTGTTATCTGGGCTTACATATTGAGTAGCCTACATTTAAATACCAACTAATGAAAACCTTTTTTTAAACTTTGGACTGTAATCAGACCACGACATTTTGTCTTGCGTCATTTCTAGACCTACTATGCCCCTCTGTTTTGAGTGTCCTCGGTGCTTCACATTCCGTCTTGTATAAGGGTTAGTGTTGTGTGTTGCGGCTCCTTTAAGAAAAACCCGACCATGACGTCAGTGGTAAGACCTGCTCCTCCTAGCTGTCTGTCCGTCGGAAAGTGAAGTGTGTTTGGCGTGCTACTTCTCTCGGAGTTTTTCTCTACTGTTGTATATCTTTCGTTAAGTGTTATTGAGCTTTTCAAAAACTTTATTCGAGTTTTTTTTTAAGTTACCAGTTTTAAAAAACCTTGTCCCGTAGCTGATTTATGGGACGTTTTAGAAGAAGGTCCTGAAGTAGTCTTTCTTTCAGGAACTGGTGGACGGCGGACCCCACCGGTGATGGATAAGCTAACCGGTAGCTGAGTTGTTAGCCGAGAAACACAGGTCAAGAATAAGCTTAAGCTAGCATGCTAACAGCTAGCTAATTTAGCATTTTGACGGCTAACCGAGAGTGACTTTGTTAACCTGAACGTCAGAACTACCGCGGGCTGTTTCTCGGGCCTGGCCTGCTACACGGCAAACAGTTCGTCACAGGCCGTCCAACCCAGGAAGAAGCCTCGGGTTGTGCTGCTAGGAGGGAAATAAGGCAGTAAAGTATTTTTGAGAGGGGGCGGTTGTTCGTCTCTCAGCTCACACCGAGAGCATGCTGTCCAACGCACCGAACCAGCCACTGTTTCCCAACCCGGCGGCGCAGCAGAACCCGGGCGGGCAGCAGAACCCTACGGGCCAGTTCCTCCCCTTTAACGCCAGACCCAATTTACAGATCAGGAAGAACGCCATTACCGACGACTACAAGGTAACCAGCCAGGTGCTGGGGCTGGGTATAAATGGCAAGGTCCTTGAAATCTTCCAGAAGAAGACTGGAGACAAGTATGCGCTGAAGGTAGGTCATATGTTCGTGAATTAAATGGTCAGAAGGCAAGCAGGTTAAATCTATGCAGGAAAAAGGCACAGCCAGGAAATCTGGCTAGCCTCAAACTTGTTATTGAACAGGAGCAATTCTCCTGGAAGTTGTGTGTCAAGCTGTTGGTTTGTGGAGCTGTCTCCTCTTTCAGTGGCGATGTGTCTGTCAAAACCATCTCAAACAGCCATAACACTTGTTTTAAGTGCCACACCACAACTATAATTTAGACTAAATAAAATGAGAAGCTTTACAGACTTGTTGGTTTAAAGATAGATTAATAACTGATCATTAGTTTAAATTATTTTTTAAGCAAAAAGCCCAATAGGTCACTGTTTTCTAGTTACTTCCCTGTGACTGTTAGCAGTTGAAGTCTTCTATGATAGGACATTGAATACATTTTACATTTTGTGTTGGTTTTTTTGCACTGAAGGACACAAAGACATCACCTACAGCTCTTTGAAAATGTTATTGTCAATTTTTGCTATTTGACATGTTGACTTGGTAATTGAATGACGGACAACAATTTGCAGGTATCGTTTATTTTGTTATGTATGGTCTGGTGAAGGCCGTGATAGTGATGGTCTACCCACCTGAGTTCTTTATTTATTGCTGTCCCTGATCACTCTACCAAAATAACAACCTTGTGTTTGGATGAGGGGATTTTTCAGTTTGAGGCAAACTTGATAATAACAAAGTGTTTACACCATCCTTTATCTCAGCTCTGATGTGCTGCCCCTTTTCACAGGTGCCACAGCCTATCATAAACGGTTCATTTCAGAGCAAGTTCCTGTACAGGCTTTGCAATGTTGTCAGTTTCTCAATCTGCTTAAGCCTTTTTCCGCATTATGCAATTGTTGTGCGTGTCGTCCAAGTCCACCAATGTTTGTGTTAGGATCAAACTGTGTTAACCAAATATTGTTTGGTAGTATCTACCCTCTGATTTGGCTCTGTCTTTAAACTAAACTCCTCACCGACGCCTATATTTTTTTGCAAATTAGAAACAGTTTAGTACAGGCTGTAAAGGGACTCTGCACTATTGGCAACAACCTGCAGAGATCAAAGATGTTCTGTATCGGTCAATAATTGATCAAGGGCAAACGTCACACAACAGCTGTCCACACATAGGTGAGCGGAACATGACCCAGGGAAACAATAATTACTGTGGGCCTAATCTGTTATTTCTTTATCTTTTCTAAAGGGGGTCGTCTGTGTCAAAATAAGTAATGCACAGAATCTTCCCCAAGTTAATCGCTGTATGGGAACTTCCTGCGTGGTGGTTCAAAACTGAAATTCATTTCAAATAACTGGGTCAGAGCTTTTCTCTACTTGTATGTGTAAAACTAAAATGCACAAATTCTTTCTCAAACCGGTTTTGGGTTTTTGTATATTGGTGACCAATGTACAAATAGTTTTTAACATAAACGTCCTGTTAAAATGATTACATTGTTGTACCTTGTCGAGTGTCTTCTTACAAGACGACTTCTTTTCCTTGAATTTTGTTACACACTATTAACTTCTTCTGCATTTCTCTAATTTTTTCATGAGGCAGTTTTGCTTGAAGCTATACATAAACTGTCAAGACATTCATGCCTTTTTGGCATCTTGCCATCCCTGGATTTTTAGGGCCATGATAGTATTGTTGTGCATCAAATGAAGTATGAACCAGAAATAAATGTAGACAATAATATTTTTTTATATTATTTCTACAATGCAAGGACAGAATAGTATGGATCATGCACTGAGATAAAAAATGATTTTCTGAAATTGAAAATAATTAAACACTTGGCCGAAAAGCCGAATACAGAATCTTCTTTTTTGTTGTTGCAGTTTTTTGATTTGTTTTTCGCCATTGCATTAATTAGTCTAAATGTGGATTTTATTATTTTCTTGTCTTGCTTTCAATGAAAAAAAAAAATTACAAAACTACAATTTAAAATTTTAGTTTTCAAAATTCCAGGAGATATAACCTATATCCAGAAAGCCGGCCTTTTCACTTCTGCCTTTTTTTGTTGCCATTTTCGGCCGAATATTTTCGGTGCATCCCTACTGCAGACTTTTTTGATTAGTTCTCTGAGATTTTGAAATGCTTTCGCACTTCTGTCTTTTGCTGCATTTATAAACTGTGCACTATTTTGATAACATAACTGAACATAACAGAATATGATGTTAATATTCCATTGTTTAAACATCTGGACAGATGTGCATCTTAAAGCTGCCCGTCTGTCAGATAATAGCATATGTAGTATGAATACACACCTGATTATATGACCACTAAATGATGTTCAACCCCCAATTTACCCCTACAGCTCTTAAAAG
This sequence comes from Ammodytes marinus, assembly GCF_949987685.1. Lineage (NCBI taxonomy): Eukaryota > Metazoa > Chordata > Actinopteri > Uranoscopiformes > Ammodytidae > Ammodytes > Ammodytes marinus. Next base: position 29,410,402 of record NC_137233.1, read on the forward strand.
TTTGTTGCATGCTAGTTTTACTTACACTGCTAATGCCGTTGTAAGACAAACTGTAGCCATATAGATGGAGGTCTTCACTTAAATGTCCTTGTTGTTTCCTTCACTGCTGTCAGCTGAGTCAGCTGCATCTGTTGTATTCATTAGGTTTGCAATAGACACAAGGACCAGGAAACTGCAGCCCGGCCCAAGGTGACATATCCTTGTAAAACTCATCTGTCTCTTGAACCAAGTTTTGTGCTAACAGTGCAGCTGAATAATGTGTGCTTGTTGGAGACACACCGTTGCAGATAATTGAGGAGACCTCTACATTTTAAAAGGAGGGCTGGATGATATAACGATGAGGGGTGGGTCTGTTCTAATACACCTTAAACTCTACCTGCCACTAGCTATTTAAATAGAAGAAGATGAAAAGCCAATTATGTTGCAGGAATCGGTATGCTTTGCCAACATGCTTCTAGATTGGGTTGAATAGAAATACCCGAAATGAGAAACGATGATGGACGAAAACTCAGTGCCCATGACCAGCTAGAAGCAGGACAAAGCATGTGTTTCTGCTGGTTACATTTAAGTATACCATTAACACATGAATAAAAATCAATCCCAGTGTCCATGAGCTTGCTGGCTAACACTAATATTTAATCTCTAGCATCTATTCAGGGCTTAACCCTGGGCTGTTATTGGTGGAGACAGTCAGCAAGGCTGCTGTTATGCACCAACTTTAAAAATGTCAAACTTGAAAATATTATTTTTATTGTATTAGTAATTATTATTACTAACGTAGCTGGTTAAATGAACATTAGGTAATACTGTCACTGAAATATAATTATATATTTATATAATCATACTGTAGGCTTTTTTTTTTTTTTAACCTTTATTTATACAGGTATATCCCATTGAGACCGAAGACTCTTTTGCAAGGGAGACCTGTTTTCCTTTCCCACGTTACCATTCACACACACATTCGTACACCGATAGCAGGCTAACTATCAACATTCACACAAGGCAAGGTGGGTTAAGTGTCTTGCCCAAGGACACAACAACTATTGCCTCGTTTCCACCGAGTAGAGCGGGTCGGGTCGGAGCGGCTCAGAGCGGGACAGCTCGCTTTTAAGAATCTCGGTGTTGTTTCCACCGCCGACCCTACCCTTACTGGTTGGGCGGGGTTTATGACCCTACCCTTACTGGTGGGGCGGGGTTTAGGCTGGACTGCGATAGCCGCCGCCAGAATGTGGGTCAAACTATCGGGCTGTGGAACAACTGTGGTCAAGCCAGCGGTCTCTTGTTTTTGCATGGTCAAACCAGCCGCTTCTTTATTTATTCCCCCCGTGTTGTTGAGAGCACAGAGACGGCTCGGTGCAACTGATAGAGACAGTGAGCGTACAGCGTTGGCTGCGGCAGCTTCGTGACATCGTAGCAGTGGGACACAGTGTAGCCAACTGATTCATTTAATGACGAGGAAAAACACCACACAATAAACAGTGCCGCGCTCACATTTTCGCCAAAACACACTGACTCTCTTCACTCTAGCCGAGGTGACTACACACGGCGGAAATGATTCTTTCGACTAACTGTGGTCAAGCGGTCTCTCGTTTTTGCTCGGTCAAACCAGCCGCTTTTTTATTCATTCCCCCTGTGTTGTTGTGATTGTGTATTTACTACTATCTAGGCTATGGCGTAAACACACAGAGACGGCTCGGTGCAACTCATAGAGACAGTGAGCGAACAGTGCTGGCTGCGGCAGCTACGCAGTGGGACACAGTGTAACCAACTGATTAATTTATTGACGAGGAAAAACACCACACAATAAACAGTGCTGTGCTCATATTTTCGCCAAAACACAAGACTCTTGCCGAGGTGACTACACATGGCGGAAATGATTCTTTCGGTCAATCAAATGACGGCAGTGTGTAGCTCCGCATTTTCGGCACCCTTTCAGGCGGCTAGTACCCCTACGGAGGAGTACTGAGATTTGGAGCAGCTCAGAGCGGTTAGGTGCGCTTAAACCCTACCCAACTTTTGGCAAATGAAAAGCCAAACTACCCGGACCGAACCGCTCCGATCCGACCCGCTCTACTCGGTGGAAATGAGGCATATGACACAGGTGGCAGGGCGGGGATCGAACCTCCAACCTTTTGATCATCAGCCAACCCGCTCTACCAACTGAGCCACAGTCGCTTTGTAGCATCTGACAAAAAACAGTGCACTGCACACTGTGCCAAACTCGTGCTAGCTCAGACGGCCAACACCACAAACCTGTTTGATCATTTGAAACATTATCACATGTTAGAGCATGAAGAAAGTAAGAATATATAGTTGCAAATAGTGCTATTAGTAGAACCTCGACAAGCACCAGGGCAGTAAGAACATAATTGTATCAAGATTAGTTTATATCACAATTATCAGTCTGGTATCTTCAACTTTAACTCGGTAACAAAAATCAGCTCGTGATAATATTCTTGGTCATCAGAAGTTCTTGTAAGTCCTAAAAATGAATCTCTTGCTCCCTTGGAACGCTTAATGCTTGTCAACTGTCGCAGAGAATCAATATCTTTTGACTTTGTGGCTTTTTATGTAAGACGAAGCAATGTGCCCTTCTCTGTTGATTAGTCTGCCTTTTATAGTGTCCTGCCACGTGCACACTGTATGAGGTATTTGCAGGTATCATCTTCCAGCGACTACATTTTTGTAAGCACCCTAGTGGGCCGGTTATTGTGGTTAAGGCCACATTCTGACCAGAAATAACTCCATCTACCAAAAAATAAAAGATGTGTTTGTTTGGCCCTGTTGCTACAGCATACAGGTAAGAAATGAATGAATATATACATAGATTGAAGGTATATGAGATTCCAACACACTGCATGGTTTTACAACTTGGAACATCATTATTGGATATTGGGGGCAATCTTCTTTGTCTCTGTTTTTGTGGTAAACGGTAGAATACTGCCATTCATGTTTCAATGTATTTTACCCTATATCTGCTCTTGAATGCAGCACACTGTGTTGCTGGATGACGTTGCATTTCAGAAAAGCTAAGGTGTGTGTGTGTGTGTGTGTGTGTCTCAGGACCCCCCACTCTGCCAATGCAGTGGTTCTGTATCAATTAACGAAGACTGAAATGAGTCCCTGATTTTTAATGCTATTATGCTATTGTCGATCCGCACATGTCATGGGCTAAGGCAGGTAGTTACATTGGGCCATTTAGTTCAGGACCGGTTCATATGTAATTATTCAACACATAACATGTTGTGTGTTTCTCTTGTCTCATCAAGCATGGCCAATGGGCTTTATTTAATGAGTTATTTCTAAATACAGTGTCTGGTTGGATCCTGTACTGTATGACTAAATTGTATGAACAGTGTGTTTTCAGTTTTCATCACATTTTAGTTTGACCTCTGTATATTGCTATGTGGCTTCTACATAATCTGACATTAGCCAGTTTACTGTATATCATTCTGTTAAATAGAAGAGGTTGCAGTGATGTTAGCCTACATAACATGGTGCAAAGATGGCCAACAAACAAAAATATTTTCTTAGTTTGAGAGTACGGGCTCACCAATCACTCCTTGATCCTGGTTCTGCGTCATGTGGAAAGGAACTCAGTGAAATGTGCGTCGTTAAGCTGAATATTTTGGCCACTGTATTTGAGTTGTTGAAGTGGCGCTTCCTGAAATTCGGAGAGATGTGGAAGTCACTGTGGTGAAGTAAATACACCTGCCAAGAGGAGAGGGGGGGGGGGGCGGAGAAAAGGGGAACTGGAACCATTGGCCATTTCTAATAGAGGGTTTTTTGTTCTTGTTTATGGGGTTTGGAATACTGCTGAAGAGAAGAATCCAGACTTTGCTTTAGAGAAGTTTCTTTCTAGTGACATAAACCCACTGCACAGCATAAATCATTCTGAATCTAGCATTCTCACTGTCTTTATGTCTGAAGGTTACACAGGAAAAGCCGGACCCATGCTTCAATCATGAGATGGCGAGAGAAAGGAAGGGATAGTGAGAGAGAGGAAGGAAGAGGAACCCTTTGGGTAATTCTCTTCCTCTTTTGACTTGATGAGTGAAATCTCTAAGATGTCTTTTGTTAATTGCTGGAAGAGAACCTTCTAATTTTTTCACTATGCCACGATTTCCCCTTTGAACAAGAGCAAAATCATTTTCGTGGTCTTTGTATTTGACTTAGCAATTTGGTCTTTGTGACTTGTTGTGTCATCGGTGACTCTCCCTATACACTTATTTATTTATTATATTTAAGCAATACATCACGACAGGCTGTGGAATGAGCTCATTATACCACAGTTAAGGGGCCTGTTCGGCCCGACGCAAAGCAGTATACAGTAGGGGTGTGCACGTGTACACGTGTACACGTGTAACCGTTTAGTAAATCATAACCGTTTAGGAAAAATCAATAAACGAAAACCGTTTTTTTTTTTTTTTTTTTTTTAATTTCAAAGTTTTTAAATATGTTCTGGAGACACGCGTTTATTGATTTTACATCACTAATAAACTAATTGGGGAGGATAAAAGCTAGTCTGCCGAGAATCTGTCTCTCTCTCGGCGAGTGTGTGTGAGTGAGTGTGTGTATCGGCGCACACACACACGGGGAGTCGCCGTGCTGGGGCTCGACTCACAGCCACGGAAGAGAGATGAAAGATAACCTAAATATTAAAGTTACTCGGTTGACGTGAACTACGCTCGTAAGTAGCCCGAACTTTATAACACCTGTTCAACATGCATTTAACGTGGACATGTAGAAAGCGATAGGCTATATTAATCAGGAAATGAATGAAGCGCGATTATGACGGCGAACGTGTGTGTGTGTGTGTACCATGGACCTATTATAAGAGGTGTGTAAACGAGCGTAGTTCCTGTCAATTGTGTGTTTACAGGCGAACGAACGCGTATGTGTGTGTGTGTGTGTGTGTGCGCGCGCGCCTACAAGACGGCGGGCGCACGAGGACAATGACGTAACGGTTAACCGTGTACACGAAAAAAAATTTGTCGTGTACACGGTTAGGCATTTTTGTAAACGTTCACACCCCTAGTATACAGTATTATTTATTGTTACACTTCCACAAGAAGTGTTTACGGTGACAACATGTTCTCTATATCTACTATAGATTAGCAAGTTCCCTTCCACTGATCTTGTGTTGAGAAGGACTCATAAACCCCGTATATCATTATTTTCTAATCAAACACAACAACATTTGATTTTACAAATCAGCTGCACATTGGCCAAACTGAGCCGCATATTGGATATAGCATGGATTGTGCATAAGTGCTTTTAAGAGTCCTACTCTGATTGCTATCGGCAAATGTCCTCACATAAGCCAAATTGATTGGCTAGGTGTTACACTGTTGTCTGTTCTGGAGTAATGTGTCTTACCTCCAGGGAATGTGCTTTTCTAAATATAGCCAGGTTACAACCATACAGATAGAGGGGCTAAGATAAACAAGCCTGCTTATTGACTTATGTGACATGTTATTGTTGTCTTTCTCTATTGTTTCACTTTGTCCAGTCACAGTGGTTGCTGTGTAAATGGCTGGTACATGCTGGAGTGGCACTAGCGCAGTGATCAGAAAAGGATTCTGTATTACAGCCTGCGGTGTTTAAGTCTGAATTTTGACTTTGTTATGAAAACACTTTGCCAGATCACTTAATGCCATTAGATCAAATGTCTCCTTCTGATAATTTTGTAAATATTTGTGTGACATTTGTGACAAACAGATTAGCTGAAGTATAAGCTCCTGTGGTAAACAGTTATCTTGGTGTTGTTATCTCTTTTGATCAAAATATGATGCACTGGATTGCAATGTATATCTTCTGTGATCGGGTGCACTAGCCATTCACCCCCACCTCCTTGACCATGTCTGTCTCTGTTGCCTCCCTTTCTGTTGGGTGTAGTGTATTTGGAAGGATGTGGTATTGTGGTTTTGATAGATCAACCCAGAACTAGCTAGCCAACTTCATATGTGATACTTTGAGTAATTTAAACTGTAGCAGGACTTATTTATGAATGGTTCTGAACACTTCATTAATGGCCACGGCCGAGACATAAATTCATAATTGTATATATGCAGGACTCAGTTTCCACCGAGGATTCTTTGTGTGTATATTTTCTCTGCTTAGGTCTCATGACCAGTTCCTAATAAGGAAGCATACGGTTGAATAGTGCTGAATGGTGTTTAGGGTAAAGGGAACTAAATGGTCTTCCCTCTTCCAGAGTTCATTCATGTAATATGCTCTGTTGCTTTTTTATAATATTAGCCAAAATGCTGCACAAATATAATTTGAAGCCTTACTGTATGTTCTAGTTGTTCAGTAGAGAAGCAAGCTAGCCCAAACTTTTCAGATCTCATAACACGCTAAATCTGATATTTTATTATTTATTTATTTAATAAAAATTTTAATAAACAAAGTGGTTATCACAACCGTCACTTATTAGTTTTGTGTTGATCACCTGAGTGATTTAGTTGGCTGTTTTAAAAGTGATGTCTTTAGCTTCCAACATGGTGGAAAAGACAATGAGTATGAACTTCAAACTTAAAAGGAATAGTTTAACTTTTTGGAAAAAAGAAAGTGACACTGCCCTTAGGAGGGTTTATGTCTGGGCTGGGTCCAGTAACTTAATTAAGTTTTCAGTTTGCCTGGCAGCTGGCCTGTATTGTGCTTCCCCTATTTTAGATTTTTGTATTATTTGTCTCTGTACACACTCACACACGCACACACAGTTTGTATTATCTGTTGGCATCAAGCGCAGTGGGGTCAGAATAGTGGAGTTGATGAAGCCAGCTCATAGGGACATAGAGATGCTAATGCTACTCCAAATACCGTTTAGTCTTTACCTTTAATACACTTTTTTTTTTAAAGATATTTTTTGGGCATTTTTATGCTTTATTTGATAGTGCAGAGAGACAGGTGAAATGGGGCAGAGAGGGGAGTGACATGCAGAGAACGACCGCGGGTGGGAATCGAACCCGGGTCTGCCGCTGGGCCCGGCCCGGGAGGGGGACGCCTTACCAACTGAGCTAAAGGCGCCCCCCCCTTTAATACACTTCTTAAGCAACAATGCATCAATATCTTATCTCTCACCAACCCTGCTGTTCCTATTTAAAGACTCCATCTTTTGTTTCCATGCAGATCTTTCAGCAAGTGTCAGGAAGTGACAGCTTTTTCTGTGTCGTACTCTCGCTTCCTTCCCCTCGACCGTCACTTGTTTTTTCTTTTTATAAATTTGTGTCTTGAAGTAGGACAAAGTTAGCCTGGTGCTACCAGACCATCGTACTTCATTTCATTTGTACAGAAGGTCTGGCAGTGCTGTAATTGGCAAACGTTCACTCATGGAGGCGGGTGTCTGTTAAAGTTTAAAACTATTGGATCTGCCCAGTGCCACTCTGGATTAGCCAACCAATCGCATAACGTTTGGTCGTCACGTGTGTCATGAGCCGGCTTCTGGCCGCAACTGAAACTGGAGCGCGACTTCGACGTCATCGTTCTCAGCCACTCGTTCTGTTCGCTGATTGGACCGGCTGTCGAATCTCCGGCAAAACTGGGAAATGGGCTGTACACCCAGACTGACTACTGAAGGGAAAATAAAATTTGTCCGGAAGTAGGCGGGCGGGCGGAGCCAGGCTAGGACAAAGTCACCTGCTGGCTAAGACACCTACAAACTAGCCATCTACGTATCTGTCTGGAGAGCTTGGATGTGACTGACATGAACAGAGCTTTATTATGACATTGATATGATCTTTTTTTGAAGCGTGCAGACGGTAGCCATTTAGAATATTTTTCACAAACCTTAAAACACAGTTGTTTATGCATTTCATACACACACAAACTCAGCAATGCAGTGGCTTTGTGAGGCCGATAGCAGATATCCTTAATCAGATCATGACATATTGACACACAGACACAGATACACCTTCTGCTACCTTGGTTTTTAACCATGTATTGTCAGGTTAAGAGGCTTTTCAGATTGAGCCAAACTTAACCTGTCACCCCTTTAATCTCTCTGTCTTCCACAGAGTTTCACTGGCCTGTCCCCCTCAGTGTGTGTGATTGTCTGTTTTTCTTCTTTTCATTTCATCATGCCTGGACTTTTCCTTGGCCCATGAGTGGCAGGTGGAGACTGGGTGCCCCTACAGCTTACCCCCCCATCCCACCTCCCACTGCCCTGCCCTGCCCTGGGCTTTTGTGTTGGCTAGAGAAAGTGTATTGTGTGCCCATCTGCCCCCTTGTCTCCCTCCTTCCCCACAAGTTCCACTGTTTACCCTCAAAGGGCTGACAGCTGATGGTGGGGGCTACACAGTCACATAAGCACAAGCACAAGCAGAGGTGGTGGGGGTGTGTTCTTGTCTGCCTATATACGATTGTGCATTTGTTAAAAAGACAAAGAAGTCTTTAATTGTGGAGGAAAATCAAAAAAAAAAATGTGTGTACAGCGTGTGTGTGTACAGCGTGTGTTTTCAGTATGCATGCACATACATTTATCTTTTAAATATTCTTTGGACATCAGAGCAATGGCAGAAAAAAGACTCTCAAAACAAAGTGTGCAACTAAGTTAATCCTAAAGTTAACTACATTTTAATAGACAGTGTTGCAGTTGGTGGAAAGACCACATGCTATGAGCCATTTTGAATCCGATCCCTTTTTATTATTGATATGCGTGTGTTGATTTGTGGTCAATTCAGAACTAAAAAAACAAAACTATGCGAAGGTCCTGACTCGTGATTATTGAATTCATGTTCTATTACAACAAGTTACACGTGTTTGTGTGTTTCTCAGATTAAATGTATGTTATATAAAAGTGACAATTAAGGGTTTAATATATGTTGTGAAACAGACCTAACACAAATATCGATACAGTAAAAGCAGTTTCCAAGCAAAACCCTGTTGCAGGGATGCACAGTTCAGACAAGTTGTACATCAGATAAGACGAGGCTGGAGATATCATAGTAGTGTCAATAGTGCTTTAGTTTTTTTTTAACAAAATTGGTGGTTGACTTTCTGGTATAGAAATCAGTAGATATACCACCCAGGAGTAGTAAAACAATAGTGTCTGTCTATAAATGGATTACCACATTGTAACGGATTGTGTGGCTCACTTCTTTCATTTTCAGAATCATTTAAAAATGTACACACAATTGGCAGTTATTTCGCTATATAGAGAAGCGTCAATGTGTCGCGGGATCACGGGGGCAATTCAGTCCTGTACTGGCTGTGTTTGTGTCCACATGTTCATGTGTTCCTTCTATGGGTGTTTTTTTTTCCTCTATGCTGTGACGCACACAGTTAGTCCCACCCTTGTTTGTTCTGTCCCAAAGGGTGCTTGAACTGTGCAGTGTGTTCGCTGTTGAGATGAAGCAGAGAGTAGAACACTTCTACCAACTCCGCCTGGCTAAAAAGACTCACTTTTTATTGGTCAGTCCTAAACAAAAAAACCCTTACTTCTAAATGGAACAATGAATCTATTTTGTAACATGCCAGTACATAAATACAAACCTTAATTAATTACAAAACAATGAAGTAAAACAACATTTTATCACTCGGATCAGAAGTATGAAAATATGAATCGGTTATCGGCCTTGCCTTTCCAATATCTTGCAAAGAAAGAAGCAAGTAAGGTCACATTTAAAGAGCAAAGTCGGTATCTATATCTCTCTCATTTCAGTCTAACAATCTATGTTGTCAGAATACCAAAGCAATATTTAAACATTCTTCATCACAGCAAGAGTGTTAACTAAACTGCATAGAACTGCCTGCAGTGAACTCTGAAGACTAAATGTAGTCAAAGTGATGAAGCATTGAAGAAGCTTGTATGCTAGAGTGACGCAAAGAAAATGAATTGAGCCTTTAGTAGGCCTTTTATCAAATGTAAAAAAGTGTATCAAATATACTTGGTTGGATTTGACATGTGTCTGAACTCCACACTGCTGTCAAGAGGCCTTTCAGACGCTAGGGTCCGACCCGTTGCAGATGTAGATCCTAAATCGCAGTCTTTGCGATTTGCTAATCGCATTGTTTCAAATTGCAATTTTGATTTTAAATCTGATTGTTCAGCACTAGGCCAGAACATTCAATGCATGGACATGTAAACCCAAGTTACGGTCTGCCTACTGTACTCACCAGACCTTTTCAAAATGTCATTTTGAAGGAAGGAGATTATTAAACAGTTATCCTCAGTTAGATTACTAGTATACAGGCTGATTTCTCTGCAGGTTTCTAATTGGATTTTCCAATGTACAACTGCACATGAATATTTGGAAAAAGTCTTCCAGCAGAGCGACGGAATGAAAGGAAAGGTGATTACTTCAACAGAAATACATCATTCTATTCTAATTACTTCATCCAAATACAATTTACAATAACACAAAAAGCATAGGAAGTATAAATAACTTATTTTCCACCCCTGAACATTTGACCATGAACATTGAGACCCTCTCACTGCACGATACGCACACAGAATCAAAAATAAAATCTGAAAGCGGTGTTACAGTAACCAGGTTACTACAGTGTATGCAAACCTGACATCTGATTTACAATGTAACCTAGTTTAACAGAGTAACCTAGTTTCTTGTGTGCATGTAAACACACTGACAGCCTTGTTGGGCCAGCCAGACAGCAGTCTGTATCGCCCAGCATTCATTGCCCACTGTAACGAAGTCAACTGTTGTGTGGTGACCGTGGGCAGGGCTGGAATGTAATACACCACCAAGATGAACACACGCTGGCTCATTGTCAAAGCTACAGAGCTGAATTCCTTCCATTGACTGACAGGATTATTTTTGAATTTTACTTGTTGTATTTTCTATTTTATAATAAAATCTGTAAACAAACACTAGCACTTATTTAACCTTAAACTGTCACTTCTTCAGAACCTATACTTCGAACAGCAGTATTACTTGTAAGATGTTCAAATCTACAACTCCTCAATTTCTGAGGGAAAGTGAAACTATTAAATGTGGAAGGAATCTGCTCTCTGCTGGCCAAGTAAATAATACCAAAAACAATGAAGATAGTAGTCACAAAAAATAAATACATTCCCCATTACAATACTGTTTTCAACGGTGTAGCTGTGAAATCAATACGTCTATATTTTGGTGGACTTGACGATATTTTCTCTTTTGAGATCATTTCAGAGGTGTATTCCTTTTATTTGGCAAATAAATGATTTTATTCTTCTGAAAACGGGTCAGCTGGTTTCCTGAGCCCATTTCATGACAATATGCTGTGTTACAACTGAGGCAGCATGAGTATTATTGGATATCCAGGTTCTGTTATGTACATCTCTATAAATGATGTGTGACTTTGACTGTTTATATTGATATGGTGAAGGCACCGCAGATCCTGTTAAAACGTTGTTATTTATCCCTCCCTTACACATAAACCGCTCGTTTTGGCGTGGGATTTCTTCATTAATGGGTAGTATATTTAACATGAAACTATTGCTTTAGAATTTGGTATTTAGTTATTGTACCTCCTATTTAGCACAACAAACCAACTTCTATGTATTTTGAAAATAAACAGCGACAATAACTCTGTGAATTAATTTTCTCAGATGACCAATATTTTTCTTATTTCCTAGCTTTCTACCATGTCTATGAACATAATAACAATGAGTTCCACAACAACATAACACTTCATGGCAGGTACCCTAAGGCCATGGGTCCTGAGTGTCTTTGAGTAGCATACTGAATGTGAAGTGTTTTAATAAAACAATTTTAACTGTAACTGACCTTTCAGTATGACTACATGTTGCTGTCAGGGATTAATAATGTAACGGCAATGAATTAATAACATGATTACATGTGCTTTTTTTTAATGGTGCATTGACCTAGTCACACACCAAGAGGGTGCTACATTCACACGGGACTGGATTGGGAGAACTCCTTTTCAACATTATGCCAGCTGGCGGCAGCATTGCACCTCTGTCTTCCATGTTTGCTACTGTTATGAATGAGAAGGTCTGCAAGTCTGCAATTGGTTTCATGTCACCTAGTATGACACATCATTTTAGGCCACACAATGAAACGGATGATCACCAGGGGTCTTTCACTTTGGCCATTAATTATTATATGAAGGAAATTAACAATTTAACAGTGATGGTAACTTACTTAACGTATTATGTTTTATAATTGGACCCTTACGTTTATGTTTGTTCTTAATCAGCCTTACCTTCCCTGTCTCTGTCCTTCTGTCTAGATGCTGCAGGATTGTGCCAAAGCCCGCAGAGAAGTGGACCTCCACTGGAGGGCATCGCCTTGTTCCAACATTGTGCGCATCATTGATGTCTATGAGAACCTCTACCAGGGCAGGAAGTGCCTGCTCATTGTCATGGAGTGGTGAGTGTGCAGTTTGTGACACACTTACGTAAATACCTTTCCTTTTGATGTGATGGATACAATGAATATAAATGAATGAAGCTCATTTTGCTCCTGTCAGAGACTTTACTGCCAAATTGTTGGTTTTTGAATCAGCCCAGCTAGCAAGCTATCGGCTTCACTCTGCAGGCACACTGGACTTTAGCGGTTGGACTCTGGTTTTGAAAGAGATTAATTAAATTGACATTAATTTATCGAAACAAAGGCTTGTGGATTAAGCTTTTGTTCTCCATAAATTAACTTAATTGTTGGCGTATATTACAGACGTTATTTGGATTTCAATGATCCCATAACCAGTACAGTATTGTTTTGTTCATTAAATCAAATACTCTGGGTAAAGGTTGAATTTCCTTGTATAAAGTATTTCCAAGGTTTGGGAAGGCAAGTACAAGAACGCCTTGATTACCCTGAGCAAGGGGGAAGTGATGAGCATCTGGGTTAACGGAGAAGTACAAGCCAAACTTAAGGCACAGACCTCCACCTACAACTCAGGGGATTTGGAGGAGTATAGCAAGTCCAGGTATGCGCTCCGGATAGCTTTTAACACTGCTAGACAGTACAGTGACAGAGTGGAGTCCACCTTTCAGGGCCAGGTCGCTCTCTTCACTTGTAGGCTTCTACTACACATTTTCTTCTTCTTGATTTTGATTTGAATATTTTATTATTGTGTCATGCATTAGCATGCCCAGCCCACAAGGGCTTACAAGACACCATTATAAAACACAGACAGACCAAAAATAGATGCTAAACAATACTAACATTAACGATATAAACCATCCTGACGTTTCATCCAGGCTTTAGAAACAAAAGAAGCTAACTTATAAACATTAAACGTAAACAAACATTCCATCCTGACATCATCATCATTACTCTAGCAAACAGTTCTTCTACTGTATATTGCATTGTTGAGAGGAGTCTGGGACTGATTGCCAATGACTGCTGCTGTAATTATTGTGCATATGACAATAAACATTCTTGATCTTTCTTTCTGAATTGTTCTAGGAACATTTTCAACCAGGTTAGTTATTGTAAATCTGTTCTGAATGAAGTAGAAATTGACCAATTTCTTCTAAATGAGCTAAGTATAGCCTCCTCGCCTTCCTATTTCCATGTCTCAGCACTTAAACCCACTAAACTTGTTGCACGTGCACTCATTGGGGTCTGTGGTTACATTGTGTCGGAAGACAGGTCCACTATCTCTGCACTACGTTCACAGGCGCAAAGAACTGCTGCTGATGAGTAACTTCCTTTGAGAAAACAAGCTCAGCATGAAGTGTCAAAAAACAAAAAGTAGTTCTTCTGATAAAACCTAAAACGTTTCTCTTGAAGAGTAGATAACCAAGATTGCTTTTCTTTTATCTCTTTTTTTTGGCGTTTTTCTGCTTTAGTAGACAGTTTTTGGAGAGAAAGAGTTGAAATGGGGCAAAGAGGGAAGGACATGCAGAGAACCAACCAAGGGTTGGATTAGATCTGGGTCTGCTGCGAGGCCTGAGCCTCTATGGAGACGCTCTAACCATGAGCCCCCTAGTCTGCTTTCCTTTTGACACTGCTGAAATCCAGTCAGACCTATATTCTGCTGTTAAAGTGTTCTCCAATGTTGTAATGGGTCACCATGTCATTATATCAAAACACTAGGTAATTAAGCTAAATCCTTGAGGATGAAAGGGCATTGAATGTTTGATGAACTGAACTGTACTAGGATAATGAAGCTTGTTTGGACAACGTGCAAAATGGTATTTTGTTGCTTTCAACCCAGTTTCCAATAAGACCTTAGCTATGGGGTGGTGGACTTCCATTAGCAATATTCTTCAATAATTAGTCATTCAGTTTCGGTTGACATTCCCAGAGCGGTCAGTGTGGTGTTGACTCAACTCTATTTTTGAAACTATGCGGTTGTAATTTGTGTAACATTATACTGTGAGAACTTTCGATTCGCCAATTCTTATACACTGCGTTCTCCGTCATCACAAACTCTACTCTTTACTCTTACTTTTTTTTAAGATATTTTTTGGCATTTTCAAGCTTTATTTGACAGTACAGAGTTGAAATGGGGAGACAGAGAGAGAGGGGGGATGACCTGCAGTAAAGGTCCACGGGTCGGACTCGAACCCGCGACCACTGCAATGAAGGCCGGAGCCAATATGGTACGCGCTCTATCCACTACGCCACCGGAGCGCCCCCAAACTCTACTCTTTAGGGAGGATAGCAATGTGACTCTTCAGTTACCATGAGAGGAGATGGACTTTAAAGGTAGAGTCAGCAATTCTGGAGAAAGCGTGTTATCCAAAGCACTTTTTGTCACAATCATTGAATATCTCCTCAGGATCTGCTACGTGTCCGTACTGTGTGCGCCCTAAAAATCAATCTGGTGTTAGTTCAAAGCTTAGGCTCTGTAAACTGGTACGTAAACAAAGGGGTCCCACTGTAGCTAGCAACATGCCGTTGACATTGCCTGGGTATTAACACTGGATAATTTTTTGTAGTGCATACACAGTATGGAGGGGTAGCAGACAGTGAGGAGATATTCACTGATTTTGAAATAGTAATTTTGACAACAAGCATTCTCCAGAATCGCTGACTCCACCTATATAGAAAAATTCCTTTCAAATCCAGATGCAGTAAACTGCAGTGCATATCTGACTAACGATGACTTTATGACCTGGTCCTAAAGCAAAAGACATTATCTATATAGCTTGTTAATAAAGGTGGAGTAAGCAACTCTGGAGAATGCTTGTCAAAATGAGTGAATATCTCCTCACGATCTGCTACCTATCCGTACTGCTTGTGCTCTGAAAAATAATCCACTGTTTATACACAACATAGGCTTTGTAAATGGTTATGTTGCTAGCTACAGTGGGCACCCTTTGTTTACATACCAGTTTACTGAGCCTATACTGTATATTAACACCAGATTACAGTGCATATAATACAGACGGGTAGTGGATCGTGAGGAGTTATTCACTGATTTTGACAAAGTGATTTTGACAACACGCCTTCCCCAGAATTGTGACTCCCTTTTATACCTCAGTTAACACATCATATATAAGGTAACCATGGCAATGCCTCTTACATATAGAATAACTTGGGTGCATACGTTACTGAAAGTGACAGTCTTGCACTTTCAGATCATAGATCATTCGTAGATTGAATAAAAAAAAACTGCTGAACAATTGGGTTTTAATAAATTCATAAACACCTTTTGTATAATTTTCTTCAAAGCGGTTATGGTTTCTCCACCCAGTACATCTCATCCTCTCTACTGTCGCGACAACTCCACACGGCATGTGAAAGAAGGCTGTTCAGTGCTACTGCTGAGATGGTGTAAGATCTGCACTCTTAGTTCTCATTCTCGTCATAATCATTAAGTATCAATTCCTCCGAGAATTCACACAAAACCTAAACGGAGAGGGTGTGGTCAAGAGACCTCAAGTTTATCTCTGCCTCTGACCGCATTAAGAAGCAGTACGGTGTGAGAAATGTCGACAGAATTGAGGGATTGCCTTGCCTCACTTCTTAAGGTTTCTCACATCAGAATGCCTGCTGCCTGCTTCTCAGAAGGCAACACGTGAATGTTTGATCGTGAGAGGTTTGAAGTCTGTTGTGGGTAGCACCGCGCCTTTTGGTCTGCATGTCCTAACCTCCCGTTAACTCATGCATGCCTGAAGATACGGTCTGTGCTGTCATGCACATTTTGTCTCACTTACACACATACACACACGCTCAAATTGGCATGGATGAATATACCTGAAACTCACATAATGAGCAAAAAGTCATAATGAGTCATAATGAGCAAAAAGATTAAATGAAACTTATCAAGTATGTTGAGTAGGATTTTCTCATGCACAATAGAATTCAGGTTAACAGGCTAGTTTTCTTTCTTTTTGACAGTGCTTGCTTGGACCAATAACCTTTTATGTAATTATATAAGCCGTGGACATTTCTGTACTACCTTTGTAAATACCTGTTCAGGTTTACAATTTCACAAGTCTTTTAAGTGGATCAGGAAATTGTGAGTAATAAATCCAGTATAATAGTATAGATATGCAGTTTTAAGTATTTCATTTAAAAATTCCATAAAGTGCAAATAATATAGCCACCATTACGTGTCACAAGCCACAACAAGCACACAGGGCCGTCAAGTGATGTTGTAAAGTTTATCTTTTTATGAGGAGGCAGCAGAGGCAGGCTAACGCTTCAATTTCTGCTTAAAAAAATGCACGCACAGAACCCGAGAGTGAGGCAACAGGCTAAAAAGTCAAGAATATTAAATTATTCCTTAAACGCTAGTAGTCATGATGTAATGTTAGTGTGCTGAACTTGAGGTGTGAACTATTAATTCAGGTGGTCAGTAATTGCCTGCGTGGGTCGACCACAGATTAGGAAACCAGTAGGAAGGGAAATAAAGCCTGCATTCTCTTTGGTTTAAAGCAACTGGCAGGGGTGGCTTATTCCCACATCATGACATGCAGTGCTTTTGGCTTTGTACTTTATTTTGCTTTAAAATGTGATCGTGCTAGTTTCATACCTTTTTTTTTTTTTTTTTTTTTTTTTTTTTTTTTTTTCTTTCTATCTAGAACCATTCTCTGCTAATTTTAGGTCACTGCTTAGTAGTAATGCTGCTGATGTCAACCACACACCACCATGACTGTGTCTGGCTGACCAGGTCTTTGTAGAGCAACCTCACATGATGGCGCCTCCATGTACATTCATGTGACATGTCGATGCAGGTGCTCTTAGGCATATTTCAGAAATGTAAGAAAGAAATGTACTAAGAGAACTTCCTTTCCCTTTTTTTGTTCTCAGTATGGATGGTGGTGAGCTCTTTAGTCGAATCCAGGACAGGGGAGACCAGGCCTTCACAGAGAGAGGTAACAAGTTTATGTTACAATGACATCAATGCCTTACATAACAGTAGTATTACAATGTTTCAGATAAGAGGTCAGATCCACAAAACTACAGCCGCTTATGTAGCAAAAATTACCGCTAGTGATATTTTTTTTACATTTGCTGCTCCTAGCCAGTATGCCTGCTCTTCAATGCAACACCCAATTCACTTGTACTCTCTGTTAAAATAGCTGTTTGTGTCTTTACTTTAGAGGCATCTGACATCATGAAGAGCATCGGAGAAGCCATCCAGTTTTTGCATGCCATCAACATTGCACACCGAGACGTCAAGGTATGTGTGAAGCCTTGTAGTATCACATTATGAAATGTCCTTGCTATTGATGAGATTAACAAGAGATTATTTCCATGCTAGTAACTAACAGCATACTGTTCTTTTTTCTTCCCGCTGGCTTCCCGAATCCTCACTGCAGCCAGAGAATTTACTGTATTCCACTAAGAGGCCCAATGCCCTGCTCAAACTCACAGATTTTGGCTTTGCCAAAGAGACCACTACACACAACTCTTTAGCTACTCCTTGCTACACACCCTACTATGTTGGTAAGGATCTGTTTCTGTATGTATTGTACTCTTCATATTCACTGCACTTTTGGCTTAACAGTTAGAAATGGCTCATAACACATTTCTCTTCCTTTTTATTCTAACCTGCAGCTCCAGAGGTCCTGGGCCCGGAGAAATATGACAAGTCATGTGACATGTGGTCGTTGGGAGTCATTATGTATATCCTGTAAGTCCTTTTTTCTTCTCTTGTCACCTACTATACTATTTATGAGGTGATGCAACTAACTTTGTTTGTTTTTTTTCTTTTCTATTCTTCACCTTTTAACAGGTTGTGTGGCTATCCTCCGTTTTATTCTAACCATGGTCTAGCCATCTCTCCTGGGATGAAGAAGAGGATAAGGATGGGCCAATATGAGTTTCCCAACCCTGAATGGTCTGATGTATCAGAGGAAGGTGAGCCAACTGCGTAAACTGTGATAATACTCATGTATTCCGGTTATGTGGCAAACTGTCGAGACTCAGCCTTCTTCCTAAAACTGCTCGAAAACCAAATGATGTAAAGGATTTCTAAAGAAATGTATCACTCAATTCAAAGTAATGTGAGAACTCAAGAGGAATTTATTGGATCGACAAGCAGAGGAGCACTTCTGAAAACAACTCTCCTTGGTCTGAAAAAAACATTTCATTACGATATTGTTCCACAAGCTCTTGCACAAGCTAGGTGAGATGTTTAATGTCTGAAGAACACGCTGGCTTTTTGGTTTGAGCTCTGATGAAGGAAATGAAACTGATGCAGGTGTCTCACCTCACATTTGCTGCCGTCGGTCACTTT
Organism: Ammodytes marinus; assembly: GCF_949987685.1. Classification (NCBI taxonomy): domain Eukaryota; kingdom Metazoa; phylum Chordata; class Actinopteri; order Uranoscopiformes; family Ammodytidae; genus Ammodytes; species Ammodytes marinus. Next base: position 29,429,011 of record NC_137233.1, read on the forward strand.
CACTACAATTTGAAAGTGATGGCTTATTCACTGAGTGATATAGACGATTTGAAAGGAAAAGAAAGAGAGGAAAAAAAGCGAATGTGGTAAAGATTTGGCTTTTACCTGAACAATATCTTCCGCTAACAGATGGATACCATGGGTTCTACTTACTGTAACACACTCCAGTGCGTCTTTACTGTCTCTGTGTGCTATCTCCTTCATCAGTGTAGTATTTCCAAATTCAGTTTTAGATGATGCAGTACATTGCCTGGGTATTAACACTGTGTTGCAGTCTGGCCTCTGAAATCTCCCAAACTTTTATATGTTGCATTTACATTACCTCTGTTAGAATATGGGAAGTCGAGTTTGTGTTGTTTCTTTCTCAGTGGTTTTGAATTTCGGTGTCACACTTGAATAGCTGAATTCTTTTTAGTTTTTAACGAAAAGCCCAATTATGTTCACAGCTAAACATCTGATTAGGACCCTCCTGAAAACTGAGCCGACCCAAAGGATGACCATCACAGAGTTCATGAATCACCCATGGATTAATGTAAGCACGTTACGTTTTTCTAACTCCCTTTAAGACCAACCTTTCAACTCGAATTTGCTTTGACATCCTTTGGTGAAGTAAAGATTTTAATGTGCGTCTTTGTGTCTTCCTTAAGCAATCAATGGAGGTTCCCCAGACCCCGCTCCACACCAGCCGGGTGCTAAATGAAGAAAAGGACGTGTGGGAAGACGTCAAGGTAAGACATCTGGTTCTCTTTGTATCAGTTGGCCTGTACAGTAACGTTGCCGAGTTAGTCAATAGCCCCTTTTACACAGCCAGTGAAAGCCGGGAAAATGCCCGCATTTCGGCCGTTGGCCCTGATGTATAAATGCTACCGTTGCAGAACGGGGGAAGAAAGGCGCAACAGATTGTTCTGGGAATTTTACTACCTCGGGGGTAGTAAAATTGCGGACACAATCTGTTCCGCCTCTCTGTATAAATGTGGCTGCTTGTTGATGCGGAACAGTGTGACGTTCCATAGCCTACGTTCTAAACATGCGACCATGTAAGCAGTTGAAGGACCATAGATAGTTTAGCAATATCACATAAGGAGTAATGTAAATGTTTAACATGAATCACGGCAGCACGATGTCCCGTAAAAATCACCAAAGAAAAGGAACGGCGGTTAACCTGTCTGATTATAAGGTCCGCTGCTCAATCCAAATCACCACGCTTTATTTTTCAGAGTTTGTGTATTTCTGCCCGGGGGAATGTATTCAATGTAGTGGCCAAACTAGGCTAAGCTAAGCTAGGATGTGTCCCGATCGCCGCCGCTATTCCTATTATCCAGCAGCCTGAGTTTATCTCCACACATTATTTCAGTCTACAGTAACGTGACTTCACACACTGTGTGTGTGTGTGTGTGTGTGTGTGTGTGTGTGTGTGTGTGTGTGTGTGTGTGTGTGTGTGTGTGTGTGTGTGTGTGTGTGTGTGTGTGTGTGTGTGTGTGTGTGTGTGTGTGTGTGTGTGTGTGTGTGTGTGTGTGTGTGTGTGTGTGTGTGTGTGTGTGTGTGTGTGTGTGTGTGTGCGTGCGTGCGTGCGTGCGTGCGTGCGTGCGCGTGCGTGCGTGCGTGCGTGCGTGCGTGCGCGGAGGGCGAGATCAACCTGCACATCACAGGGACAGTAAAAGACTGCAAGCACTGCCACTTCTGCTCTCAACACACCGGCCAGTCTTGTTTACATGCAGCTGACCGGTGCAGCGCTAAATATACACATCACACCTAACGCTGCTTTCAGGCCCCCTCTTTCATTCCGGAATGTGTAACGCTGTATAAATTGGCACACTGATGCGCCAGAATGCCGGCTCTGCTTGGTTCTGTGTAAATAACACAGAACCAAGCAGAGCCGGCATATTGGCGTACTGTCGTTCCGTCATTATGCCGCAATCTCTGTGTAAAAGGGGCTTATGTATCTAAGGTCACATGATGTTGAGGCACACACCTTTAACATACCTTGACCACCGTCATTTTCTTTTTGTCCGGTCGGTGTAAGAGGTAATACTGGTGTTATTCCCTGGTGGGAACCTCTTTCCACACCTCGGCATCCCTACTGTAAAATGACTTTATTTGCACATGGAAAGAGTTGCCACCAACCAGTTATTATGTTCTCAATTTCTGGATGTCTGATTGATAAAGGAATCCAGCTTGTGATATCAGAAAAATTTAGATAGCAAGTGAAAAGCTTCCCATTTGGCGGGCGTTGTGATCTGGCAACTTGTGCCCTAGATTGATGAGCAAGGCAGTGTAATTATGTCTATAGAAAAACACCACTGACCCTGCTTGGTTGTCATTGTTTTAGGAGGAAATGACCAGTGCCTTGGCAACAATGAGGGTCGACTACGAGCAGATCAAGATCAAGACCATTGAGGACTCAAGCAATCCACTGCTAACGAAACGGAGGAAGAAAGCCAATAACACCATGGCGGACTAATAGTCTGCCGTGCACTGAGACGCACGCACGCATGCATGCACATTCAAACACAGGTTGTAAAAAGGAAGCAATAATTTGTCGACACGTGAGTCGCATTGCATGGATTTTATCAGCGTTTTATTTTTTCATGTCAAATTCTAATGTTTTGTAGGAGTGTTGTTTTGATTTTCTACCATTTTAACAAACCCACCACTCTGCTCGAGCAGGGAGGATGTTTATCTGTGTTTTTACACCAGTGAAGAGATTATGAATTCTAGAAAAGGACAGGAGAGGGAATCTGTGAGATCTCCCTCCTCTCCTTTCCCAATTATCAGGTTGTGTACCCAGTGGGGCTTGAATGTTGGAATAGAACACGAAGCCTTAGCATTAGTAGTAGTTAGTTCACCCATAAGCCCTGTGCTAGCTCTAGCCCAAACCTGTGAATGTTAAAAAATCAAATGGCTAAATCCCAAAAATACAAGCATGGGAAGGTTTCTTTTTACATACATGCAACGTAAGCAAATGTATTTTTGAACTGACAAGAGGAATGTATGGACTCTGTCCCTGACTGTTGGAATTAGCTGGAAATCGTCGCTCATTTCTGGGTCTTGTGTATGTCAGGCTTGGTGTGTCTTTTAGTGAATGTCAAACGGGCCTATGCACGCACACAAGGGCCATGTGCCATTCTGACAGAGCACCTCACTCTTGGCCCCTCTCTCCTACCTTTTTGAATCTACGCTTGTTTTTTCAGGTACGTAGTTTTAGCGCAGAGAAGGATGCCACGTTTAATAACAAAGTGGCTCCACCTTACTCTTGCACGTAGCTCATAGGAGAGTAGGAGCCAACTGATACTGTATTTTTTCATGGATTTTATGAATATATTAGCATATGCCTTACAGAGTGTTGCTGAAGCAGCAAAAGGCTCCCTACCTAATCCCTACCTACTATTTGGTTCAGGCATTTACCAATGTTATGCTTCAGAATTTATAACATTGCCAGACTATATTTTCAGGGTAATGCTATGCAGATGTCTTTGTCAGATCTTAGTTTACTGCTAGGACCTTGCCATTAGTCTTTATTTCTGTTAGCAAATTTGTTGGAGAGTTGTCGAGCGACAATAAGGAGCGTGTGTGTGTGTGTTTTTTCATGTAAGCAGTAGCACCCTCTGGGGGAATACATGGTTCAGACATGACCGGCCAGGCTCTGGAGGTCTTTCTGACTAGATCACGTAGCGTCACTGTTGGTTGCACCAGTTTATCAGTCAGGAGGGTCAGTGGGACTACTCTGTTGCCAGTACTCTCCAACACTTCTCTTCCACACCTCCTTGGAGGAGTGATAGCAAGTAAAAAGTACTTAAGAGCTGCTCCCTGGTCCCAGAGCAAATTCTGACATACCACCAACAAGCTTACATCACAATCAGACAGGGTGTGATGGTTGGTTTCGTTCTGTTAACAGGACGCTTCCCATTTCACTTGGGATCATGGGGAAATGGTGGTTTTATTTTGGTCCACTTCACTTTGTAAAAATCACATCCACAATACCTGTCACATCGCAGCTACAAACTTCTAACTGCAACCATGTTCCTTGAATGTTTGTGACTCTGTTCCTTCTGTTTTATATTTTCTTTTCTTCCTCTCCAGCACCCTTTTTTTGTAGTGGGAGCACAGATGTGTCTGTCTTTTGTTCTTGTCAGTGAGTCTGTTGAGCTCCACCTGCTGTACTTTGTCTGCTTCAGCTTTGGATTAAAAAACACATGAAACAAAACAATCCTGCTCCTCTATCTCTCTTTCTGGATACGAAATGACTGACAAATAGCAAAGGCCGTTGGAGGTGGTGTTCTGCACTAACTTCTCTTACATAACAGTGTAGACCTTCAGTAGCACAATAACTTTACAGCATTGTAACTTATTTGAGAGCAGTAAACAATCTTTACATTTTCTAAAATCTCCATTTAAGAAATAATGTTTAATCTCGAGCATTTGGTAATCTAATTTGTACTGAAGCTTTATTCAAAATATATCTCAGTAGTTTCATACATCTTCAATTAAGGCTTTGCCTCTTTGTAACCAAATAAAGAAACCAGACATTTAGACATGAGCTATGGGATTAAGGGACAGTGTCACCAGAAAAGGTATACCTACATACTGTTAAAATTAAATAATGTAGTAGCAGACAGTAATGCAGACATTTGCTTAAGATAGCCATGTCTTTATATGTGTCACCCATTCTGAGTTATTGGTACATTTATAAAAATCGAATATCTTGATTTAATCCTGAATAAATTAAATATATAATATATAATTCAATTTTAAAGATTTAACCTTTGCCACCACATTTGGTGTATGTCTCTTCTCAATCATGTCTCCGGCTATGACTCAGGTTCTTGGGTTGTCTTGGGATTTGTGGGTTTCAACAGACTCAACTCGTGACAAAGATGCTGGCTAGCATGAGTGACTCCAGGAATATACGCATTTGCGTAGCAAAACGGTGTGGTGGCATTGAGTCAACACAGACATTTACCAACGCTGGGGTGTTTAAGAGCAAATTCCCACCAATGCACAGGGTAAATTCTTATCAGGTGCGAGGCATTCCGGCTTTGAGTGTGACGAAACCTACAGTCATCCCGCCTAACGTCAGTCAGGTAAGTGAGAAAAGGGGTTTCTGGGCAGACCCTTGTGATTAATATAGGTTCTACCCCCTTACCTCCGCCCGCCTACAACAAACCTCAGATCACCAACCCCTGCTTCAGCTTCACTAAAGGAGGGAGGACCCCTCACCCTGCAGCATTTTATTTGAGAAGTGGGAAATCCGGAAAGGTTGGAGTATAGCTTCTGAAGAAGCCACCAAATCGTCTAAACACTAATAGAAAAATAAATGATTAATTTTCCAAGGTTGGAAACTGAGACATGTCAAGGTCAACATCCCTGTCCATCATTACTGAGTACAACCTTTATACTGTATACACGTGTTGGAGCTGACTTCTCCGCTGAGGTGGTGACACAGCACAGAGTTCTTTGAAGTGGCATGCCATCCTGACTCTCAGACAACTGCACACATCCTCTCAGACATGACATAGCTGAAACACATGCCCTAGACAAGGTAGCAATAGCGAGATGCCACACATGACCTCAGCGGGAACCACCACAGCTCTGCCACTCTCTGATCAAATGGAAAACCTGTTAGGTACCAGTTTCACCTGTACAACAGTTGTTTATTCTTGCATCATGTGCTGGAAATGGGATTGTTCTTACTGTCAAGTACATCTCTGGGCACATGTGGTTACTGAGGATGCTCTGATCTTTTGTCTTTTCTCGTGTTCGATACTTTGCAGATTTAGAAATCGTGTCTTTTTTTTTTTGCAGGAACAAATTCCTTATGGTCATCTAATAAAAGTCGAAAGTACAGTATAAAGTACAGTATACATGTCATGTGCATACATACAGTAACAGTGATACAGTGCATAGGGTAAAGTATTTTGCTGTTAAGTGAATTACTTCATTGACTGCCACTTCTTTTGAAGTCTGGCATACAATACTAAAACATACATGATATCTGCCAATAAGCAATAACTTAAAATTAATGACTCATTATGCTAATTCCTGCCAAACAGCAATGACAACAGTGTTTTTTTTTTCAATGTTTGGGGTGCTCGTGGCGCAGTGGGTAGAGCTTCCCCCTCCCTCCCGGGCCTAGGCCTCGTAGCAGACCCGGGTTCGAATCCCGCCCGGGTCAGTTCTCTGCAAGTCTTCCCTTCTTTGCCCCATTTCAACTCTGTCTCTCCAAGTCTATATAATAAAGCAAAAATGCCCCAAAAAAATCATCTTTAAAAAAAATCGTATCAACACAACCCTTTCCATATTAAAGCCACTTACGGTATTGTACCATGACATTGTTGTAGGCTTATTTTTAAGTGAAAACTTATTTATTTTTTGTCTCTGGTTTTGAAATATTACTACTTATCACATTTTGGACAAAGCTCAAAACGAGCAGAAAATATACAAAGGAGAGCAAACGCTACACTAAAATAAAATGGCTGCAATGGATAATGAATACCTGACTTTCCCAGTGGACATTAACTTATAATGGCATGCCAGGAGGCTGTAGTGGTGATACAATACACAGTTTGTTATGTTCATTGTAGTGATGCAATGGAGTGAATATTGTACCGTACGAGATACAATGGATTAAACTCAGTGCGTAATAGCAAAAGTGTGTCACTCTGCACTAATGCAGCGACATCATATTTTGATACATTAAGCACTTCTGCTTTGGAACAATCTGATCTTGTACTTGACTCATCGAGGGCACGTGCAAAAATCCTTCTCAAACATCATGCATCTTTATGATTTGAAAAAATGTGTTCTCAAAGCGGATGTTTTTGACGAATTTTGCATTGCTCTGCTCCCTTTCCTTCTTGTAGGTGTTTCTTATGCATGGCTTGACTATTGCAAAATACACTTTTCTATATTTTCAACCCATATGCCCACAATGAAAAAAGAAAATCATACTTTATGCTCACCACATCCTCCATGCAAGTAAAAAGAGACAAATTTCAAGTAAGGTTTTTTTCACACTTTTTAAAACATTAAAACGCACACATCATCATACTGAGCGACTGCACGTACAATATGGGGGAGGCGATGGTCAGCTGTGAGGAAGTGAAATAGAAAACAGTAAAGACTCCTCTATAAAGCTCCCTTATTTCACACTACGCTATGAATGGCCTCTATAGGACCCACAGTATGAAAATGTGCTGTGTGGGGCTTTCCCATATTTAAACTATCACCACTCCCTATGGCGGTCGTTTACACTCCGCCTTCAAGTAAGAAAACAAGATGGTGTTGGAACAACATGTGCATGGCTTTGGATTTCTATGAAACCAAGGCCATCCACATTAAAAAAATAAACATTTGTAATTAAACATTGAAAATATTAAGTCTCCTCAACAATATTTTCGCAAAATCCCTAAAAACTATTTGCTGAATATTTGAAGTAAGCAATGTTACCTAAAAACATGCAGCTGGATTTTAACCCAGGATTTTCTTGATGTGGCCATTTGAAAATGCTCTAAGGGTAACACTTTACAATAAGGTTACATTTATGAATGAATTGCTTAGTTAATGTTTCATAAGCATAAACTAACCATAAATAATGTCTTAACTTACCATTATGCCTAGTTAATGCTAAACTTGGATTGGTTAAATAAGCTTAGTCAATGCCTAAGTACCCTTATTGTAAAGTGTTACAGCTCTAAGTCGAAAGGGAAGTGTGATGTGCCAAATGTATGAAAAGTTACCATTTTTGACCATTAATCATTCATCATGATTCATTTTGGTTTATGCATTAGTAAGCTCTAATACTGATGAAAATGAAAGTCTCCGTTTATTATGTATCACGCCCTGAAACCATTCATCTCTAGCATTCAGTCATAAAACAACACTCAGACGGACCTGATCTAAAACAGCAGCAGCACATTATCAGACAGGAGATTCAAAACATAAACCCGTCTAAATCAAACTTTAAAGGGGTGAGTACAACACTGGTTTAACATGATTAATCCTACAAGGAAACTGCTTATAACATTGGTTGACACAAGATAGTTGGATTCTATCAGACAAATGTTATGAATTATATTTTTGCATAAGGTACTGTCATTGCTGGAGTGATACTATTCATTTGGTCCTGTGGTGACTTAGCAAGTGACTGATCAAATGTAGAAGAGTGGTTTGGGTGCAAAGGCCTGACTCGAGTCAGGAACCTGACAGACACTTTTTGTCTGTTACTTCGCTGTCAGACTAATGCACAAAGGATACTAAAGGATTCAGTGCATGTTTCTGTTGAAAAAAAAAATCCCTTGAGAGCTCAGATATCAATAAAGTGCACTTGATGAATTCATCTCCTGCACTGCCCCTGTGGCTCTGCCACTATGAAGAAGAGAAAATATCTGTACATTAAGTAGTGGTGGTTGACTTCTTCTAAAGCAGCTCAGCTTTTCTGTGTGTAAGTTCTGCTTAAAATGTGTCTTCTTGTGACTAAGTGAGATTGCTTTTGCATGCACTGTGTGCATATGTCACAAGGGTGAGGCCGGCTAGTTAGAGTTACGGTAAGATAAGACACAGCTTCTGCTGGTAAGTCATGTATACGGGTCACGTTTGAGGTTAGTGCAGCAACCATTTGAGTTTACTCTGGTTTTTTGTGACTATATTTTGTGGTTCTCAAAATATAGTCTGCAGTACTGCAGGATGTGATGTATGCAGAGCTCTACCACTTGACTATTCGTTATGAATGGCACATGACAGCAGCTGTATCAAATTGTGAAACAAAATCAAAAGTCATTCATTATCATTATGATTCTTTTTATTTATCTGCAACAATACAAAACTAGTCTTAATAAATACAAAATACATATGAGGCATGTTAGAAATAAATAAATATCACAGCTTCATTAGAGACCATTTTGGTTGTTACTTCATATGACTCAATATGGTCCTTAAATAGAATGTTGTCCCCAGGACAAAAAGGTAAACATTGTCTCAGGATAACAAAGACACAAATTCAACAAGCTTACAAAAGAAAATAAACACTTAACAACACCCGTATATAGCACTGAATAATGAATGCAAAAGAGTTCCATTTTCAATGACCGTCTTTTCTCTCTTTCTGTGATGAATATTTATGATTAAGGTCAGTAGGTCTTCACACAGAGGTCATTTGCTTTGTGTGCCGTTTAGACGCCAGATATGTCTCAATGTAGTTAAACAGCAGATCCAGCTCACCCATCGCCTTGAATATGCCTTTACTCTCCATCTGTGGACAAACAAATGCTTCAGTTTATTAAAACGATATGTCAAAATCCATGCGTGCACTTGTTTGACGATGCATATTTTACATATATCCAAAACTGAAGAGGAATTCTTGAAACTCACCTGAGTGTAAGTGGAGTTTAGAGTTTTTATGTCAAACTGTTTCTTGCAGGAAAAGTAATGTCTCTGCAAGAGAAAGAAGAGAACAGATGATGTCAGCACAGGGCTTAATTTATATAAACTAGTTATTTCATGTCCTGAACCAATGTCTATTGTTAATGGCCAAAACGGTTCTCAAATATCCATCCACATATCCCTCAAAAAAGTAGGCCTAAGGACCGAAACTGTTTAAGTAACAGCATGCCTCCTCTCTTCCCCCTTCGCTAGAACTACATGGTGCAAGTTATGCAGCTGCTGCCGTTAGGAATCACTGACTGATGCAATATTATGACCTGTCCTATGAGCCATCGCTGAACTATCTGCGTCGCGGTGTGACGTTTGCCTCATGTCGAAAAGTGCGGGGAATGTTTTTGACAGATTTAGGATGCAGTTCAAAGATTGTTTTGATGATTTGGATCAACTTTGGTTATTCCTGAAAGGCATGACCACTTGTCCTGCTAACTTACATAAATAGAAACCGATGTTGGCCTATAGTATAGCCTATATGCGTTTGATCTAGCCTAATAGTCGATGTCTTCAAATGTAAAATGATGTATGACTTTATAGGCATATCAAGAACCTCCAAGGTATCAGGCATTTTAATGCTGGGACTATACCGTTAATTTCATTCCATTTTAGTAACCCAAAACCCGATAAATATTCAACAAAACCACAGCGATAAATAGGCCTACACGCTGTCACCAAGCGGACATCTGCACTGCTGCGCATTGCGCACTGAAAGCTGAGGCTTTGACAGCACAGTCGGCGCACGTTCACATCTTTGTTCGCCCGTAGGAGTGACAGAGGTTTCAGCTACTCACACATTTGGTGACATCACTCTTTAGCGCGTCGAAGATGTGCTGTATGGACTCCACGTGAGGCATCAACTCCTTGGTGTCCTCCGTCACCCCGGCCACAGCAGTGGGCAGGACCGTCCTCAGGTAGAAGTCCAGCAGGCTGTTCATAGCGTAGCAGGCAAACGGGCTCTGGAGAGGAAGAGGAAAGCACTTGCCGGTTAGCCTTTATTATGTCGTTTCACTTTTTTTAATTGCTGCGCACGATGCTGGCCTAAGCTATGTGTGTTTGGTTAAAGGTTCTGGTTAAATTAGAGATTATTTTTTAATTTGTATTAAAATAAACTCAACGAACGGAATTCGTAGTGAGTTAAAAGGGAAACTTACATTAAAAGAGTCTTCGACGCTCTGGTCTAGCAGTGCTGTATCCAAGTCATCGTTTGCTTCCTGCAACAACAAAAACGTGAGTGTGCTGTCAGGCTCTGTCTGAAGCTACAGGCATGGAGGAGAGAAAGCGCAGCATCTCCTGGAGACCGCCAGCAGAACATAGTCACATGAGCGCTGATGGGAATCTATCCAAGTGATGCTGCGCTAACTGTCGCGGTAGACTACCTGCAGAGTGCCATGCAGTGCTTTACTTACATAGAAGTCTCGGATCTGTGAGTAGTCCTCTCGCAGCTTCTTTAACCTAATAGGGAAGTTCTCCACGAACCTGCAGCACTGGTTGTTGCACAGCATGCCACCACTGCAGCAGACGGTGCTGAAGAAAGACAAGAGAACCAGGACGGACAGGAGCAGAGAGCGAGGAGTCATGCTGGTGCAAAGGTGCTGAAGTCTTTTGAGTACTGGCCCTCAGGGGTGAAGACGCTGCTGGCAAAATGAATGAGGAGAAAGCTTCTTGGTAAGGGTCTTGCTTGAGAGCACAGAAGAAAAATTTAATACATTTGATGTCTTCTCTTGGCTTAATATATAGCCGAAATGGGGGTACACGAGGGAGGAGACTGATTGGAAGTGAAAAGGTTAAACCCAAACATGCTCTGAACATGCGGGGATTTCTGTTTTCAGAATCTCATGCTTTTCAAAAAATGCAACTCCTCCCAGATGAGATCTATCAATAGCAGAACCTGATATCTTTCACTCTCAAGGAAACCAATATGACAAAAGCCTTACCGAAATTTGAGATTATTATCTCAACTTTATTTTTATTTTCTGTCACCAATATATGCAGCTCTGGAAGACCACTCCAAATGTTCAGTGTCTCTCATTTGATTATTTATAGGCATATGTGTGAGTGAAATAACCATTTTGGTTTTATTCTACAAACTACTGACAACATTTCTACCAATTTACTTCAAAGATATTGTTATTAACAGCATCTCCATTAAACCAATATGGTTTAATATATATATATATATATATATATATATAGGCTATATATATTATATATATAGGCTATATATATTATATTATATTTTTCTAAACTGTTTTTCGTTAGTTAGTAGGCTTGTAGTATTAATAGTAAAAGTATTACTTCACATGTCACAGTAACATTGCTTTTATCACTGGAAAAGATGTGGAACTTATAGTAAATATTAAGGTGCAAGGTTTAGTGTGAAATGCCCTCAGTGCAGTAAATCATATTATAATATTCCATTCAATCAAAATAAGACAGGGAATAGAGTGCCACTCAGGTGGAATTCATATGAGTTGTGGTTTGACTTTGATGACGCTGTGGATTCCCTCTGTATGTCAGACAAGCGTAATAAAGCTGAAGAGGTGATACCTACTCGACTCTGCCTTAAGCCATAGGTGAATGGAATAATGCTATTGTTATTGTTTGAGGTTTGCATATGCACAGGCAAATAAAATATATATTTTGACAACATGGCATCGTGATGGGGTGTTTTCCTTTCAGTACTTTTTTCTGTTGTGTGGAATATCCATGCATACACTCTGTTCTCAGCCCATTAATGTTTGGCAACACTGGCCTTTTGAAAGCTGCAATAGCGAAAATCTTTTAGTGATTATGTCGGCATGATGAAGACCTGATGATCTGTGGAGATAACCTTCAGGAGGATTTGTCATGGTTCAAGTTAAAGTGTATTTACTGGACGGAGCATGTGTCATGATTATTATCATCGATCAAAAGTGTGTCAGATTAACACAATTTGGTCTAATTTGATCAAGGTAAAGTCTTGTTAAGATTTTATTTATTTCACAGAGAGACTTGGCCAAGAGGGCAGCAGAAGCTCTCAATTCTATATATTTGGGAAATCCTAGTCAGACTGCACAAAAATAACTTCAACAACATGCCGGAAAGTGTGCTTATACATGCACATTACAGTACCCAAATAAGGTGCATACTTAGTTAAATGTATTTAGATATCTATATCTATGCATATATAAAGTCAACATGAGTCAGCAGTAAGTCGTTTATGGGAAATGTGACTTACCACTGACTGTGTGTGTGTGTGTGTGTGTGTGTGTGTGTGTGTGTGTGTGTGTGTGTGTGTGTGTGTGTGTGTGTGTGTGTGTGTGTGTGTGTCTGCATGTCTGCTCTCTGCATTAAGCTGCGTGATTTCATGTGGTTCCAGTTGCATTATGCTGCTGCTCAGTTTACTAGGATTTCAGTTGTGGCTTTGTTTATGTGCATTCGAGAGGGATTATGAGTCTGATTCTGTAGTAGCACATATGTTCGGCATGTTTAGCTCTTAGTCAGTATACTTCTCTCTCCAAGTCAAGTCATACTCAAACTGGACGTACCAGAAGTGACTGCTGAGTAATACATTAAACGTCATGTTGTACATTTTTGATGTGTCAACAGTAAGGTGTGAACACGCTAAAAAAAAACACAGTGTCAAAAGTGAGCTGGTGTGGAGGGTCAAGATAGCACCAACCCAACAGAAGAGTTGTTTTCATCCAGTAAATCAACATGAATGTAATAAAACATTCAAAACATGCCATTGTTACTGGTGGTTCAGTGTTATACTTACTAGACTTATCCTGTCTATCATGAAATCGTTATTTTCTGTGGTAAAAAAAAAAATTATAATCTCACATGACAATTTACTTTAGCTATACTCTACAGTCGGAGGTCCATTTGCATTTATCTCAAATTGTATACGTTTACCATAGTGTGGGATAAAAAGAATCAAGTGGGTGTGGTGTGCCCTCTGTGTGTTGTCATACTTTAATTCTATTTCTGATGTGACAATGTTACAAAAACTAGTTCGATAACATTTTTAGGGCATAATGAGAGTCAGAAAATGTGTTGATCCAGTGGAGGCTTCGTGTTCAAGTTCATGGTCACCATACTCTCACAGCAGAGGTAAGAATGTAGTGATATTTCTGCTCATTTCCATGTCCCGTTCACACTGCTTCCTCAAAATGGGGCCAAAGCTGAATCAGTAAAGTCTAATACAGTATCGCTCAGGTATTGATGTGGTGAGGTCTTGCTCCCTCACCTTCTGAACAAAGTTTCAAAAGTCGTCAGTAAGTCAGGAAATGCAGTCAGCAACACTGCAGCACATACTGTAACCCAGTGCTTCTCAAATGGTGGGCAAATTATTATTAAATAATAATAATTTTTGTGCTAGTGAGCACGATGTGTGCTTGTGTATGGTCATAACCGCGCGAAAGGCCGCGATTTGCAGTAAATAAACGTCCACATGTGTCTCCAAGAGTCTCTGTATGCTATTTAAAAAGAAATCAAGCAAGTAGACAAATAATAACATTAATTAATTATAGGTTATCGCATCACAGAAGGCATATTGGCCTATAATAATAAAAAAACTCCACCTTAACTATGTTTACAGTTAAATTTTTTTTTTTAATGAAATGCAAACCTCAGTTAATCATTTGCTCTTGTTTCTCTGTCCTGAGATTCACACAGACTGAGTAGTCTTGTTTAAATGTTACAAATTGAGCTAATAAACTGAACTTCTGAATTTGCTGCAGAAGTTATCTCAGCTAATTTTATAATCTAACATCTAATTTGATAATAAGGTGATTGTATGCAGAATGCTCATGCCAGAAACTCATACAGTGGTTTTGTACAGATAAATAAATAAATATTAGCAGGTTCTCAACAGTATTTCAATTTAGGGGGGGGCGTGAAAACATTTCTATCCCCTAGGAGGGGCATGACAGAAAATAATTGAGAACCACTGCTGTAACCTGTTAGTGGATATATCAAGTTGATTAATTGCCCTGTAGGAACATGAATCGCAAAGGAACACCTGGTTACATTGACTTGAAATAATAATACATTGATAAAAAAAGTTGATCTCTATGCTTTTAGCAGTTTGCAAGATAATCTTGACTATGAATACTTGTGCTATGCAGCCCAGATGAGCTGCAAGGTGTACTGAAGCCCTTACATTCTCCGCCTTATGGTCACATTGTGTGGCATATTGGCCGTCTCCTTTAGAGGAAATCTAACTGTCTTTCTCTTTCTCACATTTCTCTTTCACTTTCACACAGGCCGTCTGTTTGAAGGCTACAGTTTGTGTTTTTGTGTGTAGCATTGAATCCAGGGATCTGTTATTGTTAAACAGAAGTGTTTACTGTTGGGTGAACAATGTATAGTAGTAATCAAGGTTGCTTGTGCTGGTTTTTTAGAGATATCTCAATGAGGCTACAAAGCACAGAGGAATCTATGAGAAATGTATATGAAGTGTTCCAGGCAGGGTCATGACAGCAGAGTGACAGCAGAATCACTCACCTCTTTGCCAACAATTCACAATGACTGACACATTTAGCTGGTATGGCTGGGCTGATGCTTATTTTAAAGAATGTGCGGAAAATCCCAAATTATTTTGAGTTTCATCTATTTCCTGTGAATGACCTGCAGAAACCTATCCAGAGACTTCCTCCGGAACCTCATTATGTGTACAGAGCTGAGCAAGCAGAATTAGCTGAACGGATGCCTGCAACCGGAAACTCCAGTAGCCATGTCCTTTTGCTTAGTTAGCATCTTATCAGCAGAGAGAAATTAGTGATTAGTTTGACTCGGATATTCTCAGCAATGTAAGATTAAATTAAATTAAGCGCTCTGGTTCAATTAGTTGTTGATTTATTCCAGTGTGCTGCTTCCAAAAGTATGACTCTCCATTCTCCCTACTGTTTGTTTGTGTTTTTTGGTGCAAGTGCGTAAGCACATGCGTGCATATAGCCCTTTGCAGCGTAGCCTGAGATAGTGTTAACCGCAATTATGTAAGCAGTGCTCATTGTGACAGCTCACATTTTCCCATTGTGTTCATCATCTGGGTGCTGAATGAGTGAAAGTAAAAAATTACAGTTTCTCAATGCAATTAGAATAATGATTCACAGTTTCATTATTTTTTTAAACGTTATCGTGGTTCTTGGTCTGTCCATGTCATAGATAGTATATAATGTAAAATGGATGTAGCATCCGGGCTGACCTCAGTTATTTCAACTGCATCCAATCGTCCTGGCCTATGTGCGTCGCCATCTTGTCAGATTTTTACCCCGTCTCATTTCCTCTTACCGAAAAAAGGCATTGATGTGACGTTTGGTGAAGGGAGATACGCCCATCTAGCTGACGCTTACCTCCGAGGCGAAGTGAGGGCCAACGGGCAGCTAGCTGTCACTAGAATGTTTTTTTTTGTACCAGGCCTTAAATAGGTTTAATAATGCTGTGAAAACGGCAGATTTAACATGGGAGTCAATGAGAAATTGCTCTGTTTTGAAACCTGCCCTTAGTAGCCACTCGGTGAACTGCAATTTTTGTCACTTCCGCATTGGATGCTGGTAGAATTTGCTGTGGTTGGGGCTTGGACTGTTCTCGCGACCCAATATGTCCACAGACATTCAGAATAATTTTGCTGAAGAGTTCGTGTTTTTCTGATGTGGAATGATTGCTGGGTTATTTTTTTTCTAACTATTAACAGAACAACACATCTAAATCACACAATAAGCCCCAAATAGATATGTTTTAACCACACTAGCGTGTTTTCTATCCAAGAAGAAAATGTTGTCAAGCACTACTTTTAAAATACTAATACTTAAAGCGGCTACGAGTAACATTTAAATATATTTTAAACAGCCTCATGTTTCCTCTGATAATCATAAATTACCTTTAACAGCAAACGAGACCATCAGTGCAAAGAAAGACGTTTTTAAATAGTTTTTATTACTGCTTTTGGTCTGGTCGCACACCCAGTCCGATTTTTGGTTCGCTCGTGCAGGCTCTATGGTCACATATCCATATTGGTCGCAGATTTCAGTGTGGCGCAGCAACGTGATTTTTCATTTTCATTTTCATTTAACTTTTATTTATCCTCGAGAGACCAATTGAGGGGTGACCCTCATTTTCAATGACGTCGAGTTCAAAACAAATTCAAAACCACAATACATACAAAATATTCAATGCAAATACATCAAATACACAACAAGTGAGAGAAAAAGAGAAACAAACCAATTGAAACATTTACAAAGTGGTGAAGAGTGGCAGCAATTAAAAGGAATAAAGTACAATATAGTCTAATTAAAACAGTTACAAGTAGAGTTTGGCAGATCCAAGATAGTCTGTTTAAATTGGCCAAAGGATATGAATGTATTTAGTTTAATTTTTAGCTGTAAGTTGTTCCAGGAGTCGGGGGCACTGAAGCTAAAAGCTGTCTTTCCCAGCTCAGACCGGGCTTGTGGGACATAAAGCATAAGCATGTCAGTGGAGCGGGTTTGATAAAGCCCATCTGAAATGTGCAGCATTTCTGTTAAATAACGAGGAAGCTTCCCAGTCAAGGCTTTGTAAATAAAAATGTGCCAATGTGCGTCACGTCTCTCTTTAAGGGAGGACCACCCAACCTTTTCATATAAGAGACAATGGTGTGTGTCATAAGCATCTCCTGTGATGAATCTTAAAGCAGAGTGAAAAACAGAGTCTAGGAGTTTAAGACATGAATGTGATGCATGCCGGTAGACCACATCACCGTAATCAAGGACAGACATGAAAACTGCTTCAATAATCCTTTTCCTACTAAATAAAGGGAAGGTGGTTTTATTCCTATAAAAATAGCCAATTTTTTGTCGTAGTCGACAAACAAGATTATTTATATGAAAATGAAAAGTGAGTTTATCATCTAACCAGATGCCGAGATATTTATACTTTGCTCTGGAGAAACACATATATTTGGTTTTGTCTGTATTAAGAACAAGCCTGAGGTCCACTAGACAGTCCTGCAGGGTGTTAAAAGAGCTTTGTAGGTTCTCAATAGATTGGTGCACCGAATCGGAAATGCAATACAGTACTGTGTCGTCAGCGTATAGATGGGCGTGACAGTTTTTTAGCGATGAAACAATGTTATTTATATAAATTGTGAAAAGAACTAAAATTGAGCCCTGTGGGACACCATTTGTACAGTTAAAAACTCAGACTGGTATCTTCCCAGTTTAACTAACTGCTGTCTATCAGAGAGATAGTCCCTAAACCAGCTACATGCAGACTGATCAAAGCCAATGTCATGCAGCCTCTGTAAAAGCAAATGGTGGTCAACAGTATCAAAGGCCTTTGAAAGATCAATAAAAAGTGCTGCACAGTGCTTTTTCTTGTCTAATGCTGTAACAATGTTGTCTACAACCAAAGTCACAGCAGAGACAGTACTGTGACCTGCCCTAAAACCAGATTGGAATGGGCTCAAAATGGAAGCACTAGTTAGAAATGTTTTTAACTGATTATTAATAAGTGATTCTAGAATTTTTGCGAGGCATGGGAGTTTGGAAATTGAGAAGCCTATCCCTCCAGGTGAGGGAAGGGGAGCGGGAGCCTTGTTTGAGACAGTTATTTGTCGTCATAATGACTGATAACGGGGCTGAACCATCAAAGAAAAAAAAGAAAATGCAATGAAGAAAAGCTAAAAGGGAGAGTGATATAGGCTACGGGGGGGACGAGGGCGTTGCCAAGCAACGTGTATACAATTTCACGAGAGCGAAACTAGACTGCAGTGTTTACTCCTAAATGAATGAGCGGTTGGTACTAACACACAGTTTGCTTTGCTTCACCATCATCAGATAACCATTATCTGAAATAGTCATTATTTACATCAACACAAACACATTACCTCATTGTGATCCATACTAACTGCCGTCTCTCGTTCATTCGCTTTCTGTGAGGACACGTCTTTCAGCTCCGTGAGAGAGAGTAGTTAGGTGACACTGCTGCATCTACTCATTGCAATCAGGTGTGTGTGGCAGTGACTGGCATTAGTTGATGCAGTGTCAAAACCACTCTCACGGAGCCGAAAAGAGTCCTCACACTTTCAACACACGGATATGCACTATATTGCGCCCTTCTCAGTTCACACTCGCACGCCTGTCACGCGCTAGTAAACAGCTTTGCGACAGCGGGCGTCGTAAAAATACTACCGCTTTTACCCAAAGGGGACGCCAATGTGCCATCTTACTCGTAGTGGCTTTAAAAACTTAAAAATGGATAGTCCTGTTCTACTCTATATAATTTTTTTTCTGTTTGCCACATGTTCTTGTCTACATCACATTGCATGACTTTTCCTGCCAGCACCTTGGATAGACTGGTGGCCCACAATTGGCATGCCTTATCCAGCCCTGGCAGTCTTTGCAGCCAGCATCCATTGCTTTCAGGAGGAAAATTTGGTCATGTAGCCAATGATCATACACCTTCCACTTGCAGGTAGAAGACGTTTTTTTCAATGGGGTTAAGGAGAGGTGAGAAGGGTAGGAGGAAAGGGAAGACCAATTTTGGATGGACTGTGTTACTCCTTTGAGTTTTTTTCCCCCAAGAAATCAAACAGTATGTGCAAATTTTGTAACCACAATTGTGTCCACATGTAAAACTCACTACAAGGCATTTGGATAGACACCATTCTTTCTTGCTATCGGTTTCTATATTGTGAAATACCAGGTTGTTTTTTTGCATCGTCAGTAAAGACCAACCCAACAAGTGCTTGCTCTTGGTCTAAGTGAGTTTCTCTCATCTTCCCCCAGAAGGAGGAAGACATTGCATAATTTTGAGGAACAAAGATACACCATTATAGAAGCTGGGAGTTAAGATGAAGATGTTCTTGGGGCGCCCTTAGCTCAGTTGGTAGGGCATCCCCCCCATGGGCCTCGGCCAGCAGCGGACCTGGGTTGGATTCCAGCCCGCGGTCGTCCTCTGCATGTCACTCCCCTCTCTGCCCCATTTCACCTCTGTCTCTACACTATCGCATAAAAATGCCAAAAAAAATATCTTTAGAAGATGAAGATGTTCTTGTCATGCCAATCCCTCAACCCATTTTTGAGACAATGTTAATAATAATAATAATAATAATAATAATAATAATAATAATAATAATAATAATAATAATAATAATAATAATAATAATAATAATAATAATAATAATAGAACATATTTATATAGTGCTTTACCAAATGCTCAGAGACACTTCACAAAAGCAGCTAAATCATGCGAAACAAAAACAAAACAAAACAAAAAGTTTAAAGGTTAACAGCAAGGTGAAAAGGTATGTTTTGAGGGTTGTTTTCAAAGATGAAAGTAGTCGGCATTGCGGATGTGGTCAACATGATCTGACCACAGTGAATCAACAATTGTGAAACTTAAAATTTGTATTATCTTAACTTGTTGAATTGGTGTAATATGATCCATAATTTTGGTATTGGGTAAGCTTGCTTGTGAAGAAAATGTAATCAATTTACAATTATGCCTAGTGAATTGACTGCATATTCTTTAGAAACAATATTAATTGTGTCAATGTTAGACAGATGTTGTGGTTAAAACTGTAACGACCTCCATTCAACAATGTTCTTTGAAAATAGTATAAACAACAACATATTCTTGTAATTTGTAATATACATATACAGTACATTCAAGCTGCTGGGGTGCACTCCTTAGCACCCTCTGCAGTCCACTGTGAGAATGTTCATAAACAGTCAGTTGTTATTTACAGTTTTTCTCAGTTGCTTTGGTGCTTTTCTCAGATCAGAATGAAAATTCTCATAACTATTAGTTCAACCTCCGCAACATTTAGTCATTTGAGCACATCATAGTAGCAATTTCTCCTTCCTCTGAACAAATTGCAAATGCTTTTGGACATGTATCAGTTGCTTTCATACAATTCTCTGCTGTTTTATAACATTGACATTTGCTTATGTCATGTCAGTCAAAATGAACTATACTTATGGATGCTGAATAGTCGTTCCCAATAAAACTAATAGTCTTCATTTCATTGCTTGAGTCATTACATACAAAATTGTTGAACTAGTTATCAAATTCTGTCAAGCTAATTTTATACCTTTTCTTTATCATAGATACTTTCCTCGCTGCATTGCAAGGGATAATATCCATTGTGATGTAGATGAAAATATGTGGCCAGACAGACAGGAATGTCTGGATGTGCCAGAATGATTTACCTATATATGTTCAGTTACAATATGTCCTGTTATATTGTTCACATTTGTGCACAGCTCTACCAAAAGGGTGTTTTTTTATGTTTGTTCTAAATAAGTGACTGAAGTGTTTTCTTTTGCACAATGCTGTAGAATTGCAAAGAGCATATACAGTAAAAATGTGAAACATTCGTATTCAGTGTCTTGTACTCACTTACTCCCCTAACTACAGCAATGTGTAACTTTACTGTAGTTTTCAAATGGCTGTACAAGTAGTGTATAGTGCTGTCTTGAGCATTTTCAGGTAGTGTCACCGAGTTCTGACCTTTTTTTTTCATTGGAAAACACTGAGAGAATAAACTGTCATAATGAAAACATGACAAAGCCATTTGACTATCTTGTTCATAAACGATGGTGTCAAGACTTCTCATTTTGATGACACTGGCAGTTTCATTGACATGAATACTTGCTTTTGAGGAATAGACTATCCATTTTGAGCAAGTGACATACTTTTGCAGGTTATCCACTAGGTTTTGCAGTTTGCACTAATTGTTTTGAGAAATGCACTAACTGCTGTGCAAATGTTAATAGTGATGTGAGAAAAGCACCAAAGCGACTGTATATGCAGCATTGTGCAAAAGAAAAATACACTTCAGTCACTTATTTAGAATAAACATAAAAAAACACCCTTTTGGTAGAGCTGTGCACAAATGTGAACAATATAACAGGACATATTGTAACTGAACATATATAGGTAAATCATTCTGGCACATCCAGACGTTCCTGTCTGTCTGGCCACATATTTTCATCTACATCACAACGGATATTATCCCTTGCAATGCAGCGAGGAAAGTATCTATGATAAAGAAAAGGTATAAAATTAGCTTGACAGAATTTGATAACTATTTCAACAATTTTGTATGTAATGACTCAAGCAATGAAATGAAGACTATTAGTTTTATTGGGAACGACTATTCAGCATCCATAAATATAGTTCATTTTGACTGACATGACATAAGCAAATGACAATGTTATAAAACAGCAGAGAATTGTATGAAAGCAACTGATACATGTCCAAAAGCATTTGCAATTTGTTCAGAGGAAGGAGAAATTGCTACTATGATGTGCTCAAATGACTAAATGTTGCGGAGGTTGAACTAATAGTTATGAGAATTTTCATTCTGATCTGAGAAAAGCACCAAAGCAATTGAGAAAAACTGTAAATGGCTTTCAAATGTCAATATTATCAATTTGAATATCCATTCCAGATAGATAGATAGATAGATAGATAGATAGATAGATAGATAGATAGATAGATAGATAGATAGATAGATAGATAGATAGATAGATAGATAGATAGATAGATAGATAGATAGATAGATAGATAGATGGATAGATAGATAGATAGATAGATAGATAGATAGATAGATAGATAACATACTGTATGTATCCCGTATGTGTTATTGCGATCTCGACTTCCAAAGTCTGATCTATAATGAAAAGCAAGTATCAAAAGTTTATTAGTTATATCCTATCAAACCCATATTAACCAACTTGCAGCACAATGCTTTAATTGTTTATTATTCCTTCATAAAGAAGACTCTCATCTCACCACGGTTCCTGCAAGAGACGCAAACCCCTGCCTCTTTGTTTAATAGCGCTGGATTTACCCTCTTTACCACCTGAGTTTTTACGTCTAAATAAAGTACAATATTCAATATATACCACCGTGTTCAGAGTTTTACTTTATCAGAGCCCCCTCATCCTTAATTGTGATGCCGATCTCCGCTAAACTATAAACCCTTTTAAATATTGCTTCAGAAAATCCTCCTCCTTTTTCACGGAAGATATCCTTCTTTAGTTATTGCTTATAAGTTGTGAGTAACTTAGTTTTGTAAACCACCCTTCTAGTAAAATAGAACAGATATACTATTTTCAGAATATAAACATCTAGTTTAATCTGGGAAGGTATTTATAACCTATTCTTTTATTTTTAAAGATTAGGTGTATCAACATATTCTCTCCTTACAGAGAGGTTAGTTGTATGAGGTTGTGTGTGTTTTAAATCAGTAATGTGCCGTTGTGTGGAATCAAATTGTACTTACCTCCCCGAGGACGGAACCATCTCTTTGAAGAAAAACCCTATTCCTAAAGTCCTTCTGTTCCAGTTATAAACTAATTCACAACTGAGGCTTTACAACATTTAAGGGATTTTATTTACAAAATACAAGAGAGTATAGGTATAATACATAATGGACAAGAAAGGAAAAGAAAAGAGGTTGCATGCCTATAACGCATAATAATAATAATAGAGTTATTTTCCCCCTAATATCTGTTGACTTGATCTCATTTCTAAATTTGTTGTAAAACTTGAAACAATACCCAGACATATACATGCATGCCTAGTAAGTACCGTCTAACGCTTTACGAAATCTTATTAAATGACAAGGACTTAGACAGGTATCGCCCAATTCAAAGAGCCTCTCCCAATAATATCCTGCTACTTCCAAGTCATTCTGTCCGATTTCCTATTCTAATAATATTTAACCAAGTCATTCTGTGTCAAGAGTTTCAAAGATGTGTTTTTAAAAGACTTTGCCTCTAAGTACTTTGAAGTCCGAAAATCTTTCAGAGTATTTTGGACTCAAAGTTTTTCTAAGTTTTTCTTCTGCCTCCATGGTTGAAGACAGATAGAGTGTGCTGGAACAGAGAGTGACAAACTATAGGAGTATATAGTAATGCCTAGTTCTGCTCAAAACATGCTCTTATATAGTGAACTGAGAACCAATGAGACTTGGGAGAGGGAGGAGTGAAAAAGGCACAGCTGTGTGGGGGAACCCCGGTAGCCCCCTCCCTCTACTCCTTACTACTGTATGGCCCTATGGTCCTCCCCCTTCCTCTGGTCAACTTTAACCTGATGAGCCTTCACATTCTATTCTGTTTCATTAAACATTTCCTACTTTTACTTATGACAAAAAGAAATACAAATGTCACAATATATGCACAAGTAAAAAGTTACATCATGTTCAATTATCACATCAGTGTATGGTTGACTATTGTAAGTAACTTTTTGTGCATCTGCTATTTGCTGTATAAAGAGGGTTGTGATTTTGTATTCTTGTGTGGTTGCAATTGCATTGAGGATGCTTCTGTCTGGCCTGATGGTATTTCAGTTGTGAGTTTGTTTAGTCAGCGAGATAGAGAGCCTTTTTCTTCTTCTTTTGTATTTTGAGGAAGCAGCTATTCATTTAGTAAGACACTGTGCACAAAGCTGGATGGTCAACAGTGTCTATCAGTGTGTTTAGTACAGTGCGAGGAAAATAACTACATACATTTTCTATACCATGTGCTCCTGACAATTATTGTACTTTTTACACCACCAGATGTATTCGTTAGCTACAGTATACTCACTTGCTGCATTTTATCCAAAATGTCACCCAAAAGCAAAAAGTGGAGAAAAATTCTGACACATGTATACACATTTTTTTTACCAGTGTTTTCTTTTCATTTTTTTTAATTCTCTCCTTCCCCATCAATCATCTCATGACCCTGGATGGATTAATCAAACCTGACTGAAGTAGGCCTAGATAAACCAGCTCCAATTTGACCAAAGACAACAATAAAATGTATTTACAAATTGTCGCGTCAGTATGTTACATCTAACAATATAAGAACATGTCACTGGACTGTTTTAACTTTGGTGCTGAATGCAGGAGTTCTGAGTACTTATTCCATCACAAAGTTTCATTTCATTCTAGTTTTCCATTTGCAGCAAATTGAATAATCCTGTGTTTGATGGATTAGCAGACAGTGTAGCATCCACTGTATGTGAATCAATATATTTTTTTTTCTCCTGTGTCTCTGCTTTTTTCTGATGAAATTGCATAAATGAAAATGATTCCAGTTAAGGTCCCAGAACATGCAAGTGAGAGGATCATGGGATAATCCGTTGAAGTGAATGTTCATTGTGCTTTGTTGGAGATATAATTTAACAACCATCCAGCTCATGCTGCTGTGACTGAGGATGTTGATGTTGGGCTGTGTTAGGCTGTGTTGGCTCAATACACTATTTTCATTGAACACTAGATAGTAATGCAGAGCAGACATCAACTCCTTGTGTTGAAAGAAAACACTCAAAGTAAGTAGGTCAGAGTCTTTCTTTTATTTATTGATGTTGAACTTTAAAAAGATCATTACAATCAAAAAGTGGAAATTTACAGTTTCATTAGTCTACATAATAACCATGTAGAAGCACACATACTTAACAAAATATATTTCTGTTGCTTAGTTGCTGGTTGCTTAGTTTAGTAGTCACCTCCTTTTATTTTAATATAAATACTTTTTGAAATATTAATTATAAATATCGTATCAAAACATTCAGTCCACATCGTGGATAACGCACACATTAAGTTAATTTAAGTAAAAAAAACAGACAGTAGAAATGCACAATGGCAGAGGGTCAAGTCAAGTGAACACATTTAACCTTCCCTCTGCTAATAAATAGTGTCATGTCCGAAGTGACATCTTTCATATCTATACATATATACTTTGCGATTGAACCGTTGATTTTGCTCAGTGTCTGTTTGATCATCCTTGTGTTCTGTGGCCGAGTCCATCCAGCCACCCCAGCACAGTGTCCAGCTCTCCCACCGCCTTCTGTGCAGCCTGCTTCACTTCAAGCTGCTCAGAGTGAAGGAGAAGAGAGGACAGTTAGTGATGAGCATTACTGTTTGGCATGTTATGTTACACAGTATATATGCCAATAACACTGCTAAACAATTCTGCTCTAAGCACCATGGGAAAGTGAATTGATTGCATTTTCTTTGTCTGTTGTGTCTTATCAATGACCTCCAGACACCTGTTTTCTTTTCAAATATATTAGGAAAGTGATTAAATAAAAAAGCTGTTGTATATTATAATTGTGGCCTTGGTGGCTGTGTTTTTGCATAATACTAGTAAAGATGTGGAACATGAAGAAGTGTTTACGCTGTATGCTACATACCTTGATAAACTCAGCATGCAAGGAGTCAATCTTTCTTTGCGTCTCCTCTGAACAGAGGCAGTGCTGAAACAGAACAAAGCACAATTATCCATACAACCTATTGTTATTATTAATTTGAGCTAAAAATCGAACAATTTTTCAACCGAGCAACTAACTCGTCGAGCTGCAAACTTACACATTTATGAATGTCTTTTCTGATGCTGATAAAAGCGTTGGCCAGAGCGCTGGAGTGGCTCTGCTGCTGTGGCTGAGGACAGTCGTAGTTTCTGAACACTCTCTCAACGTAGAAACGCAACACAAGTTGCATGAAACAGCACGTCTGACCCTCCTGTTAGAGACACACAAAAGGTCAGATTACAACGGCTCTCATACTCTAATAGTCTATGCACGCTCACTCACACAATGCTTATCAAGCGTTGAGTGGTGTGTGGCTTAGGACGGAGAAATATTCAAAGATTTTAACTGAAAATGAAGATAGAAAGTTAATAGCCACCAATCCATGGTGAAAATTAAAAAAAAACCAAAGGCTCAGACTCACCTGAACACCAGTTATCATTGATTTGTCCATGAGTTTCAATCCGATCTCACTGTCTCCTGCTAGCTGCAATGCATAGACAACAAAGAACAAATGAGAATCTCTCTCAAGTTCCTGCAAGTTTTCCGTCCACCCACAGATGTCATAAACAGTGTTGGTCTGAGGGCAATCTGACTCTGGTAGACAGAACTAGTTAGTCCACCTGAACCCATTTGACCCCGGAGAGACTTCCCAGTCTCTGATATATAAGTCATCTTGTAAGTGTACTGTCTGTTTTTGATGCACATTTGTTCTAATTATGATACTGTTACATGCATTATAGCCCTTGTCTGTGGGTGGGAGGGACTGGCCGGATGGGATTAATTTATACAGTAGGCCTATGTCTTTTTATACTTTTATACTTTGACCTTTGCTATATTTAAATTCTACGTCTTCTCCTGTAAACTACCCCGTGTTAAAGTCAATAAACATATTGTAAAAAAAATTTAAATAAAAATGCGTTGGTTTGCAAACAGTTCCTGACACTTTAATGTGTACTTTTGTGTTGTGAAGTGATCACCTCTGTGTCTGTCTGCATGATGGATAAGACAGCTGCCTTTGTTGATTTCTATGATTGTTTTTGAGTCAGTGAGGTTTTTGAGAATGTGCCTGTATGGTACTCACCGCATGCGATCGTATGTCAGAGTAGTATTTTCGCAGCTCGTGAGTGTGGACATTGACAGAGCAGCTGTTCAGAAGCAGGGTTCGGCTCTGTCCCAGTTCACTCAGACAGCTGAGCAGGAGGAGCAGGCAGAGGGAGCAGCCAAGCAGCATCTTCATCATCTGTGGTTGTCTGGTGGGACAGCTAATAGAAAACATTTTGTCTGTTTAAATCTCTATTATAAAATACAGATAAATCAATTCAAACTAAACTAAAATTGAGATTTTTTCAGATTATTGTTTATTATTGTTTAACCTTTTTTTGTTGATCTATCAAGGTCTTGTTACCTCTATAAAATTGCGTCTGAAATTGTTAAAAAATGTCCCTCACATTTCCCCAGGAGCCCACAATGATATTTTCTTCATTTTATTTTTTGTTTGAAAAAAAGAGAAAAGGAACAAATGCACACCATTTTCAAAGCAAATGTTCCATAATTTGCTCAATAAATCTCATAATCCATTGACAGATTAATATAAAAAAGGTTATGTAGATAAACACTTTTTACCACTATGGTAAAGCATATTAAATATACCTAAACATGAATATATAATAATAATATAACATTTTAATATATACTCTCATCCAAGTGATTTTTTCTTTAAATTTCAGGTCCCATCAGTTACCACCAGCACCACCTGTGTGTAGACTCACCTGGGTGTATGTTGCTCAGAGGAAGAGTCCAAGAAAAGTTGATGCTCTGTGACTCCATGGTGCCTCTTCTTATAGTAGAGTTAGGGGAATTTTAACAGGTACTGCACAACTTGCACATACATACACACACACACACACACACACACACACACACACACACACACACACACACACACATGTATGCACTTGCACCATCACATGCACGCACATTGGTTTACAGGAGGAGGAAGTATATTGCATATTGGAAGAAGGAAATGCCAGTTGATGTCTTAATACCTGATTGAAAGAAGGGAAGAGAAATGTTTAAACTATTTCCTCCTCCTTGATGTGAACATGACATGTCAGATCATTCCTCCTCTGTCAGTGCGTCATGTGTAATTATTTCAATAGGCAACAATTAGGATTGGTGGCGTCACCCAGTGGCGTGCACAGGCATTTTTGGGGGCAGGTGCTCAGTGCAAAAAAAGGGCACAATATATTCTATCGATGAATGACCAAATAATTTTAAGGTTACTTGTACAAAATCCCCCCCTGGCCTAATGACTTTTAATACCCGGCCACACATTCAGTGTTTCTCACAGGAATTTGGTTATCTATGTTTGGGACCCTTGACCTTCTAGGGAAGAAAAATTTCCCCTGGAAGAAAAATTTTAACTTTTTAAAGTAAAATGAATCAATCTGGTGCACTTTGAGCAGAAAACTAAGGCTAAATCACCTGTGTCAATGTGGGCTATTTAGTACTATTTTCTGGAATAATTTGGAGACACAGAATTACCAAAAAGCAGATAGAAAAAATGTACATGTTTTTAAAAAAAAACAGTCAGCTTCGGGATTTTTTAAATAATCCCTTATCCCGAAGCTCCTTCTCTCTTTGAAGTCTTCGTTAGGCCCCTGATCACCATACGAACAATGCTATTAAAAAAAAATAACATTGTTCGGGGCCTTCAAAGATCAGGGGCCTATATTGAGCCAGTAATTATTATTATATTATTTTCTGTATTTTTTATTAATCGGGGCATTGTTATACCACACATTTAATCATCGAGTATTTATAGATGGTCATGTTAGCATGGGCAAGATACACTGCAAAAAAATAAAAAATTTAAAATTAAGGGCACTTGATCCAGTGTGCAAAGGGCAGGTGCTCTGGCACCACTTGGTGTCTACCTGTGCACGCCACTGTCGTCACCCCTCTGCAGTGTTACCTGAGTCAAATGTGTCAGTGTCATTCTCGTTCAGAAAGCAATCACTACATCACTTTGCTAATGACTTTTTAAAAAATATGCTGACTTATTGTTTTAGGGTGTGTGTTTTTGTGTTCTCATAGGCCTTTGATTAAGACCCCTCTCTGCCCCTCAAATGTCCTTTTCAATTTTCAGCCAACAAAATAAGACCTTGTTCGGGTGAATGTATACATGCCCATACCTACTGTATTTTTCCTGCATGAGTAACTCACAGTCTCGGCAGTGACATCACTCCCTATGCTCCCTACAGGCAAGTCCTAATCGGAAACACCTACCGAACCTGCTCCCCTGCCTGTTTGGCTAATTTTACTTTTGATGACTATGGAAATTTTACTTGCAGTGGAAAGATTCATGGGCAGGGAACTCCAAAGGAAACTGGAATAACCTGGGTGGAGCAAGCATTATGAAGCTAATCAATTGCATCATAATATATTGTAGATTGTATATCATTTCCTTCTAGGCAAGTGTTCATGTCAGTGTCTGCCGTCAAAACAGCTGGCAGGACTTCCCAGCTCAGGAATGCGTCATGACTTTTTTTCTAACCACTAGAGGTCGACACAAAGCTTTTTGATCATAGAAAAGTTTCTATTGGTTTAAGTGACACATGTAGGAATTTCTAGGGATGTGAACCCAGTGGCCCACTTTTAACCTCCGTTACTCTTTGCTCCCTGCTCTTGATATGTGTAATGATGTTATAAGACACTACTATTATATTCTGCATTATATTCTGCATATATATATATATATATATATATATATATATGCAGAATATAATGCATATATATATATATATATATATATATATATATATATATATATATATATATATATATATATATCAATTATCTACCCTCCACAAACATTGAATTAAATTAAAAAGAAACATACTGCACAGGTTACCTGTAACCCTAAATCTGATATATATATTTTTTTTTTATCCGTAGAGCATATACTATAGGAGAAGGTGGTGAAAAAAAATCTCAAAAAGACCATTAAACATGTGCAAATGATCAAAGCAAGGGTTTTATTTTTCCATTATTTGTACAAGCTTCTCTATACAGAAGAATAATATACAGAAGACTAAGAATGAAAAGAATAAACTGACATTTTTACAGGGAGTACCTTGAAAATCACAGGCACATTTGGGACAGTTTCAACTACATGGTAGTTATGTTTTTAAATTGGTTCTTTTGACCCACTGCAGGTCTGTTTGTTGTCCTCGGTGGCGGCTTTACTCATTGGCTAGTGAACATAACTACCCTCCACATCTGTAGCATGTCTCTCAATGTACCTGTATTTTCAGGCTTCACCCACTTTTTTTTACATCGTAATTTATAAAACGAAAACAAAACAACTTATAAACTGTAAGTCCTATAAAAAGCCTAAGCCTAAATGTTGTTATATCCACTCTTTGTGGATCCGTAATTCAATGTTCAGATTCTCTGGAATCAATACACAATAACAATACAATATAAACTTTAAAAGCTTGA
This sequence comes from Ammodytes marinus, assembly GCF_949987685.1. Classification (NCBI taxonomy): domain Eukaryota; kingdom Metazoa; phylum Chordata; class Actinopteri; order Uranoscopiformes; family Ammodytidae; genus Ammodytes; species Ammodytes marinus. The sequence goes on from NC_137233.1 coordinate 29,459,212, forward strand.
ACAATCAAAGCTTTTTTCATGTACCCCCCTTTCAACAACACAGTTCCACAGTATGTAGGGTTTGATACATCTTGTGCTTCACTGAGCATGAGTATGCTTCAATTCAGTTTGCACTTTGTGACTCTGTGAGTGTATACTGTATGTGTGTATACTGTACGTGTGCGGTTTGTGGTTTGTTTTTATGTGCATGCCCCGAGGCACATTTCCACTAGATGACAATAGAGTGAAGCTGTCTGAAGCACATGATGACATCCACAGGGATGGGTGGACTCAGGTGATTCCCATCCAAACGCAGGTATCTGTCACAATAGAAAAGGTATTTGATTAAATGCCATCACAATGACTGACATGTTTATTTTTCTTCATATTTACTTCTTATCAAACTGTGTCATTTTGTATGTGATGAAATGAGACCAACCTTAGACTTGGCACCACATTGTTGTCGCTCATGACAGCCTCCAGGCTTAATGGGCAGATCCTGGTGCCATTGATGCCTGTCCAGAAAGCACATTCATAAATGTCAAGTCCTCAAATGATGTTTTCCTTCAATAAATAAATACATTTTCCAATTGAATAGGATTATTTAACTTGGTTGTAATACTAATTATTTAATTGTGATCATTTACTGTGCACTTTTTACAACAGATCTAAAGTGCCTAAACATGAGGGAAAGGCAAAAAAGGAGACATCAATCAATAAGCAGGAATGAGTCAAATGAGGATGAATGAACTGCAGACTAAGGGGAAATGGAAAAATTAATAAACAGCAATCATGCAAACGCTTCCCATTGGGATTTACCACTGAAAGGGGGATTTAAAGCATGTCATTGACTCTGCGAGCCTGAAGAAAAGTATCACGTTCCTGACAGCAAAAATGTCTCTCAACACAGAAAAATTCTCAACAAACATTTTCTGGTCTAAATAGGAGTGTAAACACGAACTAAATAGCCCTAAAAGTGACAGAATCAGAGCCATTTCTTTGAAGTTCAATTGTCTCAGTGATGGTGTCCATCTTACTTCGAGATAGTATGATGTATAACAAAAACTTTAAATACATTTATTTTCTCTGAGATTAAGGTAAGTGTGTCCCTGTATGTGGTAGATTTCATGCTATGTTTGTTTCAGTTGCGATATTTTGGCCACTAGGGGGCAGAAGAATGCTAATAAACTGACCACCCTGACATATTATCTCCCTATAAACTCCATATGTGGAAATGGTGGCTTATACTGAACAAATCAGTCCCTCAGTCATATCTTACACATAAATAGCTTGATATTTCCTTCAAAGTGGTTGGTCGATTATTTGTGTCTTGTTTTCAAATTTAAATTTTAAATCGTGTTCATGGTCAAGTGACCTGTTAGAGTGAGATCAAACTCACACTCAGAATGATATTGTCCATGCTTTAAAAGACTTGTGTTGGCATTTACAGGCTGTGCTTGATTGATGTCTCCCACATTCTCCTGTTGGCTATATTTCACATGTTGTCACAGTGCAGCTTTCCCCCTTTATCATTCTGGGTAATATGAGATGTGTGAAGACCTCATGTAATTCCCAGCTTAGTTCTGCTTAACCTCAACCTGAGCAGAAGTCTAGTCAAAGAGAATATGATACACAATACAAATCCCACAATCCCTGTGGTTGTGTGGGAACTTGAATACAAATGAAATTGAAAATCCAAAATTAAAGCTGCATTAATTCATATCCTGACCACTTTGGAGCTGCAGGCTAAAGATGTTGTGGCCCTGGGTTCATCAGCTAGTGGCTAACTTTGTCTGGCTGCTCCTTGGCGCAGGGCAGGTTGTTTACAGTGGCTTTATCGAAGCTAAACAATGACCTAAAATACGCTTAAAGGCACTATAGATCTAATCTAACAGTATTTATTTGATACATTTTCATAATAAACATATTGATAAGTGCAGCTTTGAGTAGACCAAATAGCTTGTAAAGATGAGTGTTTTGTCATGTATTGTGTTATTGCCAGACATATTTCGGCTACCTCTCACAAATCCCTAAAAAAACGTTAACCGACTTACTCTCGATGCTGTTGTGGTCAAGATGAAGGTGCTCCAGGTGGCTGTTGAAGAGAGGAATGGAAGAGAGCTGGTTGTAGGACAACTGTAGGTCCAGCAGGGTGGATACGTTGAACACATTATTTGGAACTCCTTTATCACTCAACTGGTTGCGGTTTAGCCTCACAAATCCAAGGTGAGTAAAGTCTTTGAAGTAGTCACTGAAGAACACAACAATAGACGAGGAGAACAATGGTCAAATTTGACATCCAAACGATGTTAAGTCATTCATTCAGTGGGTTTATGAATGTGTTGCCGTCGGCTATGTGACAACGTGTGCACTGTATACTTGCTTTGGGATGTCATCTATGTTGTTCCTGTCCAGGAAAAGCTGGATAAGGCCACTAGGTACGCCAGCAGGCATCTTTTTCAGGGCGTTGTGAGCCAGATTGAGCTGCATGAGGCTTTTCAGGTCCTTAAATGTGTTCTTTCCAAAGTCACTGTCACTCAGCTGAAAGAGAAGTCACCAAACTGTAATATTTGCTCATGAAATGCACACGAGTGGTGAAAGTGTATGAATGTGCTATTCTGTGCTGTGTTGTACGTCTGGCTCTGTGGGCCACGTCCTAGTTCCCCCTCTATCGGACATTGTCTGGTGAATCTGGGGACCTGCAGCCAATCACAGCCCGTCTTTGGGTATATAAAGGATGATGAGTTGCTCTTCTACGCTTCTTGGCCACTGGCACTGCCTGCCTACACCCAAAATCTATGAGAACTGCGGGCTACTTTGCAACTACGTAATACATAGCTCCTTTGGATGCTGTTGTCAGGCTAAAGTCCGAAAAGTAGTGATTTTGCCTTTATTTAATCTAAACTTATTCTTTTCAGTTGCTGTTACCAGTTGTTGTTTCATCTTAAAGGTGAAGTAAGCGGTTTATTTATGTTAATATAAGTGTTAAATCGCTCTTTATTCATACAGTGATCACTTACATAATGTGCGCGTTTCATAAAGCCGATCTCTCAGTCAGCTGCTTTGCATGTAATCGGCAAATAAACTTGTTGGAGTATCCCGAAATTTTTATCCAATCAGAAGAGAGAACGCTACAAACCGACACCCGCCTCACTCATAAATACTATATACACTCCATGGTCTCACTGCCGGTGCACGCCAGAGCAACAGATGGGTGAATGTGTATGCGCCTACAATGGCGGAGCAGGTAAAAATCCTTCCCAATGTCTGTTTTGATGTTTTTTTTTTCAGTTTTATCACACTTATGGATCTGAGATGATGCTAGATAACTTGCTGCTTGAAGACCGCAGTGCATTAATGTGGTGACGTAGGGACGAGCGAGGGGACTGCTAACTGCAGTAACTGACAGGAAGTTATCTAAAATAACCATTCCGCTTACAGCACCTTTAAGTACCTTTGTTTTGTTAACAGGGGTAGTTTATTCAGTTTTGTGATTTCATTTCTACTTCGGGGGGACCAAATGACTCCTCATATTCCTCATCTACTTTAAAGTTACTCGCCTTTCCCCTAGGCCAAGTTAGGGTCATGACTGTACTTTTGCTTACCTGGTTGTGGTAGAGGTCAAGCAGAGTCAGGTTCCCCATTTTGCTGAAGGCCCCGCTAGGGATCTTAGAGATACGGTTCCTACCGAGACGGAGTTGTTCCAGGCTTGCTGGGAGACCTGAAGGCACCTCTTTCAGCTGGTTACGCTGTGCATAGAGGAACAGCAGTGATGGGATCTTCTCAAACACCTGCAAAAGACGTAGAAAACAGAACATCTAATATTTGTAATGGTTTCATGGTGTTTTCAGATCACACATATGGATTGATAAAGCTTTCTGACCTGTACGTTTATCTGATGAATGCGGTTGTTAGCCAGATTGATCCAGCGAACCTCAGTGGCGTTGGCGAATGGCTCTGCGGTCACATCTGAGATGTAGTTGTTCTGCAGGTACAAGTAGTGGGCTCTTGGTGGAATTACAGGGATCACACGGATGTTCCGGTTCTCACAGTTGAGTGAATTGGGATAATCCGGGGTGCATAGACACTCCCGGGGGCAATCCGGATACATGGAGGGTGGGCCCAAGATGGGTGGGGGGAAATCTGTAGGCTCCTGGGGTTCGGGCTCTGCCGCTGCAGCAGGCCGGATAACAAAAGGCTTCTTGGTGGTGCCAGGGCGCTTGGTTGGCTTCCTTGGTTTAGGTCTCTGGGTGAACACTGCCCCCATAAGGAGGAACAGAACCAATGCAGAGAAGAGTCCCGTGGTGGCCTTCATGGTCCTATGACAGAGCATGAAATGGAGGGAGTTGATTTGTAAATTCTACTGTATGAATGTTATATATTTTATTTTGAGAGAGAGAAGGAAATGCTTCCACAATACACAACCTCACAGTCATTTTATTTCAGCTGGTAGGTTGATATGGTCAGCTCATCCTACCCCAAGACCTGTATTTTACTTCAATATCTAGGGAATCTACTGTATGTCGCTTATAGAACATATCCTCAGGAATAACCAATAGGTCAATTCAGTCTCTAACATTCTCCTACAGCCTCTTACAACTTGATTACCATTTCAATCCCAAACTCTGGACCTAACCTTAGAGCAGGTTGGGCGTGCAGCATACATTATGTTACCATGGTGATCTAACCCACTGTAGGCTCAACATACCTTGCTAACCTGTTAGCTAAACCCCCTCAGGTTTCTTTTGGGACTTATCCATGAAAACACTGACACTGTAAAACTGAATGCCATTAGGTTTTGCGGTCAGCTGCCTTAACTTTTACTTTAACCATATTCTAAATGTCAGGAAATGTTGCTTGCCATGACTGAGAATATTTGAAGAATTAAGATGTGTAGGCTATTCTAAGGAAGCAGATAAACCCACGCTTTGACATGACCTTTCCAGAACCCTCTAGAGTTTCTATAACTGTGAACAAGTAAGACAACTACAGTATGTTAGTAAATGCTGCAAATTAATGAGTTAATATAATCGCGTCAAAGACAAACATTTATACCTTATTCCATTTAAGACGAATGGTATATGCAGGTTTGTGTTTGGGTGATATAAGCAAACGAGCAAAAGAGGTCTGCAGTGATCTGTTTTGATTTGATTAAATTCAAGAGGAGGAGGGGCAGAGACTGATACAGGAAATTAGTACTTAAGAGGGAGAGGAAAGGAAAGGCTTTGGGATAAAGGCTCCATTGTCAACAGCGGACCAGAGGGAGAGATATGGAGGAGAAAAAGAAACAGGCAGTTCTGGAAGGTTAAAGCTCTTGGACCCAGGAGAGGCTCAAAGGAAACTGGGATCAATCCCAATGCGACTCTTATGGAGGCAATATGTACAGTATCTTTTAAACCCTTATCAGTGCTGCAAGAAGGGGTTCAACCACAAGTATACAGTATAGTTAGGTTTAAAGCTCACTTGTATTGTAACAGTATTTCACTTTTTAGAGAAGGATTTATATTTCTAATACAATTCATGTTGTTGGGTTAATGAGAGGCAAACAATGCAGTGAGAGATCAAGGCCTATGGATTCCTGTTGGGCAGCCACCTATGCCATCAGTGCGTTTTTGAGTGTGTAAATGGCTGAATACTTTAAAAAGAAAAGAGGGATAGGGGATCAGAAAAATGATATAAAGAACTCCGTGTCCTTAGACTGAGAGACTGGAATATTGACTGACTCACACAGATGCGGATGATGTATGACTTAGCATCACAAATATTTATCCTTCAGGGGAGATAAATCCACTTCTCATGACTCAATCCCGAAGTTTTCGATTACTCAGACTGTCTGTTTTTGTGAGTTTATTTCTTTTCTGCAAGCCTGCTGTAAAGAATCACCACACAGCTGTCAAAATACATACTGTACTACGTCAACAAGGCGGATGCACCGTTGGTTTTCAAATCACGTTGTTCCAGTTGGGTGAGCCCTCCGGACAATTTGATAAAACATCACAAATAAATCACGGGGCAGGAGAGGGGCTCAGAGCCAGGATCTGTCCTGCCTGGAAAAACACATTTTAACTTCTCTGTGACGCTGTACACTGGCACTGCCCTTCCTTTTCCCTCTCAGCCACCCAGAGCCTCCCGGCCCCACGTTCAATACCAGAACCAGCTCTCTTTCCTCTGGTGCTGCTGTAGTCACAACCAGCAGTCTGGCAACAAGTCAGAGATGACTGACTCATTGGTTTGTTATTTGTGACCATAATAAGCTTATCTGATCAGTATGAGAGCTTTTTGACAGCCAAGACCAGTGTATTATTGATATAAATTCAAGTGTTATCATAATATTTAGATAACTGACAGTATCTGTGAGCAATCAACACTAATCAAAAAAACTCCTAATAGGATACATTATGATATATGCGATCACACAAATTACACCCTCAGACTATTTTTGAGACTCATCTCTATAACATAGTTATGGGCAGTTCAATCCACCTTAACCTAAAGATGGACTTGCACACACCCATGCCCTGTGAATGTAACAGTTACAGATGTATCTGTCTACCCACAGTAAGTGCATTAATATTGGAAAATTGCCCAAATATTTCCTCATGCGGGTGGGGCAGTCCTGGTACGTCAGCCTTGATGTGCACTGAAGGAGTTAGAAGGGAAAGAACAAAAGCACATGCTGCTTTTTATTTTAACAAGACTTAATTGATTCTAATTCAGAGTAAATTGAGAGCAGAAGAACAGAGCACTTCAGTCAACTGTTCTCTTCATCATCCCTGCTTCTTTGTTTTGATCGACAGCCAGCTCGCCTGAGATGTTTTTTTTCCTTTTGCACATTCTACTCTTATACAACACCTTGGTTCGCAACAGTTTTTAACTCTCTCTGCATTTTCAAGATATATCTTTTCAGTTTTATTTGAACCTTTGGTGAACATCAATCCATGAATATGATCCATCAGAATTTGGTTTGAATTACAATTCCAGTACAGAGGGAGTCATAATAAACTCTTAACGTCCTGCACTACAGCAGCTGCTGCCCCAGCACACTGATGGAAAAACCCCAAGTCAAGGTAAGTGCGCAGGAGTGAGAAAGCAGTACAGTGGAAGCATGCTGCAGCTCCCTGGAGGATAGAGTACCAGTCTGTATGGCACACTGTTTCTATAGAAACACACCAGCATGGCCCGGCCATGCCTGTCCCAGGAATCCCCCTCACTCCACAAACACACTTTCTACCTCTCTGATTCACACCCAGGTGATTGCATTGTAATATTATTGATAATCCCTAAAACGGCCCCTCTGGAAACAACAAATTAAGTTTCTTACCTGCCTCTGGTACCTGCCCTCTTTTGTCAAGTCACAAGTTTTGTGTCCTTTCTTCTCTCAGCCTCTCTCACTGTTTTCCTTCCCCTTCCCCTCCCTCTCTCTCTCTCTCTGATTCTCTCCGTCCCTAACCCTCCCCTCCTTCTCTCTCTCTCTCTCTCTCTCTCTCTCTCCTTTGGTGGACAAGCCAGGCTGTTTGGTTTGTTCACTGGCTATTTTCCCTCTGAAGGTCACAATCATTCCTTCTCCCCATCTGCTCGGCTCAGGGCCAGTGAGGTTTAATCTAGATGCTTTCTGGAAAATGGACTCTTTCAGGTGTCTGAAGTGTGTCCTGGTTTGTTATATACATTTGAATAAGTTTAATAATAAACAATGACTTATCAAACTAAAACACGAGCTGAAACACACACACACACACACACACACACACACACACACACACACACACACACACACACACACACACACACACACACATATATACTGTATATATTTACTGTATAACACACACACACACACACACACACACACACACACAAACACACCATATATATACAGTCCAGTACATATCTTGTTTTGTATATATATATATCATGGCAGGAAGGGACATATAGATAGCAGCCAACAGTACCTATCTAGTTTTGTATCATAGCATGAGTGTTTTTCTATAGTGGACTAACATTTTTTCGGATATCTGTGTGCATGCAGTAGTTTGCAGTGGGTATTTTAAAAATTAGACCACACTGGACCTCTGTTAGGGGAAGCCCAGCAATGCATTTGTTATTACATGTCTGCCCTGTCTCCCACCCACCCTGCTATTGTTTAAATTACCGGACTCACATCCAGCAATGTGCTTTTCATTAGCTGCATCTTTTATTTGGCATATTCAGTAAGGTTTCCTTCCCTCCATCATTAGTAAACTCAAACAGCCTGATTACTGAGGTCCAGCTGGTCCGTGGTGTGTTGTGGAGAATCTTTTAGGAAGTGACACTGTGTTTACCAAAGTGTAGAGCCTCTACACGTGTGTGTGTGCATGCGTGTGTGTGTGTGTGTGTGTGTGTGTGTGTGTGTGCGTGTGCGTGCGTGCGTGTGCGTGTGTGTGTGTGTGTGTGTGTATGTGTGTGTGTGTGTGTGTGTGTGTGTGTGTGTGTTTATGTGACACTGGGGGTTGGGAGTTGGACATGTGTTTGCTGCCCTGCATTCCTGTAGAATGAGCTGCAGCCGAACGATAATGAGACAAACATATGTGGGGAACCGTTTCTAACACACATGTGCACGCATGTGCCTCATCATCCCACTTCCCTCACTTTCTTTCATGAGCTCTCCTCCACTGCACCACTGCACTCCTCTTTCCTCTCCACTCGGTCACCAGACTTGGGGTGCTGAGCTCAGCAGGGCCAGACATCTGGTCCAGACTGGTCCCAAACAGGAAAATTAAGTATACTGTATGTAAACAAATAGGAAGTGGGTAAATGTGTATGTCATCTTTTGGGTGGCTGCTTTTTCCCTTCTCATCTTTTTCTGCTACCATTTGAGCAACCCAGTGGAGAATGCTATTTAATTACACCTCTGATCAACTGACCTCATTTCCCTTTTTTTTTGTGTTGCCAGCAGGGATGACATCATTGGAAAAAGTTGCTTGTTAACAGCAATGTCTCATTATTTGGTTTAATGTGTCATGTATCAGGTCCATAATATAATATCACCAGGAAAGAATTTATAAACAATACATAAAATGGGGAAAAGTGAATAAACTGGAAAATAAAGCAAATGTGATTCTCAAAATTAGGTGGTTTTGCCCTGTCCCTGGTATCTGTTGTGTTACCAAATCAAAGTTTACTTTGCTCCACCATCATCACCACCATTATTAATCGTACTCAGTCACATATAAATACATCACCTCATTGTGATGCATCCTGCCGTCTCTCTTTCATTCGCTTCCTGAACAAATGTACGCAGAGCTGGCGCATGTGCTGTGGTGTTGTAAAAACACTATAGCTTTCTTCCAAGGGTGGCGTTAGAATCAACAGAATCAACAATCAACAGTTCCTCGTAATCACTTTAAGAAGCTTACCTTTGAGGATAAAACTGTGTGGATTTTGCTTTTGCATGAAAAAAACTGGGTCATGTGGCCTGTGGAATGCAGCTGTTTTGGTCTGCAACATTCAGATATGCAGAGCCTGGACAGCCATGGTCCAATTCCTCTGTTGTTTCGGGGATACATTCAACCCGTTGATTCGAGACGAGAGCTATTTGAAGGGAAGACAACCTGCTTTTGCTAGAGGAAATGTTTAAGCAGCGGTCCTCATTGCTGTTACATACTTCAGCAGCTGTTTTCCAAACACATGAAGAGAGTGAGGCAAGGCTCAGGCTCTGGCCCAAAATGTCTTGGTTTGTATAATAATCTGAGAACCTTCCAAGACTGGCCTGTTCTGTCATCCACAGAGTGATTTGGGTGATTGAGCTGTTTGATTTAAAGGAGGCATTCTTGAGCTTCAAACAGAAATGTTTCCCAGAGTAAATACAACTAGAGGAGTAAAACTTTCCACAACATTTACATCTAATAACTTACTGATGTGTAGTTCTGCCGGGACAAGACGACACATCATCCTCTACACACATACATGCTTAATGTATGCAGGCCACACCCAGTTCTTCTTTATATAAAGCCAAAATCTACAGCTTTGGATGCCAACGCTGGCAAATGTTAGCAGTCTTTCATAAAAGTGTGTATGTTTGTATGTACTCCCTCATAAAAATGTAATTAGTTCACAAATTTAATATTTTATTTACCTTTCACTTTTTTTTGTTTATGTTTGATTTTGTTGTCAGTTAAAAGCCAGAGCAGGCCTCAGTTTAGCATACTTATAAAACAACTTTCATCAACTGTTCATCAATGGAGACAGGCAGCTGGAAAGCCCTTTATTTATCTATGAAGTCAAGTGAAAAATATGTCTTTCATTATCACAGTGGTGAAATGAGTCTCTGTCAATCAGGTAAATGCCAGTGAATAAAAAGATCTCAGTGTTTTGTTCTGCTGTTGTCATATCAATGGAATGGAAATGTAATAACACTCAGTGAACACCATCAGTAACTGGGGATCCCAAAGGCAGCTGATGAAGCTAAAAAGTTCTTTTCAAGGAAGCATTTTGTTATAAACAAGCCACCAGAGGGATAGTGTCTATTTCCATATCAATGAGAGAACAATGACAATTTCAGGATTATTTTGGAAAACGATGACATAGAAGCATCAAGGGCTAGCTTTCACACAGTAGGGAAATACAACACAGTGAATGTGCTTTCATGAACCAGGCTTTTTTTGTTTCTATATAGTAGACAGAAAGGAATGAGGATAGTTAAACATATGGATTCTTTTAGATACCAAGGAAGCACAGGCTTACCCTCTCCATATGCTTCATAGTATATGATAGATTGTGTGGTAGAACAATGTGTGTGTGTGTGTGTGTGTGTGTGTGTGTGTGTGTGTGTATGTGTGTGTGCGTGTGTGTGTGTGTATGTGTGTGTGTGTGTGTGTGTGTGTGTGTGTGCACATGTCCATATTGTAAGCTTTCACATATGAGGTTCTGTTTCCGTTAAATATGGTATGTGTGCTACAGACCCCAATAAATAGTCATACTCTCCTCTGACACGCAACTCACATAATTCATACCTAAAACCAGTCTGAACCTTGAACTACTCATTTGCCACCTTTAAACACACTGACACAAACACTTAAACCTACATACCTATACCTCACCCCCACCTGTCTGGGTACACAGAGTAGGAAAACCACAACTCCTCTCTCTACTCTCAGTTTTATGGCATAATCAATTGAAAACCTCAGATATAGTGTTGAAAACATACCTTTACAATTCATGAGAAACTCTGCAGACTTGGTATTGTAAGGAGAATAAAAAAAACAGAACAAATCCTCTCTAGCTCTCCAAGGTTAGATATCACACTTATTGTATTAAAATACATGCTGAAGGAATGAAAACTGGCATTTGTTCACCAAAAAATATGTTTATTACTCATTTCATTCCGATCAGAGGTTTTGTGAAACGTACTTATGTGCAACCCTGACAGATTTATAAAGCTCATTAATGTTAACTTGTGGTCATCACTATTTCTGAAATTGTGTTAAAAATGTAATGCAACCACAGGTCAGAAGAGTGAGCCTTTGTTTTTATGGCCATGTGAGTTGATTACTTTTTAAAATAGAGGTAACTTTCTTTAGGAAACACAAGACAGCATTATCTCTCTGTGTATGTTTGTATACAATGTGTTGTGTGTGTGTGTGTGTGTGTGTGTGTGTGTGTGTGTGTGTGTGTGTGTGTGTGTGTGTGTGTGTGTGTGTAATGTCTAATGACATGGCCGGAGGTCTCTGCTTACTTGTAAACAGGCCTGTATAGGAAACGGCTTCCTCCACCATCTAACCGAAACCACAAGTACCATACAAGTCTGTGGTAGATCTAGATGATTTCTCTGCTCAGCAACGGACTCCTCACACAGCTGGGAGGTCCTAACCAGTCTGTATATTATTCCTCTTTCACAGTCAGTTGGTCCATTAGCCAGTCCAGTAACTTTGTTTAAGGCTTATCTGTTGAACACACATTTTAAAGAAAACATATTTCATGGAACAGTCAGGGCATTGGCACCTCTTGCATTTGACTCCTCAAAGCTGGTACAAGACAAATATCACAATACTTTCCCAATTTAGTTTCCTGCATGCAACCACTGTGACACTTGACCTTACAGCCAGACTTTTCTGTGCAGTGCGGCAACAGAAAACAGCCGGTAATCTAAAACTTCAAAATGTATTCACACTGTCGATTTTCTTTCTTGAGGTTTATTAACTTAGACAGCATGCTGACATTTGCCAAGCAGCTTGCTGTCCCATGCAGAGAACCGACCACGGGTCAGATTCTAACCGGGTCTGCTGGGACGAGGACTGAGCCTCTAGGCCGGGGGACGCTCTAAATACTACACCATGAGCGCCCCCCCCCCACCCCCCCTGATTTTGCTGACTCCACCTTTTAGTCAGCATTACAGTAACTGATTTGATGGCCATTTGGAGGCAGTGAAGCTGTGAGCACAACATTGACATATCAACAATAGTTGATAAAGTTGAATAAGTTGATTATGATGAATGTGTCAGCAAACTGTTGCCGTTTTACACATTGAAAAGGCTTGGCACATCACTTGGACAAAAGTAACAGCTTTCACATTAAGCATAGTAATATTTCAATGGTTAAAATAAAAAAAATATTGATTTATACAGCTATACAAATCGGTTAAAGTAAATCCCCTAATCCAGCTCCCAGACTTCTGAATCTCTGCCCACCACCATAACTCATTTTTTCAGCAGTTCAAATTCAGTTTTTCAAGAAAGAAATGTCTGTGAGCAGAGAGATGTGATATGTGAGGGTCCTGAGCTCCTTGCTGTTATGATACCGCAGGGAGCTTCATTGCACTTTGTTTTGACTGGTGGTTTCCAAGCCACAGTTTTGTTCTGAGGAGCGAGATGGCCAGAGCTTTAATGATTCCACCAGTCAGAGTGGAGAAGGGCTGTAAAGATGATCTTCCTGGCCATGATGCTTTACTAGAAATAACTTCTAACGATGCAGTACTGTCTCTTTTACAATTCAAATGTGTTGAATATACTGTAACTCATAATCTTAGGTTTCTTTGGAAAAGAAGGACTACACAATAATAAACACATTTGAGACGCTTTTCTGACATGAAACTGACATCTACGAGTATAAACATGTTTTTCTCTAGATTTTTCCATGTCCATTTTTTATTTTTACCTCTCCATTGAGAACTTTCAAAACAGTGTCTGGATCCATCCATGGAAAGAAAGACATTAGCTTTCTGATATAATGGAAAATGATCACCTCAATGTACCTAGCAGTTAGTGCAACAAAGCCCCTTCAGTCAGTGGTTCATGCCACTGTGCCTTGCCAGACAACCTCTCAGGTGCTCATGTGTGCCATCTGGCTTCATTGCGTCTTCCTGCCAGCTTGTAATTCCCGAAAACCCTACAGAGTTGGGAGACACTGTTGAGAGCCACAGATTATGTGCAGTACTTAAATGAGAGGATTGACGCCAGTTTCTTTCCTTTTTTTTAATTTGCCGATAATATAAAGCTACAACAACAAGCAGCTGGTTAGCTTAGGTTGGCATAAAGACTGGGAACAGAGGGAAACAGCTAGCCTGGCTCGGTTCAAAGCATACTGATGAATATGTTATATTTTCATAAAAAAAAAATACTGTTGGTTTTATTGGGGGGAAGGTTATGAAACACTTTCTTGGTTGGACAGAGCCAAATAGCAGTTTACAGTCTCCTGCCTACAGCTACATATTTATGAGACATGAAAGAGATCTCTCTTCTTATCTTATTCTCAGGAAAACAAGTGAATCAGCATATTTCCCAAGGTGTTGTAGGCTACTATTATTTTTATATAAGCCGTAGCAGCTGCTTGTTTTGCTTAAACAGCCTCCGAGCAGCAACATGGAACCAGTGAACTTTCCATTATGACTAAATACCTACCTGCCGGCTGGTCGTCATTGGAACACTTACTCAGACTTTTATGGTTAACACTCGTCCCTCAAAGGAGCTCTGTGTGACTTGCTGCCTCATGGTTAATGGGGGTCAAGACCTAGCACAAGTCAGACCATCTTTCCACTCGCAGCATTTAAAAAGTCATACTGTCACCTGGAAAATATGGCAGTAGTTTAATTATGGTACACTGAACACACACACACACACACACACACACACACACACACACACACACACACACACACACACACATTCATCGAAGATGTGAACTTTGCACCTATTTCACTGGAATAACCTATGTTATTATTCTGACTTTGTGTTCTGTACTTTGGGGGAAACCATCTCAGAATTCGAGATGATCCTTATCTCATCATGACAGGAACTTGGTATTGGTATATGATGTTTATCTTTAGGAAGTACTGTCATTATGAGAAAAAAAAACGTGGTTAGAGCAACACCTTTTGAGTAAACAGGCCCACAATGACACACACCTAAAGTTCACAAGTTCACCCATACGTACTTTTACTCGTTTTGTGGCATTTAGGAGAAATGTTGATTGAATTATATGTGTGTCAGCATGTGTGCAGGCATTTTATATTTCACAGTTTTTTGTTGTTGTAGATAAAGGAACACTGATGAGATTGCTTCAGCAGATACAGCTCATGAGACACTAAGCCTTATTGCATTTAGATGTTGAATGATTGAGATCATCTTTTCCCCTCAGTTATAAACTAGACTAGGAAGGTTTATTTATACAACACCATTCATACACAAGACAATTCAAAGTGCTTGAGTTGATTATGAGATGACATCTGGACAAAACGCAGGCTCGAAAAGACACAGAGATGTTATGCACAAATGGAAGGCAACCAAGGTACAAATCAAAGGCCAGATGTCAAGATACAGGGGACACTGACAAATGCTGCTTCTGCTACATAGGTCTCTGTGTCTGCTATCATCTGTATTTCACTAGATCAAAAAACAGCTTCTTTGAGTGTGCATATTAGCTACCTACTGAACATCAAGTAGCTACATAATGTTTAGAGATGTAACTGTGATATGTTCCTTTGCACATGAAATCCCTTCTTACCACACCGCCCCATCAGGTAACTGTCCACTTATTCACTTTTTTTCATGTAGCTATTTTATACTGTTTACAACATCCGGTTCTATTATTACTTTTGGTTATAGTTCTTTAGATTAAACATAACAATGTGCAATGTATTGAGGACTCCTAGATTGCTGGAATTTCAGTTAGGAAATATGGTTGCTTGTTTTTTTTTTCCAAGAAAAGAGAAAGAAAACACATTCATACACATTTATTTTAATGTCTGCTTTATTTTTCTGTTACTTGAGCGAACTGAATTTCACTATTAGGATCATGGACATCAGCATTCAAATCAAAGTTTAATCTTTGCAACAACAAAAAAAGAGCGTGAGAGAACTAGCTTCTTCACATTTAATCATTTCCATCCTGGCTCCGTGTGTGGACTGCAGCTAACTGAGTCAGATTCTCTCATAGGAAAGCTACTGGATTTTTTCCATTCATGTTGTTGTCTCATGTCCCCCCCCCCCCCCCCCCCCCCCCACACACAGCTCAGTTAAAGCAGAGTCCATTATTTTGTACAGTCAGAAATGAGAGGATTTGTCACTCTTCCTATTCAGTAATTACACCCCGATGTGCTGCTGAGATAGAACTTGGAGAAGATGGAATGAGAGAGAGAGAGAGAGAGAGAGAGAGAGAGAGAGAGAGAGAGAGAGAGAGAGAGAAACCCATGGAAATGCAATGTTGGCATGAGAAAGGTTTTCATTGGGGCTTTTGGCATAGTGATGATATAACAATGGCCTAGTCTCTACCAGTTTTAGCTTTGGCATCTTTTGAAGGTCTGACATGATGAAATAGAGGGTTGTTATTATCTTTGGATTCCATCTTAAAAGGAGTCGTTTGACTTCACGAATGTAGTTGTATCACTGTACAGAGTTGGCCATTGGCACGCGGTGACTCATATTTTTTTGATCGATCCACAAGATGGAGTCAGATGTAAATACTTTGCAGCGCTCGTAGACAGAAGACCCAGTCGGGGGGCAGCTGCTGGTAGGACATTTTGTTTCCTTCCAGTCGTAATATCTTCATCCAGGAGTAGGACAGAGGGCCCACCTCTCTGCAGAAACTGCTAGTGTTGAACGCTGTGGTGAACAGACAGAGAAGACACGTGACTTCTAAAACACATATACTCACGATATTTTATAATTAAAGGCTTTTTATGCATCAGAGTTACAGCCATTGTTGCTGTCTTCTTGTCAAAACATTGTAGATATCAAACCTTTACATTCGACACCATGTACCATGTGTTCAGCATGTGTAAATGATCAGGATAAAGTGCCCAAATGACATCATGACAGTTAGTCTGGTATATAGTCTGCATTTCCCATTAGATGTCGTGCAGGTGCTTTGGTAGAAACAGAGAACAGAGAGGAAACCACGACACCCTCTTATGCTTTCTGACTTCATTTTTGGTAGCAGAGCCTCCCTCCGCCTAGACTGCGGCCTCTGGCAGACGGGAAGCGCGGTAGCTGTCATGCTGCTAGCTAGACGATGAGGTGTGTGTTATTGTGGAAGTGTTTTTCAGTCTGTCTGTCTGTGTCTTGGTACAAAGCCCTGCGCTGTCTGCTGAATCACAGATTGAGAAACAAGAACACACGTTCACTTTGGCAGAGCCTGGGAGCATATCGACCGCACACCGGGTCTCTTCTGCCCCATTGGTCATTTTAAGTGGAAATGCGGCTCCTGGCTGCAAGCCTGCTGAATTGTGATGTGAATCCTATACTTTCAAAGAAAAAAGGGCAGGAGTGATGAAGAGCAGACAGAGAGAGAGAGAGAGAGAGAGAGAGAGAGAGAGAGAGAGAGAGAGAGAGAGAGAGAGAGAGAGAGAGATGAGGGAAGAGGAGACCATAAACAGGGGAACAGCATGTGCTTCTGGCTCTCCTCCCTCTGAATCTATCACAGATGTTTTCATACCACTCCTCTCTCGTCTTTGCTAACCTACTTTCCCTTCATCCAGCCACCCAATAATCCTCTGCCTCCTCTCTTCTCTCCTCCACCCTCTTCTCGTTCCTCTCTTTCCACGTCTCTACCCACCCCCTCTTCTGTCCTTTCTACCATCTCTAACTTACGTGCCTGGTCTGCTAGCTGCCCAACCCCAGCCCGTCCGGGCCGTATTTGGTGATGAGTGCCTGCTGTGTTCAATGAGGCTTTCGCTGTACGGGTTTTCTTCACATTTTCCACATTTCTTTTTTCTTCTCCCTCACAGCAGGGTTTTGTTGTCCCTCCTCCGCATGCGGTCAGCCTCATAACTCACTTATATTGCACTCAGCCGTGACAATAAGTGTGTGAGCATTGCTGACCTGTAAAATGTTGTTTAGTGTGTCCATGTGTGGGAAATCAGCAATTCAAAGACAAAAAGTCAGTGACACCTCTACATTCACAGTGTCAAAGGTGACAGCATGATGTGTCTGTCTGTGTGTGTGTGCATGCTTTCTTTGTGCATGTGTGCACCTCACCTTGTATTTGATTGGCCTCCAGGTAGAGGTACTGCAGGGTGCTGGGGACTGTGGGAATGCTAGTCAACTTGTTATAAGAAAGGTCCAGTTCCACCAAGCTGGAAAGGTTGAAGGCCTGCTGGTGGACGCCTGTGCTCCGCAGGCCGCAGCGACTTAGACGAAGGAATTTAAGTTTCAGAAATCCCTTAAAACTGTCTGATTCCAGCCCAGAGAGAGTGTTATTGGACAGATAGAGCTGCTGCACAGAAGAGGCTAAATGCCTGGGCACGGACGAGAACAAATTCCCACTCAGGTCCAGCAGGTTCAGACTGAGCAGACCTGCAAGGGGCAGACACATCACATGCAAAACATAGTACTACTGACCAATCAGGGTGTGAGGTGTAGGCATAATCTTTACAACAAAAAGTTATTACAAAAACTGCTCTTATTTGCAGGATGTGAACAGGTGCACAAGAGCAGGACAAAGCTGTTTTGTACTCTCTCTCACTTTCAACCTTGGGATGCATGGATGGTGGATTATGCACGAACAGAAGTGACACATTACACTACCTTTGAGGTCTCCCTCTTTGATGGTTTGCAGTCTGTTTCCCTGCAGCAGCAGCAGTGTCAGGTTGTGGAGGTTGTTCAGAGCTCCGGGGCTGATGCTGCTGATCTGGTTGTGGGCCAGTCTCAGCTGCTTGAGTCCAGCTGGGAGAGCGCCGGGAACTGATGTCAGGCGGTTGTGGTTGGCGAAAAAGTACCACAGCCGGGTCTGGTTCTGCAAGGCGGCCTGGTCCAGCTTTTTGCTCTGTAGCTTGTTGTGGTCCAGGATGAGCCAGCGTAGACCAGTCACGTTGGTCAGAAGAGAGGAGGACATGGACGAGATGTTGTTATGCTATAGGAAGAAAAGAAGAGTTAAGTAAGTAACCCGACCCGCTCTACTTGGTGGAAACGAGGCATAAGATAATAAGGTATAATCATAGTGGTGTGAAGTGTTCACAGTGAACAGGAAGTGAAAACAACCTCTGTGGGCTGGTGGCAGACCATTTCAAAGACAACACAGGCTCAGGGCCCGTGTCAGTGTTTTTCCTACCTGTAGAAACAGGTATTCAGTTCTGTCCGGCAGGCGGTCAGGGATGTCTGCCAAGCCTCTGTGGTCGCAGTAGAGCGCAGTGGGCCAGTGGATGGGACAGTCACACTCTTTGGGGCAGGCCTGGGGGTTGTTGGCTCGGTACCAGGCACGATCCATCCGACCCTGCAGGCTCAACACGCTGGGCTCATCCAGCACGCGATCTATCCAGATAGGAATACCTCCATAGTCCATGTCGGTTATGACAGTGGCTGAGACAGAGTCAAAAGCACACAGCAGCACCAACACAGCACAGTGCAGAAGAGTCATGGAGACAGCTGGTGAGATATGTAATCCTGCAAATCAAACATTAAGACAAAGGGGTTGAAAAAAAGTCCAACAGATTTTAGATATAAGCGATATCACACTTGTATGCATCAGTTTTAAAGTTCATTTTTAGATGAGTTCACAGCAATGATAGCAATGTTTTCTGAGGATTGATCCACTGAAATATCTTAACAACTATTGGACAGATTGCAATGAAGTGTTTCTATGAAACCGAATTGCTTTGGTAATTCCCTGCTTTTCTTCTAGCCCCACCATGAGGTAGACATTTTCTTTCAATTATTGGATGGATTTACCTGTCAAACATCAACATCTTAGCCTTTTTCCATTAGCATTTGCATAAAGCTCAAAGCATGGCTGTGTCTAAATACAGCCTCGCAGAGCTCCTAGCTTGGCTGTTGACTCTTTATGTTATTCCATCTGCCTTTTCCCAAACCTATGGAAAGTGCAATTCATACAGTAGATTGTTGGAGTGAGACTGATGTCTATCTGATGGTTTGAAAATCATAAAAATGGTAGTTTCCCTGTAAGGTCAAACAATGTACCTCTTAATAGCAGTCTCTCTCTCTATGTTTATATCAACAAATTAGAATGAAATGAATGGAGATTAATCACATTGGTGAAGAACAATTGAGATGTTTGCTTTTAGCACACACACACACACACACACACACACACACACACACACACACACACACACACACACACACACACACACACACACACACACACACACACACACACACACACACACACACTTTTTGCATTCAAATTTCTTTGTATGAGAGGGAAGAATATTTTTTTCGCTGCATGCACAGCTGAAGATGGTTACAGTTATTCCCACAAAGCTGCTGTTTCACACAAGAGCACACACAAACACGCACAGAGACTCTCGGTTACCGTATGACCTTGCACTTTGTAAGAAAGGTTTGCATCATCGGGAAGTTTTGACTTGATCAGCTTGTTTGCAGTGTTACAGCTTGCCTTTCTCTCTTCAAGTACACTTTTACAGCTCAGCACATGTGCAAAAGGTTGTCAAGAAATTAGTTGTGTTGTGCAATCATGTCTCGTAAAAAAAAAAAAGTGTGGTTAAACCGACGCACAATGCAGATTTGAATATTTCCAGTTTTACCAGCCCTGCAAAGAACCACCGACTACACACTGACACTTACCTTTCTGATCAGGAGCTACAGAACGGAGACAGGTTGTCTTAAATTTCCAACAAAACCCTTGGGAGCTGCATGCATGTGTCTGTGTTAATGCGTCTGCAAGACTATGTGTGTTTTCAAGCTACCGGTGATGTTTACCCACTGTCTGCTACATTCCTCGTCTTCATATGCTGCCCACATCCCAGACCTCCTCCATAATCCTTGCTCACTCACTGACTTGCTTATCCCTTCTCAAAGCCCTCTGTAATGGTTGAACCTGTAACATTTGGTGGAAACATAGTTGCTTGTACCATGGAGAAAGTCTGAGGATTGCAGAGGAAGGAATTGAAGAGGGAATAAATCAAATGACGGAGACTGGGTTTGGATTCAGAGCCTTCAGTGAAAATGAGAAATGCTTGATCAGCATTCAAGTAAATCTTCAGTGTGTGTGCATGTGATTGTGTGTAGTTGTGTGCAAGTGCGTGTGTTTGTTTGTTTGTGTCTGTGTGATAGGGTCTACAGTACGTTTTCTGGGCTGAAGGCATTCAAGCCACAAAAGTACCTGGGGAGCCAAAGAGACCATTCTGTGTGCATAAGTGTGTATTCTTGTGTGTGTCTGTGTATGTACGTCTTCATATGTTTGACTGCATGTGTGTCTGTGTGCGTGTGCATGTGTGTGCGTGCATATGCATGTGTGTGTGTGTGTGTGTGTGTGTGTGTGTGTGTGTGTGTGTGTGTGTGTGTGTGTGTGTGTGTGTGTGTGTGTGGGTGTGTATGTGGGTGGGAAGGAGCTGCTTGCAAGCATCTGAGCAGAGCAGAGGAAAATGATTCCAGACCCCCCTCCCCCTCTTAAATATGAGGGGAGTGCTGTGAGAAAAGAAGCAAGTTGGGGAACAAGAGGGGAGAGCGAGGAGAGCGGGGACAGTATTTCCTGAGCAGAAAATGGAAAGAGCGCCCTCTAGGAAAAGTGCAGGGAATGACAATTTTGCTTTTGGAAATGAATTGGCAGCAAGTCATGAATGAACAGAAACAGCTACACATCTCCCCCACATATGATGCTACACGTTTCACACCACCATGAATGTGACGTCAACTGTGGTGTGACTTCCCGATACAGAGTAATAAACCACGGTGCAAAGATTATTAATCAGTTTTTTTGTAATTATCCATCGGACATGCTTTCTTGTTAGTGAGTCATCGTCTTCTAAAAATAATTACGTTTCCCAAAGCAGAAGTTGCCTCCAGGTGTTTTCTTGTCTGAGAGCTGGCAGATCCTCAAACAGTTTGTCTGGAATTGTACTGGGACGTGCAAAGTTGATCCCTGAAAACCACTGGACTTCTTCAATATTGCTAGATTATGACAAAAATTATGGATTATGATTTTTGGTCAACATGAATATCTTGATTCCTATTCAACACTATTACTCATTGTCTTTGTATATCGTTTATATATTTTTAAAAAACAGGCCTACGTATACACATTAAGTTGTATGCATATATGAATATATGTTATTTAATATTCTAAGCTTGTACCTGACATTCTTCCCAATGGACTAGTTGTAAGTAATGTCATGCAGCTAAGTCAAGTTATTTATGTTACTTCCTGATAGTTGCTAACATTAAATAGCAACCAAATGACCTAATGTTACTGTTAGTTTCCTGCTCAGCTAACAGACAGTAATGTTAGTGTAGATGGACAACGTACTAACCAAACTGCTAACCTTCCAGCTAACCAAATATCTGACTGTTAAGTGTCTAAATGTTCCACTACATTCTATTTAGTTACACTTTATTTTACGTAGGCTACTGTTTGATGAGAGCTTTAGGAGTCAACTAAAACAGTACAGTTGCGGGCTATAAAACCATATTATCAAAAACACATTTAAGTACTTCTCATTAATGTTGGCATAAATGGTGCATGTGCTTTTTTGTGTGTATCTGATTATTTCTGGGATCTGTGGGATACAAAAGCCACTTTTATATTGTTGGTGACTGTAGGAGCATGTGATGCTGTCTTCCTGAACAGCCACATAATTGACTTTGAAGTGAGTTTGTTTTACAGACGCTCACATTGGTTTATGTGTTACCGTTGAAACAAACCACAGAACATGCTGAGTCTGAATTAACTAATGTCTTCAGTCTGTTTCCTCTTCCAACTCTTGTTCCTCCTCTGCTCATAAATTCATTCACCATCTGCTGCCTAAGCTTGTCCTTTAACAGTTCCTGTCACAAACACTAGAAGGCAGTATATGCCTTTAATGTACAGCACACAAAGGATCACTTGCAATAAACTAAGGCAAAGGTCTACCTTTATTGTACAATTACTGCAAAAAACACATTTAAAAAATCAATTATATTTTATTTTTTAAAGATGGGATGTGTGAAGAAAAATAACCATTGAACAGCCTGTAGAATAACTATATGGATACATTTTCATTATTACCATCAATTATATATTTTCCTTAACCCAAAGTAAAAGTTGTTTTCACACTGAACATCACTGTCACGGTGTTAGCACCGTGTAACTGTGTTGAACTGGAGATGGTGTGACTACACCAGGACACCCCAAGATCCCTTTTGTGTTGCTGGGCAGATTTAATAAAATGGAATTGAAAGGCAGATTAGACTTGATCGTGAATGATTACAATTGTTACCAACATACATACAATCAAATCTTCTGCTTTTCTGCTTTTAACTGTATGAGAAAAAGATGGGAAACCTGACATGGTGTAATCATGAACATGTGTGTGTGTGTGTGTGTGTGTGTGTGTGTGTGTGTGTGTGTGTGTGTGCGTGCGTGCCTGAACATCTGCTTCCTATTGGATGGTTTATGCTGCCCCTTGTGCCCTGGGGTGCCATGGTTCAAGTTACCTAAAGAAGACCAGTGTCCAGGGACTACAAACCGAGTCTCTATAATTTAATTTTTGTATATTACCATGACTGCATCTTCTTATGGATATGTGTAATGCTATAAAATTAAACGATTTCTGTGTGTAAATCATAACTCAGCATATTTTCTTTGGCGTACATGAAGTGTGTCTGTGCTTGTACTCATATAAATCACATTGTGTGAGACAGAAATGTTGTTCCCACAAGGTCAACCATTAAATTGTCGGCTTCAGACTTGGTTTTTTGGTTAACCCGTTCAGAACCCAATTATGATCCAAACGCACTTAAAAAATATTAGTATTTCTACTCAAACTGTACTCAGAAATCATGAGAAAATATAAAAGATTAAAATTAAATATTTTATGTTTTTTTCCGTCCACTGAAATGAATAATGGATCTTATCGTGATACGCCACCCAACAGTAAAATTGTCACAACATTGTTTTGGATTTCTGTCAAACTCTCAATTTCATTTTCAAATGAAAGAGCTTGACATTGTGTTGCGTTAAGTAATTTAAGGGAAAGAATTGCTTCCAAACAAAGTGTATCACCTCTCTGATCTGCTTAAATTCTTGAAATAAACACACATTTGAAGGGGAGAAGAAAGCTCAAGGATGAGTAGATTTAGTATAGTATTAGATATTGTCTACTAGCTTTTCTGCTGCAGGTGAGTAACCAGAGCAACAATATTAAGCATGAGAATTCCTGTGACATTCCTGTGAAGAGTTCACGGCCTCTGAGTGGAGGATCCTCTGATCTCTGCTCAAAGCTGTTCAAGATGTCTTTGAAGTCCTGGTCAGCAGAGAATCAATTTCTCTCACTCCGGAACATAACTGCTGCACCTTTTCTTTCTTGCTCTGTCACATTCTTGACAGTGTTTGTACGTGTGAATACATATCTTTACACCCACACATGTTAGAGATGATCTACTTAACCTCCATCATAAACAGGACTTCGGTGTTATGTTTCTCAAGAGGTATTTATTTCATAAGGCTCGTACAGTTGTCCATCCTCAGTTAAGGGATAAAGTTCATCCATTCAGTTCACAGGTGCTTTCCCAAACAGCTTTTATGACCTATTTGGAGAAAAAAACAAGGTTGTGAGGAGAAGTAAGTCCATTTAAATTAGACTGCACTAGTGTTTTAAAAGGCAGGGCAACGCAACAGACAAGCCTGTTTCGGCAGCATCTGCTGTCCACAGATGCCTGCGGACATTGAAAAGGATAAAGGGTTTCCTTTGGCTGCAAATGCGGAACAGAATATGTTGCTTCATCATATCTCTTTGACCCTCCTCTTTGGGACTGGTGCCAGTGTTCGATCTGCCCCATCCCAAGCTTCAACAATCACAGTGTTTGCCCTATATACTGTATTACTCACCACATTCCTCCAACTCAGCTGTGATGCTACATTGCCATCTGGTTGGTCCTTTCCTCCCCTTTCTGGTGTATTAAGCCTTTTTTATTGTCTTCGGACACGATGGCTACACTAACTAACAACCAACTTAGATAACATGTGTAAGCCATTAAGCCAATTTACATAGCAGTCTTCGCTATGCCTTTCTTTCCGAAAACATACTTTGTCTATGACAAGGTGTTGACAGGACTGCTCTTTCATGACTTTCAGCGATGATGTTAAGCATATTAATGCCACTATAATATATGTCTGTGAAATACAAAGCTACAGCCAGGAGACAATTTCTGCTAAGCTAAGGGACTGTCTGAAATGTATTAGGAGAGGAGAATTGCTCAGAAAGTATGGTGAAAATATAACACATGGTTTGTGGATCTTTGGACGTCAAACTTTTTTTAGAGCTAGAGCTTTTTTGGAGCTATATTTGTTCAAACTTTTGAAACGTTTATTTTTTACACAGAATATTTCCACATGTTGAATATATCAGAGTTGTATTTCCATACACATACTACGTCCCCGACACATGAAGACGATGCAATGATGCTGAAAATAGTACACATGGTTTGTGGTTCTCTGGACGAATGCAAAGCCCGGTGGGTTTGCAGTCAATCCTTTTTTTAAACCAAACCTTTTTGGAGCTATACCTTTGTTCAAACATGTTGGCATGTTATTTTTCACACAGAATATGTCCACATGTTGAAGATCTGAAAGTTTTATTTCCATACACATAGGGCCCAGACACATTAACCTCCTGTGCAAACATGTTTGAGGGTTTCAAGGTCACCCCTCAATGATCTCTCAGGTATAAATAAAGGTTGAATGAATGAATTTTTAGCTAGGTTTTCAACAATCCCACAACTCTTCTCGCTCCCACGATAACTAGAAACACAGAAGGAGAGAGGAAAAAAATGAATGAAATCATTTGGAGAATCTGCCACTGTCTGCACAGATCAAGCATATAGAAGGCAGCGAAAAACCCCATGATTCAGATGGAGCTCGTTTCAGAGGAGAGATACAGAGCAGGAAGAGGCCCACATAAAAACCAGACAGACAACATGAGACGACTGTCACACATGTTTTCATTTAACCCTTTACAAGATGTTAGGTTGAGAGAGAGTTGGATCCGCCCCTGCTACGAAACGTTGTCTCGGGAAAGGGATCAGTCAATGTAACTAAATAATGTTATAGAGTATGAAACGACAATCTTGATACAGTTGTGTCCAGTACCCTAGTGTTGTCAGGAGTAATATAACTACAAGATATCAGTGACTTCACCCTTTCCATACGTCAACTACAGTAACAAAATACGAAAAGTACATCGAGTCTATAGGTTAACCACAAAAAGCATTCCAGTCATCGCAGTGAAAATGCACAGTTACAATTTACCACACTCGCATCAACTCAACCAAATTGCAAAGGCACACCCAACATCTCTCTTTACCCTCTCATTACTACTACTACTGAGGTTCTGTAACAACAAAGAAGAGGGTCTTTACCCTTTTCATCAGATTACAAATGCCAATTATAAAACTTTTTCAAAAATAAAATTCAGCACACAGGCACATTTTTTTTAGAATGGTTGAAAAATATACATTTGTGATCCAGTTAGCCAAAAGTGGTTGTGGTGTAAAGGTCTAAATATTGAAGAAAAAGTGGGGTTCAGCTGTAAGGTACTGAATGTGCAGCACACAGATGGGAACAATCCTCAACAGCCACTGCATCTTACATTAGTGGAAAAAGTGGCTCCAGAGCGGGGAGTGGGGTGTGTTGGGCCATGACTGAATGAACAAAATGGGGTGCAGGCGTTTGGGTAAGGGGGTGGAAGGAACCCACAGTGAAGGCTGAGCCAGAGGAGTGGAGAGGGGGGATGGCAAAACGGAAAGGAGGGGAGGAAAGTTTTTTTCCTCTTTTCTTTTTTTTTTTACATAATGTTGTGAGAGTCCCCTCCAGTCCTGAGTACACTCTGAGAAAGAGAGGGGACAAGGAGGGCCAGGCTCTCTGATCAGGTAGGTGTGTGCGTTCGTGTGTGTGTGTGTGTGTGTGTGTGTGTGTGTGTGTGTGTGTGTGTGTGTGTGTGTGTGTGTGTGTGTGTGTGTGTGTGTGTGTGTGTGTGTGTGTGTGCGCGTGTGTGTTTGTTTGTATGTATGTATGTATATGCATGTATGTGAACATGTGTCTGTCCATTTGAGGTATTTTTCTATGAAACCTTATAGGAGTAAATGAACACATGATGACAGTCATATTTTTGCTAAGCTTATTTTTTCATCTGCAAATCAGAGGGTACTTATTGGATATTTCCCACACTTTTGTGCAAACAGAGAGAACTATTAACAAAGCTGGCATTCACGGATACCCTTTTTCTTTTTTTTAATGCTTCCTGGATTCCCTGTGGATTAAGATCCCTAAGAATGTGCCTCTCTGCAGGCAGTTACATTTCCAAAACAAAGCCTCTAGCTACATTGCACCATTGACTGTTCATGTTATCTCAATGATAGATAGATTGAGTTTGTGCTGATAGACAAAAATATTCAAGAGTAGCAGCCTGATCTCTAAAGGTGTTAGATAAGTTATGTTATTTAAAGGTATGGTGGCTTGATGCAAATTTTTTAATAAATTTTTGGAAATCCTATATATGTTCCCCTATTATAGGAGGGGAACTTTTCATCAGTGTGATAGAGGATCATCCCAAGAAAACATTTTTACCATGCGTTTATTCACGGCTACATCTGCTTTAATGAAGAAAAAACAACATTAACATATACAAAACAATTTCCGTCAATTTCTAAATCTTATTTTTTTGCCTTGTCTGTCTGTCTTTATTTCAGTTGAATTACAGTGAAGATTTGTGTGACTGTGACGATGCGTGTGGTGATAGTCTTCCTCCTGTCGGCCCTGCTTCCGCTCTCTCTTTCCCATGAACGGGACCCCTTCGCCTGGCTGCAAGGCCGGCAAGGAAGCTATGGCTCCCTGCAAGCAGATGCCCCAGGAGGGTCATGGTGTCCAGAGATGTGTGACTGTCCGCCTTCCTTCCCAGTGGCCATGTACTGTGATGGGCGGGGCCTGACAGCAATGCCATCCATCCCCTCCCATGTCAAGTACCTGTACCTACAAAACAATGCCATCACATCTGTGCCCGACTCAGCGCTAGCCAATGCAACCAATCTGGTTTGGCTCATGATGCACTACAACCAGCTGACATCTGACGCCATTGGCAAGAAGGTAAAGCTACATCTGGTCTCAGTCAGAAAGAGCCTCACATGAGTGTTCAGAGCATAAAGAGTCCTGCTGCTTTATGGTTGTCAGATGGTTTGCGGGTGGCAGATTGCATTGGCTGAACCTAAAGGAAAATGTAATAGGTTTATGGCTGCATGTGGGAGTTAGTGAGTGTGTGAGTTAGTTGTTGGATGTTTTTGCATTTGGACATGTGGTGCAATTACATTTAATAACAGGTTCTGCTACAGTATCCATATCTTCCCGGTATATAATAGCATAACCTCATGTGTTTGCATTCATCCATCAGAATACCGTTCCATATGCGTAGATGGAAAACTTTCCATACGTTCATTCAAATTATTTGCATAAAGCAACAAAATAAATTAACGTTGGAAGACCATTAAACTGTCTGTGTCTGAATTCACCTACTATTTACTACATAACAGTAGTACATTTCTAATGTAAACAATTTAGGTAAGCAAACCATCCTACCACTGCCAATACATGGTTAAAACTGTTTCAGAAGACCACACTGGGAAAGAAAGTTTGTAGAATAACCAACTTAAAAAGTAACTTTACTGTGGTTTTCTAACAATCCTACAATTCAATGCAAAGCATTTCTGATGCGAAAATTACATTTTGCCTTTAAACAGCTGTCAGTGATGACAAGTGAGTGACCAAAATCTCAGATTCCTGCAGTAACTTGAGAGTCCATTATATAGGGAGTAATACTCCCGGGGTATTGTTACGTGGAGGTTTGTGAGTTGTTTATTCTCCATGTCATTTTTGTAGGCATTTCTGAAGTTGGAGGGATTAGAGCGTGTCTATCTGCAGCACAACAATTTGACCAGCATTCCTTCAAGTCTCCCTCGTACCTTGAGAGACCTGAGAATCAACAACAACAACATTGGAAAGGTAATGTTTTGCATAGTGAGATATTGGTGCCGAGCCCCTCTGTTGCTTTTACTGTTTTGGCCGTTCATCTGAGACACCAGACTTTAAAAGGATTTCTACTGTTGCCTAGGTAACACCTGCAGACCTAGAGGGAATGGATAACCTGACTATCCTTTATCTCCATGACAACGCCCTCACAGACATCGGCACATCACTGAAGGCACTGAAATCCCTCACCATGCTGGACATCAGCAGCAACAGGTTGGCAAAGGTAATGGTGTCTATCGTCTTTGAGCATGTCCCATCAAGTGAAAGCGGTCAATGTCCAGTCCTCCAACTAATATGTTTCATTTACTAATCCCAGGTCCCAGCGGCACTTCCTGAACATCTGCACCAACTCTATCTGGAGTACAACTCAATTGATGCTCTGCCAGAGAATTTCCTCGTGAGTTTATCTCAGCTGCAGTACATTAGGATGGCCCACAACCAGATCACAGACAAGGGGATCCCTTCCAACACCTTCAATGTGACTGGGCTGGTGGAGCTGGATCTGAGCTTCAATAAACTGGAGAGAATCCCCCCAGTGAGCACAACGCTACAACATCTCTATCTGCAAGCCAACCAGATCAAAGGTGAAATACAAAGATGCTTTATTTATAATGTGGTTACACACACCTTTTTAGAAAAATTATTATTAGTATTGTAAAGCTATGTTAATTGTTTTTGAAAGTGCCAGAAAACATTTTATAAGTCAGCTTCTTTCTATGAACAATGGGTTTCTACATTTGTTATTTCATGCTGGTTTGAGGCAGGGAAGATGATGTCACATGCTTCTGTGCACCAATCAGGATGTGGCAACATCTGAATCCAATCAAATACAAGATAAATTATCTGGGATAATCTTGGATTCAACCAATACTTAACTTCAGAGAAAACTGATAATGTTGTTTTTGCAGCATCAGTTGTATGTTTCTTACTGATATATTGCCCAGGTGCTGATATGCTATAGATGTTCTGAGTAGCTTTACTGGAACAATTTGGGAAGTCATTCAATGATGCTGCACTATGTGTGCAGAAATGAGTTATCGACCACCTCTCCATCCATCTCTCTAGAGTTCACCCTGGGTAGCTTCTGCAGCTTTGTGGATGTGACCAACTTCTCCGAACTGCAAACGCTGCGACTGGAGGGGAACGAGATCGGTCGGCAGGACATCCCTTCAGAGTCAGCCCTCTGCTTGCGCCGGGCCAACAACATTGAGATCTAACTGTGTGTTTTGTACAATGTGCGACCCTCTGCTCATGTATGCAGCTCTGTTTGCAGCAAGTACCAACAATGTGACACATTTTTTGTGTGACTCGTGTCAAAAACCAAAGTAAAGCAGAGGCTACGATGTGATTTAATATTGACAGCAGGTGGCAGCAGTTCATACTGATATATCCACTATTCACATCACAGTTAAAGTAAAAATATTAAAAATAAAATAGGTGTTTGTTCACATGGCCGTGGATTTACAGCAACTGGGAAAGCTTTACGTTTAATAATAATAATAATGTTTAAACATTCAGAATTTTACTCAATCTGGACAAACGGCCAAGTTTATCTGAGCAGATCAAATAAAACGACGCCTTTGCTAAAAAATAAAGTGTATACATTTAATAAGATACTGTTTGAGCTACATATGATGTTTCCTTTTCTGCGTATTGAAAATGATCTGACCCTAATCCTCCATATACGCTGCTGTGAGGATCAAGGGTCTTTGTAATCATCGTTTCTAGCTGTCTATATCTTTCTCTCTTGTCTTCCTACAGAGCATGCCTTCCATTGTTTTGTCTGAAGAGTTGATGCTAAAACTATTATGTATCACGTATGATGTGAATTGTTTGATTTCAAATCATTAGGTGTGTCGTTGTAGCGTGAAGAATTCTACAACACTTCTCTGACAAGCATGTTCCAAAGTGATATCTTATTATTGCAGGTTGAGTACATTTATTTTTTTCGGTGTGTTAAAAATGTTGTTACTGCTGAGGATCCTCTTTTTTCACGGTGAAATCAACTTTTCTTGAAGATATCTATATACAATGTGAAAAATATCTCTAGTATACTGTACTGTAGTGAATCACAAAGAGGCCTTTGGGTTTGTTTGGTTGTACTAACAAAGGGTGGATGTTAACAAGCCTATTGTAGAATAAATAAAAATTGGGTTTTAAAAAAAAGACATCTGTACTTTGTCTTGCTGCAGTCCATCCAGTGTTTACTGCCTTTGTGTGTGTGTGCGTGTGTGTGTGTGTGCGTGTGTGTGTGTGTGTTTGTGCGTGCACGGGTGTGTGCACGGGTGTGTGCGCGGGTGTGTGCATGTGTGTGTGTGTGTGTGTGTGTGTGTGTGTGTGTGTGTGTGTGTGTGTGCGTGTGTGTGTGTGTGTGTGTGTGTGTGTGTCTGTGTGTTTGATGTTTGATTGATGGATTGATTCAGTGATCTTATGGACCAAGGGTGGACTGAGCTAAAACACAAGAGCACTGCATTATGTTTTTTTCCGGACAGCCAGCTTTTGTTCATATCATACATGTAATGGAGCCCTTAATGATGAGGATTTGAGGCCTTTTATGAGACATTCCTTTAGAATACATATAAACACATACATGGTATATTTCAAAGGCTACAGATCTGCTATAGATAGATTTCAGGCTCCACATTTAAGTTGTTTGTGAGGTTCAATGTCATCAGTCATTTACGACACACGACTTTCAGGACAATTGACCTTTGGACTCTTTTGAAGATTTTAGAGGGTGTAACCTCTCTCTCCGAATGTTTTTGTGTTTACTCTCTTGCAGGAAGAAGCAGTGCATTTGAAAAGAGGCTGGCCGGGAAAAGTCAACGCTATAACTGATGGAATGTTTGTCTACTAAAGCATACCAATAGATAACACAAAGCACTGCTCTTCAGAGACAGAAAGGGGTTGATTGTGGGGCCTGATTTAAATGAATAAATAATAAAAAAAACTATGAAGAAAGATGTAAGACGTCAGACATCTGTGTGGCTATTCATCACCTTCCATTGTTGAGACTGTTTGCTCCCACAGTCGTGTAATTTCTTCTCATTGTCAGCTTCCTTAGAGTGGCCATTGTCTTCATGTGGAGGGAACGGGGACTTCAGACTGCGAAACACACTTTCACCAAATATTCTTGCCTACAACCATGACTTCTTTTCAAGCTCTTTCTTTGGTGTTTTCAGCTTTATTGGATAGTTTTAAGCACAAAGTTGATATAAGGAGAGAGAGGGGGAAACCATGCAATAAACGGCCTTGGCAGAGTGGAACCCGGGTCCGATATTTAAGACAAAAATATTTGTTTTAAAAAGTTATTTTGAAATTTATTTGTAAATGTGTATTGGTCCTACTTTACACGCAACACCTTGAAATATGATGAGCTGTTGTATGAGGGCTGAACCCTCTGTGTGTCATCTGGTAGGTCTAGTAGTGTCATGTGGTAGGATGGTCAGAGGATACAGAATGTCTATATTTATAACATTGCTATGTATTTGTAATCTGTGGCCACACCAGCATATACCATCATTACAGCTGATGTACAGTATATTTTAGGCGACTTACTTGGGTTAGGTTGTGACCACACATCATTGACCTTAATGACTAAGAAACCAAAAGAGAATAAAGCAGCGTGCATAACATTACACACAGTACACTGAATGAGTACACTGAGCAGAAAAAATACCCACACCCTGTCTGTGTTACTGCCAAGAACTCAGCAATAATTAATTGTACCATTCACTTTTCTAAAAACGTACAGTCCTGATCGATCTGTCAGGCTGTTATATCTGAACAAAGAAGGTCATAAATCATTTTCAAAAGCACAGTTTATGACTATCACCAATATCTTCATATTTGATTAACACATTTAAAATTGCCCTCAAACTCTGCAGGTCCTTTTAGTTCTGTGTTGCTTTTTTTTGCATCCTTCAGCTCAGGTTAAGCGGCTAAAAGACATACATTTCCTGCAGGAGTTGTTGGAGACCAAAACAAAGATATAGGGAGAGTGAATATTGAACTTTGAAATTGGCAAGGCAGAAGAAAATACGTGCTCCAAAATGTGCTCCAAAAACTGTTATTGCACATTCAAGATGAATCATACAGTGGTGGTGACTGGTTACTGCGGGATGTTTTTATTGATCTCCCTGTGTCACCAGTCAGGTCATCTGACATGGTTGAGTGGTCACATCTTGACGTTGTGATGATGGCTAACCAAGGCGTTTGTATCCTAACAGAACAGTCATTATGTGTAGATGTCACTGACCAAAATTAGGCTTATCAATCATCGCTAACAGCAGCAGCTTTGTCAAGACATAGTTACTGGTATAGAGTCACTCACCTGAGTCACACACACACACACACACACACACACACACACACACACACACACACACACACACACACACACACACACACAAACACAAACACATATCAATTATTATCCTTTAGTACCCTGAGCAGCAGTCGTTGCTCCACTATTTTTGTATTTTTCAAAACAGGAGACACTTATTAAATCTGAGGGGAGAAGTGATGTAGAGTGAAAATGAGCTCCGTAGAAATTATTATTAGGGTCAGTACTGATTACCACATAAAGTAATACGGAAAGCTGCACTATCCAAATATATCAGACTGAATGTGCGTGTATATGTGAGTCACTAATGTTATCAAGAGGCAAGCTACATTCAATAATGTCATTTAAATCTTTATTTTTTAAAACCCTGTTTGGGTTGCACAGGAGGGTCTGGGCAGGTGATTGGTTGGAAAACATCCACTCACTCCTTCGTGTGTGTGTGTGTGTGTGTGTGTGTGTGTGTGTGTGTGTGCGTGCGTGCGCGTGCGTGTGTGTGTGTGTGTGTGTGTTTGTGTGTGTTTGTGTGTTTGTTTGTGTGTGTGTGTGTGTGTGTGTGTGAGTGTGTGTGTGTGTGTGTGTGTGTGTGTTTGTGTGTGTGTGTGTGAGTGTGTGTGTGTGTGTGTGTGTGTGTGTGTGTGGGAGGGATGGAGGGGGGACTTTAAAACAGACCTACCTGAGTGACCTGCATTTCTTTTGCAGACCATTAACAAGCACGTGAAAGGACATGAGGAAATACAGCTGGAATAGTTTTAAGGATTTAATTTTCAGAAATCCTGCTGAAGGAGACAAGGTAGGATCTCAAACCTGTTGGGCCAGACTTTTAGTCAATCATTTATAAAAACAATACTGAAGAATTTTGTCCTTGCCTGGATTGCTGAGTTTAAAAAAAATCCACTTTATATCCACGATTCAACACAAAAAGAAATAGTTTTTCAAAATTGTTTTTTGTAATTAATTTAGAAAAAGATTATTTTGTTTTCTGTTTTCAATTGTAACAAATTAAGGGAAAAATGTGCAGTTGGAAAGTACACCTTAGGGACTGGACTGAGGCAATACTTTATGACACCATCACAGTCCAATCTTAATTATGTGAGAAAAGAATGAATTTGTGGCATTTTAAATCCTGAACTGCTGCAGTTCTCCACTGCGCACCATTGAAGCCAGTCTTTCAATTCAGTCCAACCAAACAGTACATCAATGGATCTTTTTGGTTTGGTCCCCCAATTGACACAAGATAATCATCTATAAAAAATCAGTGGCAATAGTGACTCTAATGTTAACACACAGCTTAAAGAGACTGTCATATTATATCTGCATATTTTTGTCAGATATTATTACGTAGCGTTGAAGACATTTGTACTGCATCATTCTAAAATGTACTGTTCAATGCAGTTGTTTTAGTACAACGCACAATATCTGAGACAGTTTCACAAAATGTAAACACTTCAATTAGGTTGAGCAGGACCCACATGTGGATAATGGCGATGAGAACACTGAGCGTGGGAACTGGGCCAGCAAGAAGGAGTACATCCTCTCTACGATTGGCTATGCCGTTGGACTGGGAAATATCTGGAGATTTCCATATTTGGCCTACAAGAATGGAGGGGGTAAGTGTCTGGTTTGTCTGATCCACAAGCGTTCAAATACTGTTTGATAGCCACACTACCAAAACATTGTATTTATTTGATTCTTTTACCTCCCAATCTACCATTTTGACCAGGTGCCTTTCTCATCCCCTACTTTGTGATGTTGGTGTTGACTGGAATTCCTCTTTTCTTCTTGGAAAGCGCCTTCGGCCAGTTTTGCAGCCAGGGTCCCATTAACGTATGGAGAGCAGTACCAATCCTCCAGGGTAAGACCACCACTCAGTCATCTGAAGGAGAAAATGTAAACCATTGAGGATTTAATGAGGCTCTTGGTTAATGGTCAACTGTGGAACCAAGAAGCCATCTATTTTATGACTCCTGTCTGCAGCAACAGAGGAATGGGCAGTACCATCAGTGTAATATAATCCTGTGGGCAGTTTTAGGAGGAGATTGCTCAACAGGTTGTGATGATGAAGCTGGTTAAGAATACACTTTATTATATTGACGATTTGGGCCTCTCGTTACCTTCTTGCCATTCTGTTTATACACTGTGGGGGACAAAGTAGTTAAGGTGTTCCAGAGATGTATACATCCAATACACGTTAGCTTTCACTATCTGCTGGCCAATGTTTTAACACATCTCACTTTTACTGTAGTTTAAAACAAAATTCCTGCATAAACTAAATTGTAAGGACAGACAGACATATTGACATAGAAAATGGCTTCAAATGAGAATGTTTTATTCTAGCATTATAACCTCTCTCTCTCTCTCTTTCTCTCTTTGTCTCTCCCTGCCTCCCCAGGTGTTGGCATTTCCATGATTTTAGTGACTCTAATAGTATCAGTCTACTATAACGTCATCATCTGCTACAGCCTGTACTACATGTTCGCCTCCTTCCAGTCCACTTTGCCGTGGTCCAGCTGCCTCAGTTGGTCTGACAGTAACTGCAGCAACACGCCTATAGGTACATTTTTTCATCACCAATTCTTGTGAAATCTACTGTTTAGTTAAAGTTCATGTTTGATTGTCCCGGGATTGGGGGTGACATACAATCAGTAATAAGAGCTCCTTGTTGATAATTACTCCGATCATACGTATTATTCTTCCATTCTGGAAAATAAATGCCCATGCATACTCATTACATCGACCATTATCTTTTTCTAGTGCACTGCAATGTAAGTGGTGTTCTCGTGGCCAACTGGACTCAGGAAAACAGCACTTGTCCTGCATCCAACATTATCACAGTTCCAGTGCAGAGTCCGAGTGAGCAGTACTGGGAGTAAGAATCACACACTCATGCAAACAAGCCCCAAGTACACACACACCTTGTTTCACACTGCTGTAGCCGTACACTCTCTCCTCCACAGCCGTGTGGCTCTGCAGAGATCCAGTGGTCTGGATGAAACAGGACCAGTGGTTTGGCACTTGGCCCTCTGTCTACTGCTGAGCTCATTGATTGTTGCTGCAGCGCTCATCAGAGGCATCAAGTCGTCAGGCAAAGTACGTTAACATCCGCCTCATTGCAAGTTCGTATCCAGTTCGTAAACATACATCGATAATTGCTGTTTTCACTGGTTGGCTTTTGTGCAGATTACAGAAACCAAGTTACAATGGGAGAACTTTTAAGCTGCAGATAGCCAGGATTTGTTACTTTGGATAGAACCAGGCTAGTTGTTTCCTTCTTTTCCCAGTTGTTGTGCTAAGCTAAGCTAACCAGCTGCTAGTTGCAGCTCCGTATTTAACATAAACACATAACAGTGAATTTAATCTACTCATCTTCACTCGCAGCTTTTTAACACAAAGTTTGCGTTTTTTCTTATTTGAACATTTGGCTTTTGTCTCTCCAGGTTGTATATTTCACAGCTACATTTCCATATGTGGTGATTCTGATCCTGCTGATCAGAGGTGTGACACTAGAGGGAGCTAGAGATGGCATAGAGTTTTACATTGGCTCCCAATCCAATTTGACTAAACTGACAGAATCGCAGGTAGGCACACAACAACAATACCTCTTTAACAAAGTTTGAATAAATCAAACTCTCTATTGATATAAAACATGATGTGTGTGTTTTCTAGGTTTGGAAAGATGCAGCAACTCAGACCTTCTACTCTCTCTCTATTGGCTGGGGCGGAGTCATGACCCTTGCTTCCTACAACAACTTCCACAACAACGTGTTCAAGGACGCATTTGTTGTAACACTTACTAATGCTGGTAAGAGCCCAGCCACTGCCACAGACTTATTTCAATTCATTATTCCATTCATCCATTTGACTATTTTCGTCTTCTCCCAGGAACCAGTGTGTTGGCAGGCTTTTCCATCTTTTCAATCTTGGGTCACATGGCTCACATCTACAAAATACCTGTTGGAGAAGTGGTGAAGGAAGGTCAGAAAAGATATTTGCACACCAATGGAATGCAAACGTGGAAGATATATCCATGTGTCTTCTGATGTTTATTTCTCTCTCTCTCTGTGCAGGATTTGGCCTGGCATTCATTGCATATCCAGATGCTCTGTCTAAGCTTCCTGTTTCCCCTCTGTGGTCCACTTTATTCTTCTTCATGCTCTTGACTGTTGGTCTGGACTCTCAGTTTGCGGGAATAGGTGAGCTATTCAGTAGCATAACATTCAGGCCAGTGCTGTTGCCATAGGTTGCTGCATCCTGAACTCTTTTCTTATTGTCTCTAGAGGTGATCAGCACCTGCCTAATCGATGCTTTCCCTAAAATCTTCAAACCCAAACGAGCTTTATTGACTATGTCGACATGTGCCATCCTCTACCTACTCGGCCTACCATGTGTCACAAGGGTAAGTCTTCCACAATGTGACTTTAATTTACTATTGTCTGACATTGACTGGTTGACCTTACTCCGCTCTCTGTGTCGGGATAGGCCGGAATATACTGGGTGACCCTAATGGACCAGTTTGCTGGCAGCTGGGTGCTGCTTTTTTTGGCTCTCTTTGAGATCCTTGGTGTCTGCTACATCTATGGTAAATATGATTATTGGAGATGTGCGTACAATATGTAAAGGTGACAGAGAGTCCTTAAATCCAACTGCTTTTTGACTGTAACTCTACTCACGCTCTGCAGGAGGGAACCGTTTTATTAAAGACATTGAGATGATGCTTGGCAAGAAGAGTTTTGCTTTCTGGCTGTGGTGGAGAGCATGCTGGTTCTTCATCAGCCCCTGTATCATAGTGGTGAGTGCACCATCACACAATGCCCCGGATACGAACGACTCACAATGTAAAGACTTGATTAAACTCAATTCTAGAAGAAAAGTGAATAAATAAAACTGCCCCCAAGTCCGAATTGGTTGTGTAAATTCAGATTTAACATCATGTTTGATGAAATAAACCGGATGACATTTTTGATTAGGTGATCCTGATCTGGTCTCTGATAACGTTTACGCCACCCACCTATGGAGGAGTCCAGTTCCCCTACTGGGGCATGGTTCTGGGCTGGTGCATGGCTATATTTATCCTCCTCTGGATCCCTGTCATCGCTGTGTACAAGCTGATGAGAGCAGTGGGAGGCCCCTGGAAGGTGTGTAGTATATGGATGTGTGATTTTTATGATAGCTGACAAAAATATGGCGGTTCAAAAGAGCTTTCTTCTCAAAGCATTTTGCACAGCTTGAGATTCTTTTCAATTATTTCACAAAAGAGTGAAACAATTTTATGCAAAACTGTCCATTTCCTCAGCGTTTGAAGACAACATGTTCTCCAACTGAAGAATGGCACCCCTACCTGGACGCCCATCGAGGACAACGCTACTCAGAGGAACGCTGCCGGAGCAGGAGGAACCGGAAAAACAAAGCAGAAGTAAATGTAAATGTAATCTCTAGCTCGTGGCTCTGATCTGTGTGTGTTGATGTGTGTTTACCTGCTGTTTTTCTTCCCCTTTGATAGGGAAGTTTGACACACAATTTACTGAGAGTTAATTAGAGTGATATTTGTAGCTAATGTATTAAAAAAAATTACTTTTGCTTTAGCTGTTTTGTCTACTATCTTCAAATATACCTGGGTCGATTTGACTCTTTCAGCAGCCACGCTTTCATCTGCTGTCCACCATTTCCTGCTAGAGCATACCACAAGCTTGCATGAGGTCCTGTGTTTACAGTGAATGTAAAGAAAAGTTTTTTTTCAGTTAATTAATGTGCATCCTCTCTTCCTGTCCTCTGATATTTCACAATAAAATAACTTCTTTATGCATATCTGATATATGATGAAATGATTTAAGTTAACTTATAGAAGCCTAGCTTGTATTGCAGCATTGTCGAGTCAAACAAAAGTAACATGGCAAGCGAGTATAGGCCATATATGTTATTAAATCTGTAAAGACAGCTTTATGTTTAGATAAGTATTGCATTTGACTTGTGTTACCAGTTATTCCCACCAACCTGTTGCATCACCGTATGCCACAGTTTCCTCTTTGACAGTACCACTGGGTTGCACCAAATAGAAATAGTATTAGAGCCATTAAACAAACATAAAGGCATCTAGTGAGCATTCAAGTATTTTGTCAAACCATTCTGTTGCCCATTTATTAGGTACACCCAGGTCAAATGAACCCAGTCTAACACAACATCCCTGCTACATTGACATACGTTGTAATGTTCTGTTCTTGTTCATGTAGAGTTTACCAAACTAAAACAAAACAAAAATGCATCGACATTACCCAGTGCTGTAGAAGGAGCAGTCCAAGTTCTAGCAAAAGCCATTAAAACCTGTTCTGTATGTGTGTGCGTGTGTGTGTGTGTGTGTGTGTGTGTGTGTGTGTGTGTGTGTGTGAAAGTTATCCAGTATTTACTGATGTCACACGTTATATTTACACAAAGGCTTCTTAGTATGTGTGAACAGCGTAATAGTATTTGATTAAACCTGAGGCCTCCATACAGTGTTAACTGTCTGAGCCAATGACTGAGTCCGTGTGGTAGACTGTGTGTGTTTGACTGTGACCATTTTAAAAGATGGGTTATTATAATAATAACCTGTTGATAAACGTCATGTGCAGGAGTTTTACATTTAGCTCTGTGTCAGAGGTCGTGTCATCTCATCTGTCATGTAAGTGGTCACAATGTCACACTGTTATTACAGCAGCCGTGATGTGTGGCCTACTGATGTGTACTGTCTGGAGCCGTCTGACATCACTGGACAACAAGGGAGGCTTATGATGTATTATAAGTTACTGCAGTAGTTAGAACATAACCACAGTGACACAACAACTTAATGTCACTATTTTACAGACATCACAGAAACGAATGCAACATATTGTTATGCTTTACCTGGAATAGTTCTGGTTCTGGTCTAATAAAAAAAGTTTAATTTCATTTCATTTATTTATTACGGCTCACGGCCATAGCACTTGGCATGGAGCACACAATTCAAATTAAATCATTACAAACAAACAATGGTGTACGGCAAGGACAAAACAAAAACAAACAAAAAAAACTAAAACATTACTAAAACAATGGCAGGACATTTCTCAGAAAGGCTCCTGTTTTAACAATAACCCATGTTTTTTCTGACCTCAAAAGCAAAATCAATTTTATCTTAGATGGAAAATAAACATAATATTTTTTCAGGTATTTTTCTCTATAGTACACTACATTTACATTTTTACACTCAAAAAGAACATGATATTCATCACCAACACAATTGGAATCGCAGAGGTTGCAAAATCTTTCACTTCTTTCCAGCCCTTTGTACCTTCCAGTGACTTTGGGTATTCTGGTGTTATTTGTTCTAAAATTGCGTATAGTCTGCCTGGACTTTTTGGTTTTCATACAGCAAATATTTTTCTAATTTAAACTCTTGTTTAAATTCTATGTACGTGTCACAGGAAGTCATGCTTGTAAGCTCGCTCTGCCACCTCTGAATGAATTGATCTTACAACCTCTGCTCAACAGTTCTTTTCAGCCAGTTAATGTTGTTGTACTTTTGAGTTATCCAGATGTATGACAACCCGCAGTCATCCAGTATCTGCTTCACCTGTGATACCCAGGGTGAAGCATACACACTGCTGCTATGCAAGCTGTGTAGCTGATAGTACATGATTGTACTTAACTGCAGGCTTGATGAATATGTGTTCACCTATTTCGCTTTAATTACATAGAAACTTCAAGGGCTGAGCCAGATGATTATATGCCCACTGTTCTCCCCTTAAGTGACTTTAATAACACATATGATTATCATCACAACCAATGCAGTGAATATCTATCATACAAACTAAATCTCCTCAGAAAAAAAATGTAAATGATATATATATTTGATTGAAATGCTTTTTTTCTTTTGTTCTGCATTTCCCTACAAATCTGAACAAATGTCAAAAATGGTATGTCTTGTTTCTGTTTTCTATTGTATTTATATTATTTATAAAACAAGAGAAACACACAGTTAATTCCTCCTTCGAAGACCAAGGGAAAAGGGTTTATATGGATCATCTACAATGACTGAGTAGGCAGGTCCACCTCCAGATGAAAGAACCTGTCTAACTGTAAGAGGTCTTTGGCAAGTTTCCAGTTTGGTCAGTGGGACTTCCGAACATATATGCTATACATATTTTTTAGACATTTGGATTTTCTTGTGCAGGCCATCAGGAACATATGAAACCAACTGAGAATTATGGCTCGAACATTTCCATGGATCCTACAATTCTTGCCGATAAGGTGGGTTTGAAAACATCCGACACTGAATAACTAACTGTATCCTACTTTAACCTCGTAGGACCCGAACTCTTGCATGGCATGCATTTTTAATTTCTCTTTGCTATTTGGGCTGATTGGGACCTAATGAGTGTAAAAACCAAGAATTATCTTTTTACATGATGTAGTTTCTGAGAAAAATTATGTCCACATATGAGGACCGCAGTTTTAAATCGAGATAAGACACAATAAAGTCAAAATTGAGTAATCATAAACACAACTCTTTTTGTTGGTGCCTGAATACAGCAGCATTTTTCCTGAGTGCAAAAACAAAATGAGAAACAACAATTGTGCCCCTTTGAGCAGTATGGCTCATTAGAAGGGCTGCTAACAGTTGCAGGAAGACGTATATCCTGAATTGTAGCCAGAATCCTGGCCTTGGCCCTGGGGATGGTAGTCAAAGACTTGGCCTTGGCCCTTGGGTTGGTAGTCAGCGATCTGGCCTTGGCCCTTGGGTTTGTAGCCAGAATCCTGGCCTTGGCCCTTGGGTTGGTAGCCGGAAACCTGACCCTGGAAGCCAGAATCCTGGCCTTGGCCCTTGGGTTGGTAGCCGGAAAACTGGCCCGGGTAGCCAGAATCCATGGCTTTGGCCCTTGGATTGGTAGTCAGCTATCTGGCCTTGGCCCTTAGGTTTGTAGCCAGAATCCATGGTCTTGGCCCTTGGGTTGGTAGCTCGAAACCTGGCCCGGATAGCCAGAATCCTGTCCTTGGCCCTGAGGATGGTAGCCGGAAAACTGGCCTTAGCCCTGGCCCTTGGGTTGGTAGTCAGAATCCTGGCCTTGGCCCTTGGGTTGGTATCCGGAAACCTGACCCTGGTAGCCCGAAACCTGGCCCTGGTAGCCGGGAAACCTTGCCTTGGTAGCCCGAAACCTGGCCCTGGTAGCCTGAAACCTGGCCTTGGCCCTTGGGTTGGTAGCCGGAAACCTGGCCTTGGCCCTGGCCCTTGGGTTGGTAGCTGGAATCCTGGCCCTGGTAGCCAGAATCCTGGCCTTGGCCCTCTAGATAGTAGCCAGAAAACTGGCCTTAGCCCTGGCACTTGGTTTTGTAGCCAGAATCCTGGCCTTGTTCCTTGGGTTGTTAGCTGGAAACATGGCCCTGGTAGCCAGAGTCCTGGCCTTGGCCTTAGGGATGGTAGCCAGAAAACTGGCCTTGGCCCTGGGCCTTCGGTTGGTAGTCGGAGACCTGGCCTTGGCCCTTGGGTTGGTAGCCGGAAAACTGGCCCGGGTAGCCAGAATTCATGGCCTTGGCCCTCGGATTGGTAGTCGGCTATCTGGCCTTGGCCCTTAGGTTTGTAGCCAGAATCCATGGTCTTGGTCCTTGGGTTGGTTGCCCGAAAGCTGGCCCGGATAGCCAGAATCCTGTCCTTGGCCCTAAAGGTGCGAACACACTAGGCATTTTACACGCGTAAGATTTACGTGCGTAACGCAGCTAAAATGTTGCTTGATCATTTTGTGTCAAAAATGGTTATATGCGCGTAACGTGCCTAGTCTCCCTCCCGATATTGTATTTCCCTTATCAACCATGGCTGATCAGACCCGACACAACAGCGTGCATGTCCGCACAAAAACAACAACAACAACACGGCCAACAACTGTGCCAAAAGACAAACTGAACAGCACAAATAGCCTAGCATTAAAACAGCATTGCATATTCACGGCAGCTACA
Organism: Ammodytes marinus; assembly: GCF_949987685.1. Classification (NCBI taxonomy): domain Eukaryota; kingdom Metazoa; phylum Chordata; class Actinopteri; order Uranoscopiformes; family Ammodytidae; genus Ammodytes; species Ammodytes marinus. Next base: position 29,501,930 of record NC_137233.1, read on the forward strand.
TAACAAACACAGTTACAGCAGCATCGGTGCACGGCGGCACAACATAAAGGCAAGTAGCCAAAATTACCCTACCTGGCTGTGACAGGGGACCGTGGCTGGCGTAGATCAACACCGGTGCTTCGCTCTACTTGTCGTGAAAGTCCCGCGGACAGTCGTCATGTTTGTGTTCATAATATGAGGCGCTAGCCGCCCGCACACAACAGGGTGAGTTAACTAATGCTATACGGCGCTAACTTTGTTTATCGGCTAAAGCACAGCCGCACATATTCACTGAAGGCAAGGCAAGGCAAGGAAAGTTTATTTATATAGCACAATTCAGACACAAGGCCACTCAAAGTGCTTTACAGGGGCAAGATTAGAATACATAAAACACATTATAAAACATTTAAAAGCAAATAAAAGAAGCAAATAAAATGAAAAAAAAAACATTTAAAAGCAAATAAAAGGAGCAAATAAAATGAAAATTGCAGGTTAAAATGGAAACAAAAAAGTCTTCAGACTCGATTTAAAAGAGCTGAGAGTTGCAGCAGACCTCAAGTTCTCTGGGAGTTTGTTCCAGATTTTTGGTGCATAATAACTAAAAGCTGCTTCCTGAATTGAATTAACCAGGAAGTCCATTCTCCTGGTTTACTTTCCCCACGTCTTCTATCCCCGAGCGGCTTCATACAGCACCGGCCGCCCGCAATACATTTTTCTCCTCGGTGTCTCTCATCAGCCTCTGTGTACAGTACACTGTTCTCCGACCCTGCCAATGTATGTGACGTCGGGTCAAGCTCAACGCTGATTGGCCAACGCGGCTAATCGTCTCGCGTAGGAGCAACAAAAGTAAAATTTTTTGAACTCCTCGCGTAGCTGCGTAATATATACGCACGTAATATATACGCGTGGAAACTGGAACAACAAAACAGAATACATGCTCTCTATGATAGGCTGCGCTGTTGGCCTGGGAAACATCTGAAGATTTCCATATATAGCTTTCAAAAGCGGAGGGGGTAAGTATTTAGCATCAGTTTCCAGGTATTTATCAGAACATAAAATAAATGTAGTGAATTAGTGAATACTTAAACATGGAGAAAATAAGAAATTAAAGGCAAGTGGGCTTCTACAAAGTCAAGAATATAAATAGAAATGTTAAAAAAATGTCAACATGAAATAAATAAAAATATTTACCTGCAAATATCCGTTTTTAAAGTAAAATAGCTGAACAGTTTATGATGCAGTGATAAATATTGAGCAAAGACTGGCAAAGGTTCACATTGTGAAGTTAAAAGAACCTGTGCAATGTGCAGAGAGATGATCAGAACATTTTAAAGTATTAAGCATATCATGAAAAACGTTTATCTCTGTGACCAGGTGCTTTTCTCATTCCCTATTTCCTGATGTTGGTTTTGTGTGGAATTCCTCTTTTCTTCCTGGAAAATGCCTTTGGTCAGTTTTGCAGTCAAGGCCCGATCAACGTGTGGAGAGCAATCCCAATACTGCAGGGTAAGCCTTAGTGAGTAGAAGGATGCTTCCAACCAGCCCCAGACCAAGATGTTAGTTTGTTACTGCCGTAAAATACTTTTTAACCTTTAGTGTGTTTAAAGTAGTGGTGGGCCGTTATCGGCGTTAACGTGCTGCGTTAACGCAAGACTCTTATCGGCGATAAAAAAAATATCGCCGTTAATCTCTTATTCCACCTCCTGTTCGGCTCAGGGGAGATAATAATAGCCGGGGGCCGTTGTTGACACTTGAGGAGCCTTTATTCTCTCACACACCCGCCGCTCTCTCTCTCCATCACTTGCCCACGACACAATCGGGTATTGGAACGCAGGGTGGGTGTGTGTGGCCACCGGTCGCCACGTGACTATAAGTTTCCAAGTTTTAAACACTTCTATCTCTTCAACGTCACCGTACCCGAATCCTAAATATCCCCTTAGCAGACGCTATATTTCATCGGGGGGAAAACTTTGTTTTGCGCCACAGTTCGGCCGTAATGCTGCTGCACACACACACACACACAGACACAGACACAGGCGCACACACACACGCTGCATGTCAGAGAGGGGCGCTACCAAAAAGACGAGAGGAGCGGTTGGAGCAGTTGGAGCGTTTAGAGACACATGCGTGCACATTTATTTACATAAAATCGCAATCGCAGTCATTTGTGCAGTTATGTAAAATGTTTCACTAAGGAAAATGACAGAAAAAGTAACGCACAGTGACTTTGATGAGTAATTTTAATCTGATTACTGGTTTGGAGATAGTAACGCGTTAGATTACTCGTTACTGAAAAAAGAGGTCCGATGCCGGTAACGCGTTACTAAGTAACATCTTGTTGAACATTATTTATTTTCATCACCAATTATCATAGTAGAACAGCTTCCTCAAGCAGATGAGCCCCTGGTCTGATGCGCCACCTGGCTTGAGAAACACGTTCTCAAAGACTTACTTTGAGTCATTATTTAGGAGCACACACATATTATGAATGAATTAAAATGAGCCATTTTAATCTAGATTAATCTAGATTAATTCCAAAATTAATCTAGATTAATCTAGATTAAAAAAATTAATCTATGCCCACCTCTAGTTTAAAGTGTTCGAAACAGTCCAATAAATATGAAGAATAAATAGTAAAAGTGCTGCAGCTATCCATTCTTTTATATAAATGTTGATTATGTTTTTAAATGACTTAATTAATTAATCAGTTAATAAATGCCAGAAAGTAGTGGAAATTGTCCAATTCATTGTAGCTTACTTTCACTTTTAAGTCTCTTTGATTGATAAATGCCTTATGATAACAATGAAACAATATTCCTCGAAGAACTAATCTATTATTTGATTCATTGTTTCAGCAAGTGTCAGCACAGTAAATTATGTATTGAAGCTGACTGTCAAATCAACATCTAAAGAAATACCAAAAACTGGTGAAATAAATGATGGAATAAGCGAAACTGCCATTTCAATATTTAATCTAGATCATCGATATTAATGAATAGTTTGAGGGATAAAGTAATATTTTGACAATGGAGACTGCTTCAGGGTCTTCTTCTGCTCAACAGAAAAAGACAGGAATGAAAAAATGGTAAATTGTGGTTTGGGGACATGAGTACATATCCTACTAGATGTATTAAATGTTTTATATTGCCATATAACTTATTATAAATGCATCATAACGTCTTATCTTCTCCAGGTGTTGGCTTCTCCATGCTTATGCTGAACGCATTGTATTCAATTTATTATAACGTCATCGTGGCCTACAGTCTGTACTACATGTTCGCCTCCTTCCAGTCCACTCTGCCGTGGTCCAGCTGTCTTAGTTGGTCCGACTGCAACTGCAGCAACACGCCCATAGGTGCTTTTCCACTCCATCCACTTTGACATGTGAAGATTTGTGAATCTGTCACTCTTATTCCACTGTCAATTTGAACTGCGCTGAACTAGACTTAACTGATATAGCTAAATGTTATAAAGATAAAAAAAACAATACATTTAGAAAGGGCAGATCAGTGTCCAATATCAGCATAAAGCACCATAGACCCACGCAATGTAAACGGCTTCTTGGGATTTAATACTTGGATACAACCATTGCTATTTTACAGTAACTGAGTCATTTACTGGTCCTCTCTCCTTTTCTAGTGCACTGCAATGTAAGTGGTGTTCTCGTGGCCAACTGGACTCAGCAAAACAGCACTTGTCCTTTATCCAACATGATCACAGTTCCAGTGCAGAGTCCTAGTGAGGAGTACCATAGGAAATGTTTGATTGGCCTTCTGTTGACCTGAGCATATATTTATAAATCTCAAATATGTGTGTAATGGGCAACTTTATCCCTAAAGTAATGAGTCTAAGTCATGACATTTTAATCTCCTCCTAGGAACCAGTGTGTTTGCAGGCTTTGCCATCTTTTCAATTTTGGGTCACATGGCTCACATCTACAGAAAGCCTGTTGTAGGCCTTTCACACCAAAAAGAACAATGAGCCAGTTCCGGGCTGGTGCTGGGGCCAGTTCAAAACTGGTTACAGCCTTATCCCAGTTATGAACCGGTTGGTTTCACAACGACCAGAGCCAGCCATGGAGCCGGCAAGAGAGCAACGTCATGACGTCACTGTAAACGTGTGTATACGTCGCCCGACGCCGCTGCTCTCGTGGCTAACGCTAAAGCTAGCGCTAGCTTTAAGCACAACAACAGCGGCGAATACGTCTTATTTTTACACGTGTTGGCTCTCACTTTATCTGTGTGTGCGTGTGTGTGTGGTGTATGTGTGTGTGTGTGTCTCCGTTTGTCGCGCTGCTCGGCTCAGTGGGCTCTGTGTTTATATGTCCATGCTGTGTAGGTGCTGCCTGCTTCAGCGTTTACTTTCATGTTACTTCAAAATAAAAGCCAACTCATGTATGTCCAGTGAAATGCTAATGTAAAGCCAGTGAAATACTTTTAATGTGAAGCCGCAGCCTTAATGCTCTATTTGTAACTTAACTGCTGCGCGCTGATCTAAAGATAGTGTTTTTCAATATAGAAAGCCGTGTCTCTGGCATTACCGGTGGTGACACAAGTTTATTTTGCTAAAAAAAAACGGCACATTGTCCCGCACAAACGTAGTCTTTGTCCCACATCTGGTGAATTGGGATCTGGTCACCCTACTTTGCAAACAGGACCCATACAGCGTATTTTGATCGTTACGTTCGGTAATTATGTTATGTTTACGTCTCGTAGGAGCGGTGTTTTTAAATATGGCGGGCACGAGGTTTGAGTTGGTCTGGTTGGTCAGGATAATCCCTCCCCCGGCCGCTGGCGCAAGCAGTTCTTACCTCAAACCCTGCTCAATCCTGGGGTTTGAGTTGAACCGGTTTTTACAGCCCGGAGCCGGTTCTCTGGCGTTGTGAAACCAAAACACTGGCTCTAGCTCCGAACTAGCCTGGAACTAGCTTCGATTTTGCGGCGGTGTGAAAGGCCTATTGGAGAAGTGGTGACGGATGATCAGACACCATTATTACAACTTCTTCTTTAACTCAACAAAATGCTTTTTTGTTTTCTGAAGTTGTATTTCTCCATGCAGGATTTGGCCTGGCATTAATTGCTTATCCAGCGGCTTTAGCCAAGCTTCCCATTTCCACACTCTGGTCCATCCTGTTTTTCTTCATGCTTTTCACAGTTGGCCTGGACACTCAGGACACAAAGAGCTTTTGCTTCTGGCTGTGGTGGAGAGCATGTTGGTTCTTCATCAGCCCCTGCATCATATTGGTGAGTGAAACTTCCCTTTTGTTCTTTTACATTGTACTAAAGAGATAGCACCTTTAACAGACAATATGCTACCTTTTTTCACTTTCAAACACATACAGTACATGAACATTACATCTTAGTACATTTCACTGCAACCAAACCTGGCAAGGGCACATAACAACTAGGCTGGGGTGGTGCATGGAGCTACTGCAGCTAACATCTTTAACATGAGGGAGTTGTGTAATAAAGGCCCTCTACTCCTGTATGAATATGATCGGATGTTTTGAACACAGATAACTTTTTTTTCCAGGTGGTTCTGGTCTGGTCTTTTGTACCCTTTGTACCCCCCTCCTATGGAGAGATCCCGTTCCCAGCCTGGGGCTTGGCTCTATATTGGTGCATTGTTGCATTCATCCTCATCTGGATCCCAGTGGTCGCGGTGTATAAACTGATAAGGGCAGAGGGAAGCCCCTGGATGGTGTTTGTGTGTGTGTGTGTGTGTGTGTGTGTGTGTGTGCGTGCGTGCGTGCGTGCGTGCATGCGTGTGCGTGTGTGTGTTGTCTAGTAGTATAATACAAGAAGCATTTTGAGCAGGCTGAGATTTATTTCTGTACATCTTAGGTAGAGATGTATGTTCAAGTCTTTACCTACAGTATATTGTAATTGTGCCCCACTTTACACAGCGTCTGATGTCATTGTGTTCTCCCTCTGAGGACTGGCATCCCTTCCTTGAGGTCCATCGAGGAGAGCGCTATTCAGGAGAACGCTGTCGCCAAGGAAGAGCGGTGGCAAAAAAAAGGCATTGAAATGTAAATGTTACATCAAGGCACTCATTTGAATACTGATCTATTCTGATGTTATTCCTACATACTGTATCTTACACAGACATACATGTACGTACAGTATGATTATGTGGTTATGCAAAAGCCGACTGACTGCCATTATCAGATAATTCAAGGGGATCACTTACGGTTTGTTTTTTTGTTTCCTGGAGTTGTTCAAACTGGAGTGTGTTGGCTAGTAAGTCCAGTAGTTACAGAGTTCCCAGTCCTTGTTTTATGGTTATAGGACAATTACCTCATTGTTTACATACCTAATGAACACACTCATACACTGATGGCAGTCGCTGCCATCTATCTGAACCATCGGGACCAACGTGGGGTTCAGTGTCTTGCACTTCGACATGTGGCGGGTAGGCGGGGGATGGAAACTCCGACCCCTGCAATCCAGTGGATGACTGCCCTACCCACTACGCCGCTGTCGCCATCAGATTCTGCAGCCTTATACATTCAAGCTACATGCGGCAAAGAACTTGGTGTGGGAGAGTCTCTTTTTCATGAAATTAGTTAAATTATATTATATAAATCATGTTATATAAATTGTAAATACTTATATAACATTTTCTTTCCCCTTAAAATGTACTAACTCCACTTAACTTCCTTTTTTATCTCAAACCATTCTCCAATTTTGCTTTGCTTTTGAAATACTGTTAGTGGCAATTTAATTTGTTCCTGTTCCAAAAATCTATTACAAAAAACTATATGAAGCTGCTGGTGCAATCACTTTTCGATAACTGTCACTGTGATCATGGCCTGGAGTATGTGAGAGAATTGAACAGAATTCCTCCAACTTTAAAACTCTTATCAGCTATTACCGCCTTACAAACTAATCAAAAGTTCCTGTTATACTTTGATGAAACAGACAGTGTCAACTCAGACTGATTCAAAGTTGTCTGTGGCCTGTGAAAAGTAGATGACTTTAAAATGAAGACGTTTTTGAAATTTCGGAAGGCTTAAGAGCTCCATTCATATCAATGGAAATCCTTTTCCATGCTGCTCAAAAACTGAAATTTGGCTAAAGATACATTTTTCATTTTTACATGATATACTTTAAAAACATAGCCTACTTGATCATTCACAAAGAGAATTATAACTGTATTTAATATTTTTGTACATGTATGTATGTACTATATGTGTTAACATATACAGTATATGTTTAATCTGAATGGATGAATAAAAATGTTTTGTTGCTCATGTTTTTGCTTATTTTTGATTTACTTGATCGTGTTTCCTGATTTCACACACTAGAGGCATATGAAGCACACAAACAATCATAGATCTGTAGTTGCTTAAATGAAATCTTTATTAAGGTTACATCAGTGAAAGGTTGATACAGAGCTGTTCTTGAATGAAAGTATATTACATCAAGATTGACCCAGCTCTTAATTTAAGAACAACCAATATGCAGTTCAATCTAGGATTATTTAAGCCCAGTTGCAGCACTTGCAGCTGGTGTCGAACACCAGGCCGGCGGCACAGTGCTGTTGGTAGGTAATTCCCTGGCTGCACTCGTAGAAGTGGTTCTTGTTGGTTGGGTCAGGGAAGAGTCCGTTAGCCTTGCCAGCGCAGAAGCCAGATCCTGTGCTTCCACCGCTGCTGCTTCCACCACCACCACCAGGCTGGGGCTGGGGCTGAGCGTGCTGGGTTGGCGTCACTGCAGGGATGGGGTCGACACGAGACTTGCAGGCTGAGGAGAGTAAAAGAAATCATTTAAGAGACGGAAACAGCCACATTATGTTTATTACCAGAGGATATGTGGTTCCAACCCAGTCTCACAGTGAAATGTAAAATAGGTACCTATTTTACATTTCACTGTGAGACTGGGTTGGTGGTTCATGCGTACAGGCTCCAGTTCCCAGTCCGCTCTTGATGGTGTTGATCAGGGGATATCTTCCCTGGCCACAGAAAGTGCCACTGAAGTCGTCCAGATCCAAACTCCACACCATGGCTCCACCAAAACCGCTCTGCTTCAACCACTGAATCTGTAGCGCGGATTAGACGTGAAATTAGGGCTGTGTCTGAAATCGCGCACTTCTGTACTTACACTTACTTTTTTGAGTGCACTTTGCGCAAAAACGGAGAGTGTGCCAAAATGCAGTGCACTGTAAGTTCCTCGGTCGTGCACTCAAAACGGTCTAAAACTTGAGTGTGGAGCGATGGACACTTTCCACACTCAACGGCCGCCATCTTGCCTACGTAGCGGAGAGGACGGAACATTAAAATCAAAATAGAGGAGCTTGAAGCAACTGTGGAGACGGACGCGCTCTACAAAAGTTAAATTACACATTTGTTTAGTTTTTCCGTACAACTACACTGTTTTAGACTGTATCCGACCGTTTAAAAAAAAATACCACCGAAGAAGAACCTTCAAAATACAAAGTAATTTCCGGTAGGTGCGCGATGGCAGTTTGGACAGTGCACTGTAGAAATGAGAGCACTGCGTCTATAAGTAAGTGTACTGTAGGGATAATAAAGTGCACTCAATGTAAGTGCACTTACGTGAGTGCGCGATTTCAGACACAGCCCAGGTGTTAAATTACTGTAAAACATCAGTGTATGTGACAGGAATTCAACTGAGGAAATACAATGTCAACCATACCTTATTCTGGAAGCTCTTAACATTGTCATATCCAACCCAGGTTCCCTGGTTGAAGGCATATGGCACCATCTGGGTGGCGTCCCAAGCCTGAGTGGCTCCTTGCTTCAGGAAAGTGCAGATCTGATGGGAGACAGGGATTTAAAGTTAGTAATCGACACAATACATTTATGTTGTCCTGTCTTATTGTATATACATGCACAAAAAGATTCAGAAAAAGAGGCACAAACCTCATAGTAGGCCCAGAAACCTGTCTGACGGGTGAAAGTTCCAGCAGCTCCAGGTCCACTTGCAGGAGCGCCCACAGCTGTGTTAGAGGAAGCCAGGCGGAAGGTGTGGCCGTAGGTGGGGAAACCAACCAACAGCTTCTCTGCTGGGGCACCATTGCTCTTCCAGTAGTTCATAGCGTAGTCCTACAGACCAGAGAGTACAGGCAGTTGTGAGTGTCTGTTCCATTATTTCATTATTATGAATATAAAGCAAGCGGAGCCCTCACTTACCACATTGAAGTAGATCATGTCTCCCTGGTCAGAAGGGCCCTTGTAGAGAGGGCTGTTCTCTCCGACATTGTGCTCCCAAGAACCGTGGAAGTCATAGGTCATGACGTGGAAGTAGTCCAGCACACTAGCAAAATAAATAAGGGCTTCAGTGCAACAAATATAAGAGTATATAATGTTTGTGCGCAAGTCTGCCCATGTGCTTACGCTCCAATCTGGGCAATCTGGTATCCAGTGTCAATGGTTCCCTTTCCAGCAGCGACAGCAGCAGTCAGCATCAGACGGGGGCGGTTGGTACTCTTGCCCTCTGCCTCAAAGGCGCTCATCAAATCCTATAGAGGTGGTTGGATAAGCATTTTTAAATTATGACTTCCATTTAAATGGTATTAGGTTATCACATTTTCAACATCACATAAAACAGCTTTGGCAATCTGTCCAAACAGAAATTTGACCAACCTGGACCAGGACAGTAAACTGCTGCTTATCGACAGGTGGGGAGCCGCGAGAGCCAGGGTACTCCCAGTCAATATCCAGACCATCAAACTCGTACTGACGCAGGAACTTGATCACGCTGGTGATGAAGGTCTGGCGATTAGCAGACGAGGCAACCATAGCTGTGAACCTGGAGACAGGGAGACAGTTAGAGTGTTCTACAAGTTCTGCTTGGTGAAAGTACTGATCCTTGTTTCATCACTACTTACTTAGCAGTACCAAAGTTCCATCCTCCGATGGCCAGCAGAGTCTTCAGGTTGCTGTTCCTGAAAGCAGTAATAATATCCACTTCAACCCCTTGCACTTAACGTGTGCATGCTTGTATGTATGAATGTGTTTTTATGTGTGCTGGAGTAAGTGTCAATATGATCAGTAGTGTGTACTCACTGGTTCTTCAGGGCCTGGAATTGTCCGTAGAGTTTCTCATCGTCCCACTCGTAGGTCTTGATCATGTTGCCGTCCATTCCAGCAAAGGCATAGATGAGGTGGTCACAGAGACATGGGTCAATGTTGGTGGGGAAATACTTGCCTGCTCCTGGACGGTACTGTCCCCAGTTAGTGAAATAACAGGAAAGGATGTAGGATGATCCTGCAACACATGGAGCAATTGCTCTTTCGTTACTTTACCAACATAAATATGTCTACAGATTTCACATCAAATACTGAATGGATATTATTACCTAGCTGCACATGCAGCAGGAGAGCCAGTCCTGCAGAGAGGGAATACAGAATTAGAGAAGGTGAGGAGAAGGCAGGTCAAGCAGTGCATTATGCATCAAATGAAATGAGTTAAAATATGTTAGAAGAGTTTTTATGAGCAAGGGGCTCAGCTCACCGGCGCAGATGAGTAGCTTGCCCATGTTGCTTCTGTACAACGATCTTAGGAGCAGCAGACTCTTTTATACTCCTGGATTCCTCTCCATATCTGCAAAATCTGCTAAATAATATTTTTGATGTAGTTTGAGTCAGCAAGTAAAACGTAAAGTTCATTTGTCTGGCACATTTTATCAACGTAAAGTAATGATAACCTTCAGGCGCCTTTTGATAATGACACGATCCGATTAAATCTGATATTTTCAATCTGGTGGAAAATGCAGTACACTCGGACATTTAAAGCATTTAAAATAAGGGTTTTAAGTAAACACTTTGTTTTATACTTTTGTTATTTTCAACGTTTCTCATCAGTATTGTGAGTGCATTACTGATTAATGTTGGTGAATTTCACTAAGAGCCAAATAGATAAAAAAATATAATATGCAGCGCACCATTTTTTTTATTTACATAACGTGATACTGATGTTGACTTAGTTATCCTTAAGTTCTCTGTTTCATGCCTTATCACACTTATACACGGTTTTCATATCAGTTATGGAAAAGAGTCTGTCTTTTTCTGACCTTGAATATAGCTCAGCTGTTTGGTCATTGTAATGTAATGTGGATTGTGAATGTATTCTTACATTGGCCATCGCACTAAATTAACTTACTCTGACAGATCATTTATTTCTGTCAAAGCGACCATTAACGCTCAATCCATGAAAGTCCAGTTTAAGTTTGTTCATTGAAGGGGACACATTTGCTGGAAGCTCCCGCATTCACACTAAGTATAGAAGCTGATCTGTAATTTGTGGGACTAGTTCATTTACACGGAAACTGTCCCCTAATTTCGATTATAAGCTCTTTATAAAATCAATTTTTCAACATGACAAAGGAATGGAGCCAGTTACAAATAGCATCAAATCATCTGGAAGTAAAACAGAATATAATTTTCCCATGTTTTGATATCCATACATAAGTATATAATTTATCCTAGGTCCTTTTCACATAGTATCACTTGTTTGAAGTTACACAACTTAAAGCTCACATATTATGCACTTTGCTGTCAATTTTATATGGTCTAAGTAGTCCCTAATACTTATTTATTTAGATGTTTGCTGAAAAACCCGTTCAGATCATTTATTGTAGCAAGCCTCTATACCCTGATTGTCCTCTGGTCTCAGGATGACCTATATTTGTGCAATCTGGCTGGCCCCTCCCACCTCTCTGCCGGGCTTTCTTTATATGTCCATGGGGCTCTCCCACCGTCTCTGCCGTGCTCTCGCGATACTAGAGAGACACTGCGTGACTGCGAACACAGTGTTTACCCAGAGCTAAGCCATACTTTGAACAATTTGACATGACCTGACATGATTAAAACCAGTGAAAACAGTAGCTTCAAAGTTTGATTTCTACATGAATATCTTCCCATCCTTTGTCATGTTAAAAATGAGTCATTATTAGACTGAAAGGGGAAAGCTAAGTTAGTGTATTAGGAGCAAAACTTGGTGCTACAACCGAAGCTACATGGGCGCTAACGCTAAAAATAAGACTCAGACGATTTAAACCAGTGAAAACAGTAGCTTCAAAGTTTGATTTCTACAGCAATATCTTCCCATCCTTTGTCATGTTAAAAACGAGTCATTTTCAGACTGCTGTGGGGAATATAAACAGCGTGTTATGAGCAAAAGCTGGTTGCTTGTCCCAAAGCTAATAGCTATACACCAGTCAGGCAAAACTACCAATAAAAACTATTATTTTAGTTTCACCGTTTAAAAAAAAGCACAGGTAGATTCCTATCCGTTGTGTTATTAAAAACGAGGCATAGACTGCTGTGGTTAAGATAAATTAGTGGAGTATGAGCAAAAGCATTCTGTGTTGGTGTATGTAACATTCAGGCTGTACTATGGGCATCTTGTCGCTTAGCGGGGAAAGCAACATGGCTGTCGCTCGGAAAATTTTCCAGAGGATCTCGGGGCCGTGGACCAATAAGAAATGGGGGGTGGGGTTATCATAGACTACTGCTAATGTGGGGGGGAAGCATCATGGACCTATAAAGAAATGGACAGCGGACTGAAAACCGTTGGAAACGTGAAGCCATTCATTCCTATGAAAGCTGCTCATTGGCGCAGGGCGACCATTCAGGAAGTGACTTTGGTGCCGACACACCCCTAAAGCATGACACGCAGTGACGTTACTCATTCTCCAGCAGTGTAACGTTATAATATGTCCGTGCATTAAGCTAAGCGGAACGAGCACAGTTGCATTGTTTATCGACCATGGAAGTATAAGTTACTAATCCCCGATGATTCTCTATCTGTAATATTTAAATTACACCCCGTCGTCGTAAAGTAATATAGTGATAAACAAAGATTCCTCCCGCCATCGGAGGCCGGGCCGGCCGAAGCAACGGTTGTTTCACTACGACTCCTTTTAGCGGCTACACGCCTAACGGCTAAAACTGAAAATAAAACGGCTATAAAACGCTTTCGGTGACGTTCTGAAAAGCGAAAACTTCCATCCTATTAGTACATGGTCTAAAGAAAAGTATGAGCCTTTGATTGATATCCAGAAAAATTTAGCGGAGATACATTCTTGTTTGACGAAATTGTATTGGGAATGAATGGGGCTGGGCTCCATAGATCTCCATTTTGTTTTACGGACCCGTCCCAGACAGTCTAATGCATGTAATACCAGGCGTGGCCACCTGTCCATGCTGGCTGCTCAGAGAAGGCAGCGTCCTGGGGGCCTGGGAAGCATGGACATATAAAGAAAATATGGGGATGTGGCTGTGCAGTTTATAACGTCATAAACCGCGAGAATTCTGAACAGAGTATATTGGGGGGGAGGGGTGGGGGTTTCAGAACGGGGAGAGTGAGAAAAGGAGAGATTGTTATTTTTTTGATATTTTGGCAGTCTCTAGGCACACCGTGGACCCATGGATATATTGGAACACATTTAAAAAGTGCATTTAGCATAATATGTGACCTTTAAGGAATTAAACAACTACTAAGAGAAGGGACAGGAAATACAACGGACTCATGCCACACACAAGCCATGACATCAGCACTGAGCGATTATATGTAAAGCGCCGTGATATGCAACAGGTTTCCATATAATGAAATGCCATTTCCAACGTAAACATCACTGTGCAGCACAGCATGAATTTAAGGGGTGTTAGCAGCAAAGTGTTATCTCTGCTAACTATAGCTCAGTGCTAAGGCAATGATTCATTGTGTTCAATACATTTTTCATAAGTTAGAACCGTAATCTGAGTCAAGAAGAGGGTTACAGAAAGGTCATATAAATAATTAGACAAGGAAACCTTGTAGAGCTTGAAAAATACCAAACTATTGCATGAGAGTTTCAGCATTCTGCAGCTCATTCAACACATACTGAGGTCTATTACACTCAAGATGTTATGTGGCTGCATCACTGTTGCATCATTACTCCTATGGCAATGTGTAATAGGTCCATTTTAAAAAGATTAAGCTTGTTATTCTTTTTCCCTAGCGTCTAGCCTCCTCTATGAAACATATTGTGGGCAGAACATGTCAGGTACTATTTCAGTTTCATAATGTGGCCACTTCCCCTCAGAGTTTCACTCTTCATGTCAACAGAAGGGATTTGAATGCAGTTGGGAGGAGAAAGTAATTGACTGAATGATTTGCCAATCTTCCAAATCCCCCCCAAAAAAGAATAGTGATGTGTTATAAAGGATGTGCACGGCTGTTTTGAGAGTGTTGGATGCACTACCCAATGTCAACACAAGAGAGAGTCAATGAACCGTGTGGGGTCCATTTTGGTCCATATTGAAGAAGATGAGTCTATTTATTCTTGGATCAATACAGCTCCCCCTCCAGTGATGTCTTCTGCTCTTTGAAACGGTCCAAACCTTCAAGTACGCTGCAAACCAAACAGGACCTAAACTCTGCAGCAACAGATCTTATTATGTTTCGCTGTAGAGATAACATTACATTTGCTATTGATCAACAAAGCAAACTCTTTTGCCATGGCAAACAATGGAACTAGGAGATAAACCGACCTGTTGTCATATCCGACGCAATACACACACACACACACACACACACACACACACACACACACACACACTTGGCATAGAAATTAAGATTAATCAAGCTTTATTTGTGTTGTGCCTGTTCTGTTGGAATGACAGGATGAAGCCAGTAGATTACATCCATCTGCTCCTTAAAAATGACAAACCACATATTAATGGTGAAGCCCTGTAATTATAATACATTCATTTCTATTGTCAGGTTGGAGCAATTGAGGTGTGATTAAGTTGTACAATGAGCAATCGCTGGCTACAGTGTGTGTGTGTGTGTGTGTGTGTGTGTGTGTGTGTGTGTGTGTGTGTGTGTGTGTGTGTGTGTGTGTGTGTGTGTGTGTGTGTGTGTGTGTGTGTGTGTGAAATTGATTCTGTGAACTTCATTAGAAATGGGGGCGTAACAAGCCTCGTATAGTGTTTATTATTTTATTTTTAGTCTGATATAATTTTTTTTAAAACATTAAACTGTATGTACAGTAATGTCTCTTTGGCACAACAGTGTTCAGTTCCCTCTCTTTACCCATGCACCCTCTCCCTGCAAAAGGCCGGCTTCTCGACAACTGCGGCGCTATTAGACACTGCTGCCCTTGTCACCATGGCAGCAAATTCTCAATCATTTTCTCTCTGCCATGTTTCCATGTGCACACATGCTCACACACCACGTCTAGCTGTGATGTGGGAGCGTTGTTCCAAGTCCTTGAGTCTTCCCAGGTCCAGCTGGGAAGAGTCCACCTGTGAACATTGTACACATTCTCAGGCAAAGGGATGCGATGCCACATTCACATGCAACCTGTTGAAGTATATCATTTACCACACTTTCAAATATTTGACATGTTGGGGTCAGAACACGATCAGTTTCTGTATTACCAATCCTGCAAGGATGAAAAACTTAAATTCTGCTTCTTATTCTTAAAATCTAAGATGTACAAATTGACACATTTTTGTTCATCCAAAAACACACATGTTTATGTACAGCATCACACATGATACCGTATCTTCAGCCACGCGGCAAAATGAAAGTGCCAATGGGAAAATAAATGAACACAAGACGTGACTCGAAATTTCTTGTCTCCTGTCAATGTCCCGGGCAGTTGACGTCAGCTCATGGGAGACGAGCACAGATGGACAAAAAGAAAGGTGAGAAGCAGAGACGAGAATTGAGAGAATGAGGAGAAAGAGAGATAAGAGGATAGGCAGAGCTGATTTTCTTTCTCCAATAAAAGCGACAGCCCCCCAGTGTTGCTATGGAGACCTCCTCTCTCTCCCTTCCTTTCAGTGAGCTACCACTTATCCTTGCTGCCTTTCAGTCAGCGGGGCATGTGGGTGTGTGTGCTTTTGTGTGTTGGCTTCTGCATGAATCAAGAAAATGAAGAGGAAAGCCATTAGAGAGCCAAGTCAGACTGTTTTACACACACACACACACACACACACACACACACACACACACACACAATTACACACAAACAAACACATGGACATGTATGCACAAACACAACACATACACACAAAATAAGCCCCCAAGCTGCAAAAAAAAAAATGTGTTTAGAATCATATGGCACAACTAAGTTAACTGACTTCTCTGTTGTCTACGTTTTCATTCTCTCCTATTTGGGACTCTTGGTCTCAGTGTATTCTGCAGAAGCTCCAGTTTGTCATCTTGTTCTTTCTTTCACAACCACATATCTGGCTGATATTATTTTACCAAATGCCCACTCAGTTACACACATGTGCTCTCCACCTCTACTTTCTGTAAATGTGAACTGCTTTGAAAAGAATTACAATGAGGATACATAGGGTGTTATACGAAATGTATACTTTTTCCTGTTTGCAGAAGGTCAACGATTGTGAATCATATTCCACGAACAACACAATCATCTCAACGCTGTAACAGGACCCAGGACATCACAGTTAAATGAGTATGAATATTATAAGTATGTTATTAGTATTCTATGCAATGCCATCATAGTCTACTATTCTCTATGTACAATTAGAAGTAGATTACAGAGAAAGATGGCTTCACTGTACGGACTTTTCATCACTGACCAGAGGCTGTGTTTCGATACACTTTCGCTTCACTCCCCTCACGCACTCCATTTTAAAAGGCTCTCATAGTGCTAAAATAAAAAATGCATGTCCTCATGCAAGTTTTTGGCAGCTGCTGCGAGCAACTGTTTAAGACTCTTGATGTCAAGCAGAATATCCATTAAAACATTGGTATCCATCTCTGCAGTCATACACCGTCTTCAAGAATCAACTAATGGCCAAGTATGTCTTTTTAGATATACAGTCAAGTGCGAAAGTTTGTGAACCCCTTGAGCCTTTTGGAATTTTATTTATTTTAACCATTATTAATTCATTTTTATCAATACCAGTATTTTTTATATGAAATAACAGATGTTTGTTTATCAATTCAACATTTTTCTTTTCCAGAAATCAATTGTTAAAACAGATAAAACAAATTATTTGACGAATGTTGTATGTGCAAAAGTTTGTGAACCCTGAGCTGCATTGCTTAAATCGAGCAGGTTGACACAATCAGGTGGGCCAAATTGGTTGATGAAATAGACCAATGTAATGAGAGATCTTTAGGAAAGAAATTGGGTGGCACAAGATAAAACAGAGATAAAACCAGGTCAGTTTAGGCTCACCAAAGTGAACCCATACAGGTCAGACATGCTAAAAGGGAAACAAATCTCAGAGGATCTCAGGAATAGAGTTTTGATGTTGCACATTTGTCTGGGGACAGTTATAAATTCATAAAAAAAATTTGAGCTCAATCGGTCCACCGTGAGGCAAATCATCTACAAATGGAGAGCTTTAAGAGTGACTTAACATCTGCCTAGAAGTGGACTTCCTTCAAAAATATCCTCAAGCGCCACAAGAAAAGTGATTTTTCAGGTAAAAGCCAACCCAAACATTACATCTGGAGATTTGCAGACAATTTGAAACCACCATTATTCACTTGGGAGAAGGTTCTGTAGGTGGTAGGCAGAATTGCGTTTTTGCCCAAACATGGCGGTTTTGGTTATGACCAAACAGTTCAATTTTGGACTAATCTGTCCACAGAATAAGACTTCAGGTATCTCCAGGTGCTCTCTGGCAAAGTTGTGACAAACAGTTTTGTTCTTTTTTGAGAGCAGAGGCTTCTTCAGCAACCATCCCATGAAAGCCATGTTGACTGAGTTTTCTTCTTATTGTGGAACCATGCACATCTGTCCCAGATGCTGCACGAGAGGTCTGCAAATCACTAGATGTAATGTTTGGGTTGGCTTTTACCTGAAAAATCACTTATCTTGTGGCGCTTGTGGATATTTTTGAAGGAAGTCCACTTCTAGGCAGATGTTCAGTCACTCTTAAAGCTCTCCATTTGTAGATGATTTGCCTCACGGTGGACCGATGGAGCTCAAACTTTAAAAAAAATAATTTATAGCTGTCCCCAGACAAATGTGCAGCATCACAACTCTATTCCTGAGATCCTCAGAGATTGGGTTCCCTTTTAGCATGTCTGACCTGTATGGGTTCACTTTGGTGAGCCTAAACTGACCTGGTGTTATCTCTGTTGTATCTAGTGCCACCCAATTTCTTCCCTAAAGATCTCTCACTACATTGGTCCATTTCATGACTCAATTTGGCCCATCTGATTGTGTTTACTTGCTCGATTTAAGCAATGCAGCTTAGGGTTCACAAACTTTTGATCATACAACATTTGTCATATAATTTGTTTTATCTGTTTTAACAATTTATTTCTGGGAAAGAAAAATGTTGAATTGATAAACAAACACCTGCTATTTCATATAAAAAATACTGGTATTGATAAAAATGAATTATTAATGGTAAAAATAAATAAAATTCCAAAATGTTCAAGGGGTTCACAAACTTTCGCACTTGACTGTATGTGCCCTGAGCCGTACACTTTCACAACAGGTGGAATATTTCACATGCATCAGGATTGAAAATGTTTGCACAACTTAAGGAGAAAACACTGCAGGTTAATAGGCTAAGCATTTACAGAAATGTTTGATTAAATGTGCAAATGTGGCAATATATAAAAAATTATACATAAAGTTTGTAAGGATTGGAGACTATTCCACATTGAAACCTAAACAAACAAAATCATCCAACCAGCTTGTTAAATGAGATGAAACACAGCTTCAGCTCTGAAAACAAGTTTGACATTCCGGTTGAATTTCTTTTTTTTTTTGAGACAATGGAACTGGAATACAGAAACAATGACTTTCACAACTGAAACCGTGCTGCTTTGTGCCAATGTATGACCTTGCATTATGAGCTGGGATAAAACTACCATGCCACCAGGAGCAGAAGAGAACTTCTCATCCCGCGAAAGCAAAACACTGTGACTAATGCAGCTGGTTCTCCTTCGGCTTGTGACACAGGGAAAGAGAAAGAGGGAGAGAGGGAGTGAAGGAGAGTGAGGCAGGCAATGGGAACAGAGGAGGAGGGATGAGAGGGACAGAAGCTCTGCTGCAGAGCATACCTCATCTCCATTTTAGCAGGGAGAGAGAGAGAGAGAGGGAGAGAGAGATCCAGTCTGTGCCAATTTGCACTACAGCTCCAGTGACAGAGAGAGGGGAGAGCTAAGGAAGTGATATTTCAGGAATCTTAAGAGATCCACAAACGTGCGACTGAGAAGGAGAGGAAGCGAGAGCATCCCGGCACATGAAGCATTTGCAAAGAAAGACTGACAGCAAGCGTATAAAGGCAAGAAACTACAGATAGAGATGTAGTCGGTGCTTCAGTTGCGGTAAGAGACCTGATATACAATATGTTTACAGAATTTACTAAGCTAAAAGAACGATGCAGCACACACACACACATGCAGTTACTAATGCACACATGCAGTTATGGGCGCATTCAGCTGAAAGCACTATTGACTCCAAAGGTGGTGGCAGCAGGTGTGTGTGTGTGTGTGTGTGTGTGTGTGTGTGTGTGTGTGTGTGTGTGTGTGTGTGTTAGAAATGGAGATGGTCGGGCGACTCTTTTGGCAGGGGGAAATACATCATAAGTTTTATATGTGCATCTGTGTGCATGCTGGAACAGATTCAGCTGCAGGGCGATGCGTATCTTTATTCTTTCAATCATTACTATTATAAGGAGCTGCATCCAGCGTGTCATACATCCCTTTCTCGTGTTTTCTAAATCATCACTCTCTCCATTACGCCCTGTTGCAGTGTCTCTCTGTGTCGTAGCAGCATAGCACAACTAAACCAAGCAAGCATGTTTCCTTACTATACGCATTTCTTCTCTATATCTATGAGAAAATGTAGGTCAAAAAAGCCTTTCCCCGGTTATCTCTTTCTATTAAATTGTAAGAAGGGAAGACAAATGGAGCCAAGGGAGAGGCTTATATGACCTTAACTTCTGCAGAAGTATTAATGTTTCTGGTCCGAACCAATACAGTCTTTTAACTCCTGTGTTGTTTTCCCACCTCCATACTTTCAAGCCATTTAATTGCTGTATGCTTATGAGTTGATAGAGACCATCCTGTATTGACCACCCTGCAATCAGAAACCCCACACTTGTTAAAACAATGAGTGCATGGCACAAGCTATATTGCAATAATTTATTCTAGAAAAGTTTTTAAAAAAAAATAACAATAATGCATCAAACGTCAGATTTACTTTCAAAGTTGGACTTGCAGTAAAGTATAATCAATCCAAAATGTAATTTGTGTTGGGTTCCAATGTTTGCGTTTAAGCCTCCAATTGTTCCAACTCACTGTATCATTGTTTTGGCTCTTGCAACAAGAGCCTGTAACCTCCCCCAAATCATAAAGGTACCCGACAGGCTTGAATGTGAACAGAATCTTGGAAGCTGAGTTTGTTGTTTAAGTGTCAAGTGAAGAGTGAATGACCAGACAAGGAAGTCTGATAAAGGTTAATACTGTCATTTGAGAATAATGGCATTTCATCAGATGTTGCATTAGGTCAGTGCAGCTTTGTCTTTTGTAACAATTACTCCTCCTCACATCCTTGAGTCCAAAACATCAGGGGAGAAATCATTGCAACTAAGTGCAAGAATAGTCTTTATTCATCCACAGGACAGGTAGATTATGGAGGAAACAGAGTAATGAAAGCAGCCGCTGAGTCATCATACTGATCTATTTCACAATCCTTTTACTGAATAGTATAAATTACAAGGCAGCACAAGTCCTTTTCACACCCAGCAGCAGCACACAGATCTGCTTTTCTGAGACTGCCAGAAACACTGTGAGCATATGAGAGCGAATGACAAACACCGGGGACATCAAAATTAAATGGTGAATCCATTATTGAGCAGGTGGCTTATGAAAAGAGTAGACATTGGAGATGAAAACAAAATGCTGATAGAAGAGCAGGAGGTAAGAACTGCTCATGTGATAACATACCACGAGTCATGTCAACACACTTTTTTAAAATGTACAGTTGAACTTTATTGTGTTTGACTGCTAAAAGCGTTGCTCTGAATCTCATTTACTGTGCTCATTGAATCTGTCAGTTCTTTTTTTCCAACTTGTTTGTGGAAAGAACTTGGCAAGCATCTCTCCACACTATAGGATTATGTTAAATCATGCAGAGTTGCACACTTCTTCCTGTTAGTCATGTCGATTGCAGACCAAAGTGTCAGATATAGAGTTTATATCACGCCAGCTGTCAGGATGGAAAGACAACGCACGTGTCAAGAAAAAAGGTTAAAAGTTCATTCGGTGACAACTTAATTCATAGTCATGCAGAAATGAATCACAGAAAATCTATTGAAAAAACACTCATTGCATAAAGAGTGGATGCAGTTATGCAACGCCAGAGATGTATTCATGATTTACATCAGTCCAGTCAGCGTTGCTTCCTCTCTGATATTATTAAATTAAACACAGATTGGAGCAAAAACAAATTCCAAAGTGAATCTCAAAACACTGAGACAGAGTGAGGCTGAGAGATTTGTTTCCATGGCAACTTCGCAGTAAGCCTCGCATAGGCTCTTGGCATGTCTGAGTGTTTTTTCTGATGATGAAAAATACCAATATAAAATCATCCAACTCCAGCAATACTACCCTGAATCTCATCATTGTGTAAGAAATGGCTACATTTAGAAGACCGAGGAAAGTAATGATACTCTCCAAATGTCAAATAAAAGATCATGGTAATGATCAGATCAAAACGTTGTGGTGTAGAATTAATTGACATCAAATGCTTCCCACTACAAGTTTAGTTGTTGTCCATGCAACAATAAGAAGGTAAATTCAAACCATTCACTTTTTGCACAATCTCAAGCCCGCAAATGACAAAATCCAAATCCAAATAAGACAATTCATAGTATATTGCTACCTTTTACATAAAGTCCTGAATCTGTTTATTTCTCAAAGTCAAAGCCTCTTTGTTACAGATTTCTACCATTTCCAATTTGACGAACACATCCACCTTTTGACTTAGATTGTCAAAGGAAATCTACATGTGGGGAGTGGGGTGCTAAAGTATTGACAACGTTTAAGTTTTCACACAGTTCTGTAAGTGCAGCAATATAATAAAAAATGGATGTCCCAATGGAGCTAGTGAAACTTAAATCTGCCATAAATATAATTATTAAATAAACCATTAATTAAATTGCAATTTGTCATGTGAATGGTAGCACTTGTAGTTCTGAACCTATTAGCACCAGGCTGTGCAATTCTCCTTTGTTCTTCTTTCAGCATGTTTCAGATCGTTTCGGTTTAAAGACCCGTAACTAATGTTTTGGATCATTCTCAGGGCTCTCATCAGCTTAGTTTATGGCCACAGCATGCAGCTGTTTTCAGGGTATACCTCTAATTTACCTTCCCTAGCTGCCAAACACCAAACATCAGACAGAAACATTATAGCAACAACCTATCAAATAAGCTTGAGTGGTGCCTAAACAGAGCTAATAGGACAGTAAATGTTGGACTCACTCACAGTATATTGTGCTTATCAATTAAAAACTGCTGTTGATAACAGGTTCATACTTGTTAGTCCATTGCAAATGCGATTAGAAAATGTGATGGTATTGTACCAAGAATAATGAGCACTAGGCTACAGTTAGTTCGCTCTGGATCAAAGAGAGTCAGCCAAATGTGTGTGTGTGTGTGTGTGTGTGTGTGTGTGTGTGTGTGTGTGTGTGTGTGTGTGTGTGTGTGTGTGTGTGTGTGTGTGTGTGTGTGTGTGTGTGTGTGTGTGTGAAACAGTTTTTCCTATTATAGCCTTAAGTACAGAAGGCTGATAATATAAAAGGTCCTCTGGGTCTTTTTAACTGTTATATAATAGATAGCATTTGTGGGACGCTACGTTCAGTTCTAACAGGCAGGAAATGTGAAGTACTGACATGAAATATTTAAGTGCAACACATTTTCATCTCTCTTTCAGCACTGAATATTGGCCTTTTCTAGTGTCTGTGTCTAAATGCACTACTTCAATCAATTCTATTTAAGCCTTTTCTATCATCCATCTTCTCTTCTTCATCTCTCCCTCTTCTCAGCTGTGGATCATTTTGTTTTTTATAATCCTGCATAACACACATATTTGTTGGCTTCAAGTGACCATGCTGAGAAGTCTATTATATTTCCGATTCATGCAGATTTGGTAAAGAGTAGAACAATCAGACTGCACTCTGCACTTTGGTTTAGTATTAGTTTCTCTCTTTTTTTCTGAATCTCTTTCCTCTCTTCTTGTGTTTCTTCCAAAACAGTGACCCGCCATGCTGCGAGCCATGAGTCCTCCTGTGGGCTGGATATGAGATTGATGGTGTGACCAGAAAAAAACGCCGCCATTGAGCTACAGCCATTGAACAGTCCCTGGTCTACTATCGCAATCATAGTTCCACATATAAGCATCCTTGCTATAACTGAGTCCTTGACTACCAAGGGAATCTACAAATGCCAGTTATCTAGTCACGTCTAAAGCCACTGTAGGATTCTGTCAACTATATAACTGCTTCTGAATCGGTTTGGGTTTTATAAAAGATGACGCTGAACCATTTCGCCTAGCTCTTTACACATTCAACTTGAAACTATTAACAACACAACTTCACATGCATTTCTGATCCAAATAATTCCTCTCACATCCTCATAACAAACTTTTCCTCCCCTTGTCGGAATCAGTCTCCTGTGACCTGTGAGGATTATGAGGCCGACTTTAGAGTTTCTGAAGACACAGTGTCTTCTGTGTGTGTTCATTAGTGTGTGTGTGCCAGGCGTTGTGGGCTCTCTACCGCACGCGCTACCGTGGCACGTCTCCTGTCCGGTGCGATGTGTGTGTCAGATCAAGCCGTGGTTCTCCCCTGATTCCGTCTACCATGAAGCTCCCACTGTGGACTGCAATGACCTGCTGTTGACCAAGCTCCCTTTACCTATACCGCAGAACACACACACCCTGCGCCTACAGAGTAACCTTCTGTCTGAGCTTGAAACTTCAGTACTGCATGGACTCCCCAACCTCACTGACCTTGACCTTTCCCAGAATCGCTTCAGCCGTGTCAGGACAATCACTCACAGCTCCTCGCTCCCCTCTCTGCTGTCTCTACACCTGGAGGAAAACCATCTCAGTCGCCTCCCTGATTCATCCTTCTCCTCACTGCCAACTTTGCAGGAACTCTTTCTCAGCAACAACAACCTACACTCGATAGCACCTGGAGCCTTCACTGGGCTTGACTCCCTACTGCGCCTGCATATCAATAACAACAGACTCACCACTGTTGATCCTCGGTGGTTCAAAGCTTTGCCTCGCTTGGAAATTCTCATGCTTGGGGGAAACCCTGTGGAGGCCTTGCCTGAGCGGGGCTTCCTGGCCCTGAAATCACTGAGGAGTCTGGTCCTTGGAGGTATGGGTCTCAGAGGCCTGGCTGAAAAGGCGTTGGAAGGGTTGGAGGCCCTGGAGAGCCTCTCCTTCTATGATAACCGGCTAACGAAAGTCCCCAATCAAGCCCTGAAGAGCGTGCCGGGTCTGAAGTTCCTCGACCTCAACAAGAATCGCATCAAATTGATTGAGACAGGAGACTTCAAAGACATGGTCCACCTGAGGGAGCTCGGCCTAAACAACATGGATGAGTTGGTGTCCATTGAGAGAGCTGCCCTGGAGAACCTTCCCGACCTTACCAAGCTCGAGATCACCAACAACCCACGACTATCCTACATTCATCCGCAGGCTTTCCTCCAGCTAAAAAGGCTGGAGAGTCTAATGCTCAACTCCAACTCTCTGAGCACTCTTCACCAGCACATCATGCTCTCCCTGCCGAGTCTACAGGAGGTCAGCTTACACTCCAACCCGCTGCGATGTGACTGCCTGTTTCAGTGGGCCGCCAAGGAGGCCTCTAACCCTCACAGTCAAGAAACACCAACAGACACACAAACACCAAGGATGGTGCGTTTCATCCAACCCCAAGCCACGCTATGCTCAGAACCCCCAGAGCTGAGAGCTCGCCGGGTAAGAGAGTTGTCCTCCAGGGAGATGACGGCCTCATGCCTTCCGATGATCCCGACCAGCTCCCTCCCTTCCTATGTTAAGGTAAGAGAAGGGGGAAAACTCGTCTTGCACTGCCGAGCTCTGGCCGATCCACAGCCTAAACTGTACTGGGTGACTCCCTCTGGGCTGAGACTTGGTACTGCATGGAACCACGCATCCAAAGGTTTACCAGCCCCTGCACCCTGCCACAGCCAAACTGCCCCTCAGGAGGTAAACCTTACATCAGCCTCCAGCATCCCTCCCAGCCAGGCTCAGGGTGATACTCTCTGTAACCCCTCCAAACACAACCGGCTACTACTGCCTGAGGGAACTCTAGAGATAAACAAGGTTACACCAAGGGAGGCAGGATTGTATACCTGTGTAGCTGAGAATGCACTAGGAGCAGATACACGCACTGTCAATGTGGTTGTGCATGGTAGAGAAAAGAAAAGGAGAGGGATGGGTGTTAACATGAAGAGATATCCCTTATTCAGAGCGGATGCCAGGTTGGAAGTGAAGGAGATCAGACAACACAATGCTATCTTGTCCTGGCAGAGCGGGCGCAACCTCCCTTCAACTCGTCTATCCTGGCAAGCCATATACTCAAATGCACATACACCCACATACACCACACGCATTTTGGCTGGTACACAGAGCTTCAACCTGACCCACCTGAAGGTCGAGACATTTTACAGAGTGTGTCTACATTTAGGGATCGGCGAGGGCGCCAAGCATGCCAGTAGGAGATCAAGAGAGAGCAGAAAGTCTCAGTGTGTTTCATTCAGGACAAAGGATGTCCCAGAGCCTCAGCCCAGCATGCAGCTGAGCCCAGAGCTCACCTCCACAGCAGCATCACTACTGCTCCTCACACTCATACTACTGCTGCTGGCAGGCCAGGGCTGGGCCGTTGAGCCCGGCGAGGGCTCAGGAAAGCCCCACATGCTCCAGGAAATCAAAAGTTCCGAGGCTCTGATCATCAATCAAAAGACAGAAGGGATCAACGAGTATCAGCCAAAGCAGAGTGAGAAACTGCTTTTACATCAGGACTGCTGAGATCATTTTGTTTTGTGCACATTGAAATCCAGACCAAACACACATACACATACACACTGTCAGAATTTCAAATATACACTAGAAGAGAGGATTCATAGCTCAGAGCAGTGGTGGGGAAATTGTTTCTGTGTGATGATGTATTGTTAAGAAGGCCGAACCCCTAACGAGCGAAATCAAACTGGACTATACTCTTGCTGCACAGCGAGTCAACACAGGAGAAACAAATGAGTGGGAGCTGCCTGCAGATGACCGCTGGACTGAAACAAAAGAAAATCCAATTCAATCCAGGTGCAGATATTAACAGAGGAGAGCTCAGACCCCCTGGCGTATTTCTTGTCCTCATGTTCCACAGAATGAACCATCCTTCCACCAAGCAGATGAAACTGTGTCTAGAGTCTGACTTTGATGGAAATTCCTGCATTGATGTGCACCACCTTTTTGCTTAGCTTCCAGTTCCTCGGACTGGGTTGTCTCTCTTGTAGTACATATACAGCATACTCATCCAGAAAGATTCCCTGTCTAACATCCTTTTTCAGTATAGAAGTGATCTAAAAGTGATTGTGTTAAATTCTATTTTGAGAGATTATACAATAAAATCGTTTTAATTTACACAATTGTACTGTTGATTTCTGCTTTATTATGACAGAATTGATTATAGATTATTCAGAAAATATGATCATTCATTTAACAGGGATATCCTATCTACAAACTGGGGTGTAGAGAATAAGTCCTTAAACCACACTAGCCACATAAAAGTAACAGGTAAGCGATTTGACTCCAGTTTCCACTCCTTGCTTATCTGTATGGAGTTGCGGTTTTTCCACGGTAAGAATAAGTATGATAATAGCTGAGGTTATGTGACACCCACTCAGTGAACACAGGAACCAGTGTGTCCCCTGCTGGACGAAACCTGGAACTTAACAGAAGCTTTTAACAAGATTAAAGGATAGGTTCACATTTTGAGGTCTCAGCCGTCTGAGTTCGGTAAATCGAGCAATTATATCCCAAATTCCTTTCAGTGGGTAATTCTCTATTTATTTTTCCATAAGCAGTGATTCCATGCTGAGTTTCCGTACAGGGAATCTCAAAAATGCCTATAATTTATAAAAATAGGCACTAAATAGGCAATTTGTCACAATCAGATTTCTGCTATTGAGCCTCATCATAACTTCAGCTGAACTTGCGAATGCACCTTTACACAGACGGGGGAAAAAATAAACAAAAGGTTTTGTCTTCTCACTAAGAATATCTTTATAAGTTTGGACAAGAGGAACAACATGTGTACAAATGGCATAGGCTACATGTGTTTGGTGTTTAGATATATATTTTTGAAATCTATCCTTTAAAAGGTACCACAGTGGGTAACAATGTCCTTATCACCAATTTACATTGATAGAAGCTGGCTGCACTGAAGCTTCTATGGGCCAGGAGTGTGAATTGAATTGTAATTCTCTCTGCATTCACACTTTAGCATTTTATTTCCTGAAACCACTGTGTTCACCTGCTATCATTCTTAAACTTATGGACAGTATACTACTCAAAGTAACAACTAAATGATATCATCAGTAGTCGAATGTACATTTACTCAAGTACTGAACTTTAATAAAACAATGTGAAATGCTTTAGTTGAATATATATCTTTATAATTAGACTCCTCTACATTCTAGAGAGAAATTGCTGAAGTTTCTAGTTGCTTGACACATTTAGATTTCAGTTACAGACTATGATATTGATATACAAATAAACCCAAACTGTACTGTATATTAAAATGAGCCCCAAGCTGGCAAGTTACAACATTAGAATGCTAATAATATCTTAAAATCAATTGAATTGATTACAAAAATGTTTTCTTCCAAGCAGACTTCTTATGCCCGGTCTTTGGTGCCGCATTGCAGCATATTTTGACATCTACATCTGTAGATCAGTGGAATAGTGGGACACCAATTGTGTGCATCACGTCGCCGGCAAACATATCCTGCACATGCACAAGATAATAAAACCGGTTCTGCACATAGAAATCCGCTCCATAGTGCAACTTGTAACTTCACATTGAAAGTTTGAGTAGAAGATCTGAACTATTCTTGCAACACTCATTTTCTTTGATCAACTCTGTTAATCATAAATCCTGACTTCCTATCTAAAAACTCTCACACCTTTAGGTGCTCCGGTGGTGTAGTGGATAGAGCGCGTACCATATTGGCTCCGGCCTTTGTTGCAGTGGTCACGGGTTCGAGTCCGACCCATGGACCCTTACTGCAGGTCATCCCCTCTCTCTCTCTCTCTGTCTCCCCATTTAAACTCTGTACTGTCAAATAAAGCTTGAAAAAATAAAAACTCTCACACCTTGAGTATATATTTGAATGTACCTTCATTAAGTTGGTAGAATAAACAGGTTGGGGCGGTAAAACAATCTTTCAACAGTTGTTAGACTTTGTATTTATTCACACAAAAACATAATACATTTTCTTCAATAAGGCAACACAATACTGTACATACATACAATGATCTATATGTATATCATATTTAGATTTGATGTTGTTATATTCTGAACTAACAACATGTACTCCTTTACTATCACTAGCAAGTGTAAATAAATAGTTTAGCAAGTCATTTAAAAGAGAAACATATGCAAAAAACTTCAAGTCATACTGTTAGTACAGTCAATGCAACACACTCACTGTGGTATCATTATAGTATAGCTGCAGAAGTGATTTCTTGAGAGCAGCTTGAACGTTCGATGACTGACTGGAGTATTAAATAAACCTTTTAAGTGGTTAAAAATTCCCTGTGGAGTTTTCTTGTAAACAAAAATGTTTTAGTTTACATTCAGTGTAACTCACCAAATCGCATAGTTTGTATCCTTGAGGATCTTACAAATGTGTTAAGTGCATTTCCTTCCTAATAAGACATTTGCAAAGCCAGTTTTTTAAGTATTTGTATCTGTCAGTGGTAACCAGCTAGCAGTCTTGGTCTACCCTGCCCTTTTCGGTGCATTGCTGTATATCTTAGCGAATCCCCTGCCACCTGTTAGATCAGTGGAATAGTGTGAAACCATTGGCAGGACCATGTAGCTCCACAGCGCAACTAGAGCTTTAAAACTCCACAGGGAACCTTTAAAATCTCCAACATTAGTTCAAAACAGAAATACATTATTTGAGCAAAAAGACAATTTTTTTCAAATGTTTTTCTTTTTACAAACAGCATCAAAGAGTAATGGCAACTTCTATAATTCCCATTAGCAGTAAAAGGTACATTAACACTGACATCATTATAAGTTGCTGGAGTGGGTGTCAACGATATGAGGTGCTTGTGGTAAGAAAATGTGATTTTTACTTTAAAAATGTGGAAAACCAAATACTTCTTCTTCTTTTTTTGTATGAAATATCCTCACACAGTAATGAGCATGTTGAATACATTGAAAGTGAAAACATCAGTTCGGTACCCATTCTCTTCACAGCCGATAAGATTGTACAATAATTTACAAAAATATAATTCTACTCTGCATTAACAAATGACTGTAGTGATTAGTACTAGACAGGACATTAAGTGACATGAATAAAATACACATAAAAACTTTAGAACAGATGTCACTATGGAAACTAAGAAAATGGCATCAAGCGATAATAACACTGTAATTTATATAACTGTATAGCTATGCGCCTACTTGAGAGTCTGATACAAAGTTTATATAGAGCACACAACACTCTATGCTCAAACAATACACGAGCAGTACTAGATGTTCCTGACGCACATGGTCATGTCATTCAGCTCTTTTTGACCTGCTTACATTCAATCTGAGGCTTAGGCTTCTGGCATGCTAAACTAAATGTGCCACAGAGCTTTTTTTTTTCCCCCCCGTCTTCTTTTGCAGTGTGATAAAAACTATGAACTAATACGTCATAGCAGCTGATTAACTGAAAAAGCACCACAAGCATATCAAACTCTTGGAATGTAAGTTGGCTCTAAACAAAATGTCTGTACTGGAAAGAAACACCATCGTAACTAAAAACCCTTTCCAATATAGTAACATTGTATTCAATCCAACCCCAGATTCACATTTATAAGCAGTATATAAAACAAGTAATGAATGGTTTATAAGACATTATAATAGTTGTGGCAGATAAGGACTTTTTCAGTGTTTATTTATGTCTTTGTTAAAAATTGTTCCTGTTACGCATTAATAATTGGTTTAAAAAAAAAGTTAATGAATGTCTTGATAGCACAGTGTAACCTAGTTGTAATCATACATAATAATATAAAGAATTATATACAATAAATGCTTTAAATACTATTTTAAACTTGTTATACTGCAAGTCTAATTTGACTAATTATAATTAACTATTGAAGATATTTGGTTATATATTATTACAACTTTGCTATACTGTTATCAATCATTCATTAATACAAGTTTAGAGTGCATAATGGAGATGTCATTGTAACAATAGTAAACACTTACATGTGCGACAACCCATAATGTTATACCATCTGTATACTGCTTAGAAATGCTAATGGTGCGCTAATGATGACGGATGAGGCAATGACTGTTTTGTCAAAATGGTGGATGTCAAAGCTTTGCATTCATGAACATTTTCCTGTCATCTCTCAACATAAACAACACACCTGCACCACCATACAGTACCTACACACACCTACAGACAGACAAATAGGCAAGGGCATCTTCAAGAATTGCCAAACATCACATACTTGAACAGCTTCCATATCTCAATGAGATATATTTACTTACACTGTTTTAACAGGCTAAGAAAAAGTGTGTTAGTCTGAGGAGAGAGGCGAGTCGAACGATATGAACCAGCATGAATATTGACTTTACACGCTGAGACGGATACTGTAAATAGTGACAGCATCACCTTTGAAACAATCAGTGTAATAAGTGATTTATTGATCAACAGAAGATTAACCTGCAGAATTGTTGACAGATGCCTAATCGTTTAAGCCACTTTTTTAAGCAATAATACCAAAATGATCTGGTTTCAGCTTCTGAAATAAAACCCTACGTGATTGTTTTCTTCCATAAAAGCGAAATTATTTTTTTTAATTGTATTTCCCAAGGAAATTCACACAAAAAAATGTATTTAAAATGTTCACTTTTGGTTTCCTGTTATTGGGATTTTCAACTACTTCTTGTTATTCAAGA
Organism: Ammodytes marinus; assembly: GCF_949987685.1. NCBI lineage: Eukaryota > Metazoa > Chordata > Actinopteri > Uranoscopiformes > Ammodytidae > Ammodytes > Ammodytes marinus. Next base: position 29,533,089 of record NC_137233.1, read on the forward strand.
TCATGGAAAATTAGCTGCGCATTAATACATTTTATAAAAAAGAATAATAGTTATTTGCAGCCTATAGGCTTTTAGGTCTCATTATGAGAGACATGATAAAAGTAACAGAACGTCCTTCCACCATATCTGCTTCTTCGTTTCAAGCTCTTTTTTTTTAAATGACTGAAAGTCAGACCTTGATGAGCAGCAGGATGACGTACTGATGTATAGACCTTCTTTTAACAAAAAAAACATTGTGTTTGTTCCCTCTGGAGATAAACTATTCCTTCTATTGAAGTGACCTTGAGCGAAACACAGGCTGAATCTCAGTGTAAAGGCTCTCAGCCCACTCACTCCTCCCTGTGTCACTCTACGTGCGTCAAGTGGAGGGACAGACATAATCGAAGCTAACACAGTATTGAAACGTCATCTCCAGTTACCATGGAGACCAGACACACTAACACACACACACACACGATTTGATTGACGAATTCAGCCGCAAGTTGACTAAAACATACGATATAATATAATATTATATTAAATGATATTGAGTAAAGACTAATTGAAATCTTTCCATACATATTCACATACATACTGTATTCACAATGAGGCACATTAATCCTTCACTTCAAAGGCCAGTGTATACTTTTAAAAAGCAATGAATGGGGAATACAAATCAAGATGTTGCCTGGAGACTGCACTGCTAAATGATATTCCCTCACTGAATCTTTACCAGATGAGCACTGCTATGTATTGGACCCTGACCTCCCTGTGAATCTATACATACATTGCCCCTATTCGGCAAACCTAACAGGCATCACAAACATGGTTGCGGGGTGGGGGTGGGGGGGGGGGAGTCTCCAGGGTTCTGAAAAGTAAATAAGAAATTCACCATAAACCTTTTCTTCCGACGGTCATGTCTGCAGCTAAATTCATCAAAAGGTTGAGACTAGTCATCCTTGACAAAGACGTACATGCATAGCAAACACACACACACACACACACACACACACACACACACATCTCAGCTGTAGTTGTAGGTGAAGTTATATGAGCTGGGCTCTTTGGGCACGGGAGGCGGGGCTTCTGGGATTGTGATGTTTTCAAGGTCCAGAAGGCGGAGCTTCATCTCCATGCTGATGAGAGTGTCCAGGTCACTGCGGGTCAGGTCGCTGCCCATCTCTCTGCCCAGCAGAGCACACAGCCCGTCAGTCCAGATGCAGTACTGTTTCCAAAACACACACACACATAAAGACACACACACACACACACACACACACACACACACACACACACACACACGTATATTAGAACTTTGAAAAAAATACGATATCATAAATATCTAACACATCCCTCACAGACTCCTCTTCTGTAGCTCTCCTTGAGGTTTCTTACATTTTTTTAGATCTGTTTGGGTTAAATCTGCTGACTGCTGCAGATTGAGGCATAGTTATGAACCGTCCAGAGCCCTTAGGTCGTCTGGGACAGGTCTACTTACAGTCCCTAGAGTTAGGACTAAACGAGGAGAAGCAGCTTTTAGTTTTTATGCACTAACAATCTGGAACAAACTCCCAGAGAACTTGAGGTCTGCTGCAACTCTCAGTTCTTTTAAATCGAGTCTGAAGACTTTTTTGTTTCCATTTTAACCTGCAATTTTCATTTTATTTGCTTCTTTTATTATGTTTTTAAATCGAGTTTTCATTTTCTTTTTTATTTGCTTCTTTTATTCGCTTTTAAATGTTTTATAATGTGTTTATGTATTCTAATCTTGCCCCTGTAAAGCACTTTGAGTGGCCTTGTGTCTGAATTGTGCTATATAAATAAACTTGCCTTGCCTTGCCTTGCCTTGCCTTGCCTTGCCTTGCCTTGCCTTGCCTTGCCTTGCCTTGCCTTGCCTTGCCTTGCCTTGCCTTGCCTTGCCTTGCCTTGCCTTAAGATAACCAAAACAATGAGCTGGCAGACGCTAAGATCGTCCTAGGAGGGCAATGAGAGAACATTTTGCCCACTGTCCATATTGCAATACTGAATAATGCTGCTTTATGCAGCACTTGTTGCGCTTGAGCTTACCTCATACTTGTTGGGTGCAACAAAATTGAGAGTCTCGTCTGGATCATAGAGGACTGAGAAGGCTAACTCCAGCACCTCCTGAGGAAAAGCAAATGGGACAAACAACGCACTGAAACACTGAAAGGACAGCCACGTGAACATACTGACAATAAGAAACTAAAGAACATCACATCACCTTGTTTTGTTTCAGAGCACTTTTTTCTTTCATATGAGGACAGTCCTTCCCGGTCACCACAGACTTGATATCAGAGACGGGGACTAGGAGGAATAAAAATAAATAAAAAAACTCATTATTAAGAGAAATGTATTAAGGTCAGCCTAGTGACAGATACAGTGTGTTCTGCTAAAGAATATGTCATCCTTTGTGACAAATTAATGGAATAAAAAATGCAACAGGAGAAGGAGCCATTTGGAGGAATAAAGGTCTGAGAATATCTTACTCTTGTCACTGAGTAGCTCGAAAGGCACTTCACCCTGAGGTGACTCATCCAGGTCCCCATAGTGCAGCACTTTGTGATTCAGTGAGAGTCTGCAGAACCAAAACTTCTCTACAAAAGAGGGGGAAGAACACAATGCTTAGCTGACAATCAACAGCAGCAGAAGCAGCGCTCCTTCAGTTAAAAAAAAAAAGGGGAAAGTGATTTTGTTGACAGGGCATGTACCTTGCCTTCGGCGGTTCCCCAGTTTACGGAAACAGCTTCCCTCACACAGCCGGTTGAGTCGCTGTTGCTTGATGAGCTCTAGGATCTCAGGCTGAATTCTCTCCCGCAGCTCACTGTAGCACACAACACACGTGCACACAAATCGTTCAATACTGTGCTGCTTACTATTATAGGGACACAGCAGGGTTTGGATATAAGAGGGATTAAACAGTGACATACATAATCCAACATTGCCAAGACAAGGGTAAATAGATCCTTAATAGCAACCTGAGGTTATACAATGCTCAAGACTGTTGGGAGAGTCTAGATATATGACCCTAAACGACCCTCTTAACTATAATAGCAGCGATCACTTACATGATGGGTGGAGACTGGAAGTCGTCCTGGCTCATTCTCTCCGATTGCCGCAGACGTAGAATCTCAGAATAGTTGAGGCCTCGCAGTTTATTCTTCAGCTGGTCTAAAGACGACGGCTTCATTGCCAGAGCCCTGGTGATCTGCTCACGGACCACCTGCATCACCTGGTGAGAGTTCACACACACACACACACACACACACACACACACACACACACACACACACACACACACACACACACACACACACACACACACACACACACACACACACACACACACACACACACACACACACACACACACACACACACACACACACACACACACACACACACACACACACACACACACACACACACACACACACACAGGGGTGAATGAGGAAAATGTAATAAAAACATACAAGACTTATTCAATATAAAGAGGAGATGTATATATATGTTGACAGAAATATTGCCGTCACTTTTCTCTCCTGCATTGGTATTTAGTCAACCGTGAATAGTGTTAAAGAACCATTCAAAAATTCTGCTGACAGACATATCTCCCCATCGAAAAACTCATGAATATTTGAAATATATATTTGATGGTCCTGGGTGTTCTGTAGCGTCCTTGTTCATTCGACTAAATCAGTCTATATGTGTAGTAATGGATTCCAATGTGATTATCTGGACAAAGTGCTCTGTACTGAGAACATAACCCTTGTGACTTCTTTAATAAACCATAAAACCTCTGGGCTGTCTGCTTCAGTGGGCTGCTCAGGCGCACACAGCGGAAGAAAGCACCAGATTCAACTGCCTGTGAATGGGTTCCAGCATGACGCCAGACATTACTCACATTCATACTGAGCTAACTTGGTCTGAAAGGTTATGATGCTACTCAGGGTCACTCTCAACATTTAAACAGTTATTATTATTTCAACTATTTAGAAAAGCTTAAGGTTTCTTCATCTTCAGTCACCTCTTAAGCGTGTTAGCATGCTAACTTTGGCTAATTAGCACTAAACACAGAGTATAGCTGAGAGTGTCATTCAGTTTGCCTAGTATTATTAAAATATTTAAATGATGATGGTGCTGGATTAAAAAGTGAGGGGATCACAAAAGCTATTACAATTCATCTCAACAGGAACATGAGTGAGTGACAAATCCATGACGGTTGTCAAGACATTTTACTAAAAAAACACTAATGTCAACTTCATAGTGGAGCTACAGGAGAAGTGAGGGGATCCCCTCCACAATGAAAGAGTAGAGGAGAAATTGTGCATCATGTAACAGATCATTTAATAACTAAATAATAATTCATCTCAGCCTGTTTTTTTTTTATCATAGCACACAAATGGCCAATTGTCTTCCCTCATCGTTACTGTTTTGAATCTGGTAATGTGTGGTTACATTTAAATGAAGGATTTCAAATCATTGTAAGGCAGCATAGTTAAGATATTTCGCTGTTTTAATGCATTTCAATAGGATTCTTGGTTAAGCAGTTCATTCACAGAATAGAGTAAAGGTTTTCTGCAGTGTCAAATGTAGCAAATCCATTTCCAAGAAGATTTTATTTTGAAATAACAAGATAACTTTTATACTGTAAAAGTTGTCAATTTAATTATTGCCAAATATGTATCTCTGAATACTGAATCGGGAGGAAAGTACATGATGAGTGTGTTAAAGTCGAACATAAGAGAGCGCCTTAATGTCTGACCTTATTGAAGTCCTCGGCTGTGGCCCGCATCTCTTTCCAGGTTTTATTAAGAAGCTGGATGCAGACACAGAAGAACTCCTCCCATGCCCGGTCATGAGTGAAGAACATGGGGTGATAGTCGTTGCAGCCCTCATTAGCTACAAAAAAAAAATATATATTTCAAAAACATAAGAGTAGAAAATAAGTATTTTTCCTCTTTTAGATTGTGGGTTAATAAAAGTAGCTGCACTTCTAGTTAAAGACGGTTCTACTTACGCAGTTCTCCAACCTGGAGTATCTCGCACAACATTCGGGTGAGTTCGATGGCACAGCGGCCAAAGGGACATTCATGCTTGTCCTCGCGGCTGCTGTTCTCCAGGACAATCTGTCATTAAAGTGGGAGGACATGTAAGAACTGGCTGACTCATTACGGTGATAAACCCAAGTCATGCCTGATGCCAAAAAACACAACAGACCCTGATGTAGGTGTCCTGGTGAACCTTGGCCAGGTACAGCATGTTGTCCAAAGCCAGCATCCCAGGAGGAGTCTGGGTAAAATCCATGGCTGGGTTCACATGGTTCTGGATTTTTGAAAATGGGAAGCCAGGAGACAAGGAAGCGGTTTTTAAAAAACTGTAACTGTTTCTAGTTGAATATATCTGTACAGCAGGTTTAAGAAGCATTGCAGAGTGAATGGTGATCTGTAGTGGAGAGACTCACTGTGAACCCCAGCATCTTGTAGTCCTTGGTGTACATGGCCTTTCTCTTTTCTGTACCAGACGGGTCATTTTCTCCATCGAAAGCAATCCTACGCAGCTCAAAAATGATGTCTCTCTGAGCCTGAAACAAAAGCAAGCCAACAGGTTAGCAGCATATACAGTATGCATTACTAGAAACACACTGATAGCAGCAAAGTGATAAAGTCAGCTCAGGAAAAACTGAACAGAAACGATTTCCCTGAGAGTGGAACTTTGACACTTTTATATCGTGAGATACAGTTAGTGCATGTACTGATGAAAACAACAAAGGACCCTTTAAACTTCCTAGTCCACTTAAACCTAACTGAAGAAGGTTGTCTCTGATATTTGAACTTGTAAAGGCTAGAGAGTCTCCTATTGTTCATATGAACATCCTGTAGATGATTTATTATATTAAAAACACATGTGTAGTATTATTTTAACAAATTACAAGGCATCATGGAAATTGACCAGCCCATGACCTGCCAAAGACAACATTCATTATCTTAAGGTGCTTACCTGGTCGTTGGGATCCATTTTGGTCATCATTCGTTCTTCCAAAAGGTTGAAGGTCAAAACCTGCAGCACATACAGCTGATGTGCCATCTCTGCTTTGATTGGTCGGTTTCCTCTGATAACATGCTGGGGAAAAAAGAAGAGCGCTTAGTTGAAAGCTTCATATGAATCATACAGTTAAAAAAAAATTAAAAAATCTACTTGTGAATCAAACAAAAAAAGAAAAGAATAAAAAAAGTTTTCCTTCTCCACTGAAAGGAAAGATTGTCTGTAGTGTTTGGAAAATCAACTTAAGACAGAAAAGCCGGAGATGCAAATGGAATGGCAGATTGTGTTCCACTTCATTGGGCTTTATGCCATATCAAGTTTGCTGCTCCTTTGTCACAGCTCTCCCACTGAGCAAATCTTTACAACTTCCTGAACTGCCCTCTACAGGTTTGAAAAGAAACATTTTGCATGGAGAAAGTTCTCAGTGGTTTTAATAGCAACTAGATTCAAACAGAATCTCTAGGAACGGCTAAGAGAGCTGCTCAGTGTGTTCACATCAGGATATTTCACGGAAGTCTGAAAGCCGAGGTTGAGCAAGTAAATATTGTCAGAATTTTTTTTCTCTCTTTTCTATTTTTTTTTCTTTTCCCACGGTGCTATCTTTTTTTTCGTTCCTATTGCACCGTGGGTCAGAGATAAACGCCATTTTGATTCTTATGTACTGTATATGTCTTGCATATTTTTTCAAATTGACAATAAAAAAAAAACTTTGACTGCATTTCACGAAACTGATACTCACATTGAGGATGATGGAACGCAGGTGCTTCTGAGCCAGAGTGCTAGCCATTTCCTGAGGGGGAAATAAAGATATACAAGACGTACTGTGTGTCAGATGAGGGGAGAGGCTTTTACCACACAGAAAAAAAGAGGTGCACAGAGGTTACTTTACTCGGCTCAACCTACAGTAAACAGAAACATTCTGAAATGCAACAACACTCTCAAGCTACATTTCCCCAGCACTGTTTTGTACTATTTGCCCTTCACACGTGCTGAAAAAAAAACACGATAAAGTAATCTCAATTCATTATATATGTCAACACAACAGGTCTGTCTGCTGGTGCAAACAGGCTACGGTTTTACATCTGAATTTGAATGGGTTATATGCAGTGGCTTTCCACGACACAGAAAGAGCGAGAGGGCAAAGGAGGAGGGGGAGGAAGGGGTGGAGAGGATGGCATGAGGTGCGGAGGGATGTGTGTACTCACAGTGAGGTGCTGCTCCAGCGGGTTAGTACACTCCTCCTACAGGTTGAAGGGAGGTAGGAGGGAACGTGGGTGCAACAGTGATGGAAAACAAAGAGCGCAACACACAGACAATGAGATACAGGGATACATCACCGGCACAGCATGCAACGGAATAAGAACATGAAACAGCATAGCGACAAATAAATAAATAAAACAGTAAAAAAGTCACGACGTGTAGCTGTTTGGAAATACTTGTCATGCCGTTACATTCAGTATCATCACACGACCACGCATTGACTGGCTCATCCAACTGGTTTGGAAAAGGATTTTGCCAAAACGGAAGAGCTGTGAAATTTGATCAACCCACGGAGGGGAAAAATAAGGTGACCTTTAAAGCACCTTTGCAGCAGTAGAACCACTGTGGTGTGGTAGCTCCCTTAGCGAAAGAGGATGATTTTCATACAACCTTGATCTGTAGAGGATTTTCTTTACTGTAAAAATCTAAAATAACCCTGTGTCCAATCTTGAAAAAGACCCTAAAACTAGGTTGAAAAAAACCTGCAGTGATTTCATGATGCAATGGCACTGTTGCCAGGAAGAATGCATTTTAAGGAGTATAAGGTCACCTCTTTGAAAACTGTAAAAAGTGAAATATCCATCAATCTAAACATTTTTAAAGGAATTCCACTCAAATGCACTTAATGAGTTTTTTTAATGGTATTAGGTACAGTTAGGGATTCTTTCCAACAGCACAGTATGTAGTGAATGTGCCTCACATTTTAAAAGAACTGACTCAGTTCGCCCTCCAGTGGTGGACAATAGCAGCAGTAGTGAATGCACGTTCAAGGACAAATGGTTGAACATGCTGGATACAACCCACAATAAAGTGGAGGCAAACACTCCCACCTCATCTTCTCACAGTGCCATCTAACCCTTCGCCTTCATACTCACTCTCTTGCATTCTTTATTTGCACATTCAGTACTGAGGGACGACTCTTTGGTAATAGAAATATTGAACAATATAAATCATTTGAGTCTTAATTTGCCCTAAATGGTGATTTGAACTGATGCTATTGCACTAAACACAACTTTATCTGTCCATCAAAGGTGTTTCCGTCCAGCACAAACCAGGTACATGTTACAACCGGTTCCTGCCTTGCTGTTGACACTTTGTGCGTAGGGGCAGATTTAAGTGATTTGATCAAAAACATCTAATAAAAAAAAAGGAAATTGTCCATTAACTTGACTATTTGTTAAACATTTAACTTGGAAGCATTTCTCATCTCTGTATTTCAGATCTCTGTCTTTCTTTTCCTTCAGCCCTTATTTAACGAGCTGTTGTTTCTTATTGATACACAAACTAAAATCTACTGTCAAGATTTATTTTATAATACTGACATTACTGGTACACAAAAGGCAGTTTCTTTAGGATGGATAAATGCAGATGCAGATTCAAAAGATCGAAGCATATAGTTAGTTGTACATTTTTTACAACATAAATTCTATGCAAGACTCCCACTATGTTTTAATTGTATTGCCAGTTCTATGTAAATGAGACTGATGTGATGAGCGAGTTTCTACTTTTCAATTTCCATTCTCTGTATTTTCTTTCGAATTTAAGTTCCTAAGATATTGTTTTCTAGTCTTTAAAAATGTGCTGTTGCATACAAACAATTTAACTTGTGGCATAAGCTGACAAATCAAAATTCAACATGGAGAGCTGTAATCATAAAGGAGAGACACACACACAGGACAGAAGACGGTGTTATGAAACAGGATGAAATGCTGCAGTATGCCGGTGCACTATGTGAGCCGATAGAAGTTATCATTTACGGGCGAGCAGAGCACAGACAAATGAGACATCATGACAGTGGTGAGTAACATAGCGGACAGACATCCAAAGTAGCACTTCACTCCTTTAGGTTTGGTTCATTTGGCCACGCTGCAGAGATATTTCAGAATCAGAAAGCATCCGTTTGAGATGTTTCTGTGTCACTGAGTCGCCAAAGTGGTTTGATTCCTTTCACACTCTACTCTCCATCCTAAGGAGGACATTGTATAATATGTGCTATACTGTGAGACTGTCAGGCACCGAGTCCCATCCTTTCCTTACAAATTAAATCCTTAATTATCAAGTCATCCTCAGATACAGCTGCTCCAACTAGCGAGGCGATTCTGAAATACCTGCAGCAGAACAAATGTGCAACCTTCAAAAGAAAGCGAGCACTAGATTTACCGAGCCGGTCATCACAGAGATGACCGTCACACAGAATCAAACAACACGACAGCTGGCAGACAGACATCGTCTATTCATGAGATTAGCTTTAGTAACTAGACTACAGCTGCAAACTACAGCAGCCAAGGGGAGGCAAATATCTGCATATCTGACACCAATAGATTAGTATGAAAAGATCAGTCTGTTATGTACGTATAAGTGTGTGTAATGTTAGGATGGAACGTTATTAGTATTATGGTCATCTATTGTATGTATTAGGTCCTGGACTAATTCAACATTGTGCACTGGGTGCTGGTGGCTGACCTGCCGTCTGTCCTCTGGTGCCTTCAGGAAGAGCGCGTTGATGAGGGCGATGGCGTAGGTTTGGATTTCCTGGTTTGACCTGAAGCAATATCAAGCAACGCAACAACCAGTTAGAAGCCTGTGCTCCACACACTCTCCATACAGAAGGTTAATCTATTGGCTTACAGCAATGCTACATACAGTAGCACCTGATCTTACTTTTAGCGCTATCACTGTTAATACTTGGGGTGAGTGCAGGATCTTTAGAAGCTTCTCTTTTACTGACTTAAACTGAATATGGCTTGTTCCATTGCTGTACAAAAAATACAAATACAAAATAAGACACAAATAAGAGCTACACTGTTGCACTGGGTAACATATACCATCATTATGATTAATATGGGTATTTTTTTTATTATCGTAATTTTTTTCCGCAATGTAAATACTCAATAGACCACTAAATGTGTATACGTCCGCTGGTAAAATGAGTCCCTATAAAGCCCACTGTTTGCTACAATGGGATTCATGTTTGATAAATTAAATATTCAAATGTATGTTAAATGTAAGTATGTCCTGGAGTAGGGGCTGACAATCAGGACAAGCATTGTGAGAGTTATTTCATGGGATTTATTGACAATAAAAAAACAAATATATAGAATGCAAAACAGCCTGGGTGTTTGAATGGGGCCATCAAAGTATCCTGCACTCACCCTTTTAATAGTGCCACAAGCCAAATATTGTGGCAAACTTTCTTATTACTTAAGTTACCCCACACTGCTACTTTAACTCTTAAGCCCCCCCATATCAGAGTGCGTTGAGCCCCTGTGCATGTGTGTGTGCTCACACTTGCAGGTGCCCGATGAGCTGTCCCACGGTGATCTCCTGGGCCACTCGGTGGTACAGGCTGTGGCTGTTGAGGACCATGCTCTCCAGAATGGCCAGGGAGCGCTGCAGGATAGACACATCCACCATGGGCTGGTTCACGTAGCCCGCTATCTGAGGACAGAGCACAAGAGATGTGGAGATGACGCTGTGCCTTTAACCTGTCAGCTGTGTGTTTCTGAGTCAATTCAAGTAAGGTGTGAATGTTTCTGTGACAGCCCAATAAGAGCTTGTAATCCATAAAAGATTAAAGTCACCAAATGCAGCGTTCGCTTTCCTCATGTAAATCTAAATCTAAATCAAGAGTTCAGAAAGGTTTTTACCCTGAGTGAGGGGCAAGGCCGAGCTAAAGTTTCCAGGACACAACTAGTCTCATACACAATGGGAGCTCTGAATAATGTGAGGGGTTGCTAGGCAACCTCCCCCACACATGTCACAGCATATAAGGAAGTAATTAAATAAAAGCGTCTAAATAAACAGAACGACCTTGATGTGTAAAGTGGAACTAAAATGTGTCGGATGAATGACTGTTTAGTTAGAGGAGGTACCTGTTTGATGAAAGAGAGGGAGATAAGGTCCCAGGACACAATGCCATGATCCATCAGCTCCAGGAAGGCAGTGAGAGTGAAGGCCAGCATTTCACCAAAGCTGAGGGAAGTAAAGAACAGTTTGTGCAGGCCTTTTCACATCATCTGACCTCATCTGAGTAAAAGTACATGTATAATGAAGCAGAATCTGGTTCAACCTAGCCTAAGCATTTAGCAGTAGCATTTCCAGCTTTAAATGTAGTAAGGGCCTGGCTTATAAATTGTACGCAGACAAGCATCACATGTCATAAATGTGCAAAACATGATCAACATCAGAAAAAAAAGTAAATTTCTGCTCACTGGGTGCCACTCTCGACCAGGCGTGCCAGTGTCCCGATGCCCTCCATATTGATGAACTCTGTGGCGAAGGTGGGGTCAGCAGACAGCTTGGCCAGCTCTTTGAGAGCCTCCAGCCGAGCGTCGATGCCTTGGGATTGGATCCTCTCCAGGAGCTGACGGGCAGCACGAGCCTGTCAGCCACAGGAGATATCACTTTAGCCATGAGGTTACCTCACCGATCTGTTCCCTGAATTATGACTTTAAGGCTGGGCCCTAGATCGTTCTTTATAAGACCTTTGTTCGATATACTATTCTTTGTGTTTGGATAACAATAAAAGGCTTGCAGAAGATAAAACTAAAACAGAAGAGGGAATCTGCTGGGAATCTTATTACAGAGTATAAAGAAAATCTATATTGTGTGATATATGTTTACAGAAGAGAGTTTGGGTCATCATTTAACTACTCATCCATTTGGTGCACATTGTATCTGCTGGTGATTTGGTGGTGGAGGCGTGAGGTGCAACCCACAGTGCACTTGGCGGTAGCGTGGGATTAGGAAGAATATATTATCATACATTATTATTGGGCGTATGAGAGGCCAATATCAACCGTGGCCAATCACATCAACTCCTTTCATCCTTTTAAAAAGCAGCGTTCTCCCTCCACCATGTACTGACAGTCAGGTTATGGAGTACAGACAAGCGTGTCTTATAGAGAGAACTTGCAAAGCGTGTGACATGGGCATCCACAAAAGTAGAATCTGGAGATGTTTACGTGTTAAAACCTTTACCACAATAGAAGTAGTACCCATTGTACAGATTGCTCATTTAACTTGTTTTAAGGAAATCACCATTTCAAAACATCTTAATAACGACACAACTGGGTTTAAAAACAAAGCCGACTCACTGGAGAAATGGCTAATCGAAGGATGGTCCCGTTCTTGATATCGGCGCGGCTCTGAAATATTACAAAGAAGGAATGTTTGGACAGATTCAACACTTAATAGTTACCAAAACACAAGCTCAGGAAGGAAACTGCGACACTCACCGGCTCAGTGATGTAATGCTGAGGGCCATCAGCATAACGCAGGGCAAACTGCTCCGAGCCAGACAAAGACCAGCTGAGGATGAGGACAGAGAGGAAAAAGATTATTAAGAAGTAACAAATAATTTTCAGTGTTAAATACCCATCTAGTATACTCTAGTGTGCTGAAACAAAATGCTGCTGAAAGTCTGATCGCTCCCTCCAGCAATGACTACGAGTGGCAAAACTGTGGGATAGGGGAGGATGAGTATCATTGAGTAGGTGGTAACAGTAAAGAGCAAAGAGGTTTTTTTTTCAAATGGAAAAGGGATGCAGTGGCTAGATACAGCCAAAAGGTGGATGCATGAGATAAAAAAAAAATGAAGTTGCAATATTCCGAATCCTTCCTAAAGTACAAGACAAAAGAGCAGGTAGAAGAAAAAACCCACAAGATAACAATGAAGCCCAAATTCAACAGGTTTAAACAAAAGAAGTAAATAGTGACAGGAAAACTTTAAAAAATCAATACAATGACCAAACTTAACCTAAATCAAACCTCACATCCTTAAGGGAAAAAAACAAAGAACAAAAAGTCAATAGACATTTAAAGAAATTCATAAGGAAAAAAGTGCTTACCCATCACATACTTCCCGTATTATTGAAGACAAAGGTCTTTTCTGCAACCAGAAAAATTAAGACATTTATTTAATGTATTATATTTTCAGTTATATAGTTATATGTTATATACTATCTATGTGTATTTTTTTTTTTTTTTTTTACTTTAACCTTTATTTATACAGGTAAATCCCATTGAGACCGAAGACTCTTTTACAAGGGAGACCTGTTTTCCTTTCCCACGTTACCTTTCACACACACATTCATACACCGATAGCAGGCTAACTATCGACATTCACACGAGGCAAGGTGGGTGAAGTGTCTTGCCCAAGGACACAACAACCATGACACAGGTGGCAGTGCGGGGATCGAACCTCCAACCCTTTGATCATCAGCCGACCCTCTCTACCAACTGAGCCACAGTCGTGTATTACCTTTTATATACTATGTGTATGACTCATAAAGGTTATTCATTATGGAAACCACAAAGACACTCTACCTGTATTCCGCGTAACTAAAAACATTGTCAGATATACCAGTGCCCCTCACATATAAAACAATTCAAAGCTAGGCATTATGTCCACCTCAACATTATTAAAGAGTAACTGGAGATGTATTTGGCATGAGATTTTTACATTCACACAGACCTGATCCATCTCTATCAGTTGAGCGTTGGCACCGGGCCATTCAATAGCCACCTTCACAATGTCAGCTGGCGGAGGCATGGCTCTCTTATCCTAGCACCCTGCCAAGGAAAAATAAAATGAGCCTCAAATCTAGGACAGCCCCACCAATCATTCTTCAACACTTCTCTGATTTTTCATTTAAATTGAACTCTGAAAACACATAACATTAAAATGAGAAAATATGGGTGATAGAGCATGTTGGATAACTCACATATTCGGGGTGTAATTTAAGTTTTATTTCATTATCCAGGCACTCCTAGAGTACGTCCAAATGTTTGGACCCATTTGATAAGTGCAAAACCCTTTTGAGTTTGTGGTTTTTCAGTCAGGTGATTGATTAACTTTTGATTTTTATGAAGCAAAAGGTTGTACATCACCTAGTGTTGAGAGGGTCAGTCACTGTCTCGGCTCTGCTTTGGAAACCACTGCCTCTGTGAACACAGAAACGCACAGAGAGAAGTCATGTCACTGCAAAACCTTGTTTGTCTCGATGCCCAACAGTTGAGTTAGCTCCATCTTTTCTTTCCTCTGAACTGAACCTGTCAGTGAATGGAACAGATCAATACAAATAACTGCTTCACAAAACCATACCCGCACACACAACAAATGAAGGTGCAGCTTGAATTGGTCGAACTTCGTTTCTGTAGTGGAGCAATAGAAAGACAGGACTCTTTGAATGGTTTCTAACGGACGAAGAATTTAACCTCAATATTGGCAATATGGAAATGTTTGAGGTCATTGAGAAACAAATGTGTCGTTACATACCTTACCAGAGGGGACTAAATAATTTTTTTACTTTAAATAATCAAACTATCTACATAAGCTACATATCATGCTCAATTATTTTAACCACCAAATGAATACGGCAACACACTACATCGACTGTCAAAATTTGTTTTTCTTTAAACTCTCATACTGTGTTATGATATGGTTTGCTGATTGTTTGAGTTCATGGATTTACGACAGGGTCACCTTACTTTCCACTCTAGGTCCCTTCTGTTTCTGACTAGATCAAAATTGAATATAACTCTCTGTCCACCTGCTCTCAAAGGGCACTGTATTGCCAACTGTCATGTTTTATTATAATTATCAGGTATTACATAATTGCAAAAGCACTCAACCTGTAAAACATTTCCTGCTCCATTAAGTAATCATTATCTTTTATGTGCCGCATGACGTCGCCTTTAATAATAAATTCTCGGAATATGCACGAGCACTCACCTATTGAACTATTTTATTATTTGCAAAGACAAACAGGAGCAGGAGGAACACAGCAGTAACAGAAGAAGATATTTCGCTCTCTCCTCTGAAATGAACTGAGCATGGCAAAGCTATCAGAGATGTACCAGCATTAGAGTCAATGTCTTGCACTGCGGAACAGTCTTTGTGAGGAGTTTGAATGTTCTATTTGAATATGTTCTCCTGTTATCAGCAGCGGCTCTGACGTCTGACACTTAGGTCCTTTGATCACTCGTAAAAATCAAGGACATTTCGTTGCCAGACATACCGTATCTCTATTGCTTTGAGATAAACTGAGTCAGTGGTGGTCGGTGCAAATAGCACGGCGGCTGCTGGAAGTGAATCTCTTCAATCTGATTTTGAAATGAAAAGCCATTGACTTTACTAAATATTTATGCATCGAAATGAAGTATCTGAATTTTTTTTCCATCTGATTTGAATTATCACAATTTTCAACCACTCATGTTTGCCTTTATTTTTCAAAGTTCCCAAATTTAAAAATAAATAAATAAATATATTCAAGGTGCTCAAATTCGTTAAACAAAATTCAGATGCCCAAATACGAGTTATAAAATTCATCTCATATATTTTGAAGTTGCTCACATTTTAAAGGCAATTTCAAAAATATATAGATTAATAATCTGGGAAACCAAGATCAATTCTAGATAAAATCAAAACAACTATGAAACGGACGGCTAGATGCTTCAATGGAACTGCTGCTGGATTCTCACAATGAAAAAGTTGGACAAACTATGTTCAGTATGCTGTGGTAGGCCTACAGTCAATATTGCATATACTCTTGATTCCTCTGATCTCAACAACTTTAAATTCTCCACATAATTTCTCGATAAAGAGAGAGAGATTAACAGACTGCGATAGGATATGGTGTGTGTGTGTGTGTGTGTGTGTGTGTGTGTGTGTGTGTGTGTGTGTGTGTGTGTGTGTGTGTGTGTGTGTGTGTCAAAATCAAATCCAGATTTCAACCAGCCATCTGATGGAGAGACTGCACCGCCTCCGCATCCTCCAGCCAACTGTTATTCACATCACATAATGTGCGAGCTCTGAGCCTGCACTGCTGAAAGTTTGTTCTTGAAAAAAAATAAAAAACAGAACTATCGCCTGGCTGTTATATGCCTCCGCGAGGACAATAGGCTAGATTTGTACAGCCTAAGGCAGTGTTATATTGTTCTCTATGCAACACAGTTGTTTTCCTTTGAGACAGAGCAGTGTGTCCATATAATTGTGCAGCATATAGCTATTGATATGATTTATCAGTAGAATCATATATCATTCCTTTAGAATAAGATAAATAAGTGTCTTAACCCATTGATGACGGCTGCTGCGCGATGCCACATTGGCTCTCCTGCCTGATGCTGCGTCGCGCAGCATTATTACTTTATCTAATTTTCATGGCATTCCCAGCATAGAATGCACTGTCATTGGTTCAAATACACATGAGGTGGGTTTTGTTTATTTTTTTAAGACCACGTGACCACCCAAAAGTTGTGTGGTTTGCCGAAAATCCTGTCAATCAAAAAAATTAAAAATTAAAAATTAAAAAATAAAACAAAATAATAAAAAAAATACGCCAGCTATGTCGGCGACAGAACAGTTAGTGGCGTTTGGTGCGCAGAATCAAGGTTTACTATAGACTACTGACGAAAATCACACAACACATTGCATCTATTTATTAACAATATTTAATAATTTTCTAATTCATCTAATTTTGACGATTTTTAGAAATATTTGTTGGTTTGTAAGCGCTAAGGGAGCATGTTTAAATAAAACCTGTGAACCTTAACTTTTAAATGTATTTTATTTCATGTTTCTATGTGCTACACAGGCTTAGATATTAAGGTTTTGGTAGACTTGACAATTGGTACTATTTTTTCAGAAAACCCTCAGGCATTAAGGACATGCATCCTAGATTGTCATAGTCATCAATGGGTTAAACACTTACAAAAGTAATGCACAACTGTATATATATATATAGGCTACAGGGGGGGATATGAGGTAAATTAAAAATGTATACCCAGTAATTTTACTTTTTTTTTTCAATCTCTATCTCAATAACCAATAAGAAACAATGATAGGCCTACTGGTAGTTCACTGGTAGCCTTCATCTTACAGATCTGATTCTTAACACAGTCTGGATATGTTCAGTTAATGTGAAACATGGCTGAAAACCTAATGTTGTTGTCTTACCATGAAATGAAGCTCGCTTTACCTGAGTCCTGAATCCTTTCACTTTAAAGCCAGGTGATCATGTCCACATTTTTTTGATGACTCAATTAATAAGGAAATCCCACCAAATTCCACTTGTTTTAGCTCTTCTTTCCCTTTATTACTTTACTTTGTCCTGTCTTTTCACTCGGGCTTCTCTGTGCTGGACCATTGGCCTTCCAATCCTTGGTCCTCTCTCCCTCTCTTTCTCTCTCCCTCAGCTGTCTGTAGCCTACCTCATTCCAGATGTTTTGGATCCTGCAGGATATTCAGCCTCTCTCTCTCTCTCTCTCTCTCCATTGTGTCCATGTGGTCCTTGCTTCTCTTTCTTTCTCTCTCTCCCTCTGTGTGTGTTTGTTTCTTTTCTCCTACCCGTGTGAATGGAGAGCCTGAGCTTTGCCTCGTGTGTTTGTGTAGTCGGCCCTCTGTCCGGGGCTCCATGATGTATGACTGGAGGTCGTGTTCAGGTCTTCTCTGTTTGGCAGCACCATGGGCAGCACCTGGAAGTTGCTTGACAACCTCCCTTTTATAGCCTATGTCTAAATATAATTTTGGAATTAGGCCTATTGTCCATATTGTTATTTCCCTATGTTGGCCTAATAGGATCACTCACTCACTCTTGATGGACAGACTAGAATATGTTTGTCCATCCTGGACATCCTGTTGCTATTCCTGAAGTTTCTTCAGTTTTCTTTCTTTTTTTTTGGGGGGGGGGGGGCGTTTTCTTTATCCAGATCAAAGGTCGAAGCATAGAGGAGGGTGGTAGGCTAGGCCTATATGCTAGTTGCAAATCCCCTGGTAAAGAATGTTGGTGACATTGGTCTAGCCTACATGAATAAAATAAAGTTGACCCGGTGCAAGACTGACAAGACCTTGCAATTATCCTTAAGAGTAGGCCTACCTATGCATCTCCTAGGCTATATGTCAGATATCCCCTGGCCTAGCTAGCCTACTGAATTAAAAAGTTTTGTTTTTATTTATTTTTGCAGAATGGGGGAGATGCATAGCCCACTCTCATCACAGCTGCAAAGGGAAGTGATTCTTACAGTTTTCTATCATTGATGTTGTTAGCTTAGTTCTTTATTTTGTATGCAGCTGTTTCATCTGCCTGGTAGGCCTACATGAGTGGGCACTAGGCTGCTTGGGAGCTTGTAACCGAGACAACTTAGCAACAGTCGTTTGGCTGCACACGCTTGTAGCATAGCAACAACAGCTAAGGAGCTCGAGCCTGAAAAGAAATCCCAGTGTGAGTCTGCGCTTCTTTTCAAAGGGACTCCCGACTTCTTCTGTCCCTCCACCAGCTACTTTTAACGCGACCCGGATGTTTCTGACGCCATTTTAATGCTGTTCAACTGTGGGAAGAGGCTCCTGTCTGGCATGGTTTCAAACAAATGATTCACACGCAAAGGCTTTAACTTTTGTAATAGCTAGTTAGCTTGTTGAATGTGCGGAGTGGCGCCCCCTCTGGTAATACGACGCTTATTAAGATATGACTGCTCCACCAGCCGAGAAAAACAACGTTGCCAATTGTCCTTTTTCCCTTTCTCTTAAAAACTTATTATATTAAGGCACATTTATATCATCTTGAATTAAACGCGATAACAGTCGTCCTCTTGCATGTTAGGAGATGGACGGTCATGATCTATCCATCATCTCACAGGCGTTTGCTGTAATAGGCTACACGTTTTCTTCTGTCAGCAGCAGCTTCAACCTAACTTATACAAAGGTTTAAGGCTTATTGATTGATTATAGGTGATCGATCAGGCTGTGCTGGACTCCCTGTGAGCTCATAGACTCAAGCAGCAGCGGCTGCATTTGCAACCGATTAGTCAATCACATCCCGTTACAATCCCAGTATAGGCTATATAAAACAGCAGGCATGTTACATACAGTAGACTACCTGCCTATGCTTTTTCTCTGTCAGAAAGTAACACTAAATATCAAACTCACTCGCTCTTGCAGTCCGCACCGACGTTAATCCTCCTTCAGAAGGTGGCTGATATTATTCAGTCATCCAGCCAGTCGCTGTCTGCTCCTCCATTGCAGTATGATGCAGCCCGTATCTCGGTACGCGGCTGTTCAGCAGATGATGTCCCTATGCTGCTTTCTGGCTCCACTTATTAAACAGCTGTCCGATTTATTTATTTATTTGACTGAATGCTACTTCCCCAGCTGCTTAAGTCAATGATCAGCCGTTACTCAGCCTGTGACTCTGGGCCATCGGTGATGCTGTTGGTATCCCCCTCTTCCTCGCTCTCCCCAGTCAAATACTTTGGTAAAGGAAACACGATTCCACGCCTTGTAGGCGGGACGTCACAGTCTGCAAACGAGGCAGGTCTTTCCATCCCCATCATTTGGGAATAGTCTAGTTAAACAAACTGACATCTTCAAATACAGTCAGATAGGCCTTCTGTACTGTCTGATCTGACATCACCTCTGTATTCATTTGGCTTGTGTTGGTGCAGGACTTGACAACCAAGATCTTTATATTAGCGAGTTCCTCAATTACATGCCTTTATTAGACATCATACAGTAGGCCTACACAGAATTTTTTCTAGAATTCTACTTTTAGACCTGAGTGGTTTATAGCCTACCATTATCCCTGAACAAGATGACAAACTGAACTGCAGCTGTTATAATTATCTATTAACTATTTTTTGGAGAATTAAATATTGCCCGCCAAATATTTATCATCTCTAGACTTTTAAGAAGCTTCTTTTTAAAATTGACAAAACAATGCATTTCTTTGACCCAAATCAACCATTTTTTACTAACATTTTTTGTATTACCAATTCCCTTGCAAATGGGGTCAACAAATGACTCTAAAGTCTGCAGGCAATACATTCACGGCGCATTACATTTTTATTGAACACTGAAACCATTTGTACAGGACAAATATCCACAGCCTCAACTGAGTGGGTAACACTGGCTCACCTCATGAGGCGAATGCTGGTGGAACTTGAAGGGGGCAAGCAGACAACTGCACTGTACTTCACTTTAAGGAAACAACTCTTGAAAATGAAACAGCTGAATGTATTGAGCTTCATGTTACATCTCATGCGTGACATCAAAAATAGTATTTCTGACATGAACAGTTATGTCAACCAACACAAACATACCCAATCACACATGTTTGACAGGCACAGACACTGAGCTCGACTGATGCTCTGCAAAGTTTAGACTAAGATTCATATTACATTGAGTTTATTTTATTTTTTAAATCACCTTATATCAGTCAATAAAAACATTCGTAACTTGATCCATAAATCAAGTGTACCAGTAACCCCAACAGGACAACCCCCATTATAATAAAACATTATGTTTCTGAGCTAGAAGCTCTTTTTCCAGATTTCAGAAAAGTGACTGTTCAAATGTTTCCCTTTTGTTGAGAACACAATGTCTTCCATTCATACAGGAAAAACAAAGCCGCTGACGTAAAGCATCAGTTATATGGGAAAGTCTGAGGGGTAACAATTTATCATTTGACATGATGCAGCGTTTACTTGACATACACCTCACTGCATCAGAGACACACAAACAAACGGTCACCGGCGTCAACAAAAAGCAAACAGAGCTGTTTAAGGTTTGTGACTGGTGGTCGTACATGAGCACACCATTGCAGAGGCACAACGATCAAATGTTTCAGGTGAGTGATCGTTTTTCAAATTTGTTTTTACATCGAGATCCAAATGTAGAACCACCTTGGTAGCTTTGCTTTTACGCAGACAAACTGAGCCACAGCCAAAACAAGCCTCCTGCAATCGAGTCTACATCAAAACAGTGATGAAAAGCAAAGAGAAAAAAAAAACGGTTCACAACTGAAAAACTTGGCAGTAAACTGAACACTTCTTAGAGGTAGGAGAAGGGCATGGAATGAAGTTCTCAATGAGTGCTGCCTAGAGAGTGTACAGCAACATGTTATAACATCTTCATAACAAACAACAATCCAGCAGCTATATTGCACTGGAACACTGCTCTGTAGGCAGTTCACAATTGACTACTGGTGACGCATCAATGAATCAAATGCAAACATGTCGTGACTTTAAGTTTGCGTGGTTTTTATCATTAACAGACTGAGCATCCGTCGATACTAACATGTACAAACAAATTGAATGTTAAATTTACAGTACGACAAACTTGCAACATCATAAGTTACAGGGAATGAAAGGCCACATAAGAAAGTTGGGTGCTGCAACATTGTCCGAGTCCTTCACCTCGACAGCTTGTTTGAACAGAGTATCAGGCTTGTGAAATTTCACGCCGACTACATTCCTGCTTGCTAAAACAATGAGCTTTTCGTGATACATTTGCATTTACAATGAACAATGCAAGCGCATCTGCCGTTTAATGTGACTGAGAGGACGCACTAGGTTGATTCAATTCATTCATAACAAGTGTTTGAGAGCTGTGACCGTCTACGCGTCCAGCCTATAATGAGCCTCATTGCTATTTCTCCACCATTCAGATGTTAATACAAGTGTGAAATAGACATGGGGGACAGTTTACACAGAGAACCAGATGAAATTTACAAAGAGCCGTCAGTTCAGTTGAGGTCAGGAGTTCCAGGCTCACAGGCAACACCATGCAGTTGACAATGTAGTTGACAGTCCACACCTGTGTCCAGCTATTCAAACACAACGACACTGGCAGACAGTACGAACAGTATATTACAATGCAATGAGTGACTTCTGTCTCAAATGAACTACAATGAACGGTGTGTATAACCTTTAAACAGCAGTTAATTAAAATGCCCAAATGTTGCATTTCCGAATGCTGTTCTGATGAATGATGTTCAACAAAAGTGGCTTTCATAATATGTTATTAGTTTGGTGTCATAATGCCCGGCCTCAACCATTACCTGGGTTCAACTGGGGAAAATGCACACTGTACATTGGCCTGCACTAGTCGGCTAGTTTTAGGGTCAGAAAAATAAAAAGATAGTACACAACACAATATTTCAATAAAAAAGGGGACGTTATTGGCAGGTTTTGTAAAACTTAATTATAAAGTAAAGCTCCTGAAGTACATTTTTGCAATATTGATTCCTGGCATATTTGAGCTTGACAATTTTCAACCCAAACACATTCATTTCCACTTTGATTAGTCTTACCATACAATGTTTGGGTAGTTGTGTTACAAAACCGCTCATCAATCCTGAATTAAAAACATCCATTTTGAGATAAAACTGAGTTTTAAGTCAGCGTGTCTGAAGAACACCAATGGGTTACATGTATATATACACCATATATACACCCTAAACTTCACCAATACACTAGAGGGGAAATTATTGACAATCGTAATTTGTTTAGGACACATCAAATTCCAATTCTAAGCATTGTGTTGTATCGTTTTTCTGCTCTTGATAACATGAACATGTTTCTGCTTTCAAACCCCTTGACTATTTGCACATTTTAGACACAAATAAAAACAAATACTCATCACACGTTAGATTATTTCATTCACTTTTTAAACATATACACACAGATTTTGATTAATGTTGCCGATGTTAGTGATTATGTGTTCCATGAATTTAACATAATGATTTGCAACTACAGTGTGGAAATAACTCTATTAAAAAAATGTGTTTTCCACGAGTCAAAGTGTGCAAAAGGTCCAGGGGCAGAAACAAATCAATTTGATAGAACACACAGAAAATAATGGAATTAAGTGTTTAGTCAATCATACTGTATCTACAGGGGTTTTTATTTACAATATCAGGTTTTCTTTCATGCATGATTTTTTTTATGTGTCGAATTCGTAAGCCATTGTTATTAAACACATGATACGGTACAAACACAGGCTTATTCACCATTAAGAGTATTTCTGTTTGGAGCCCAGGCAGAATGCTATGACAATATCTACACTGATTTATCCTGATTTGTTATGAGGAAGGAAAATTTACAATAAAATATATGCCTGCAAGTCAATATAGTTGTACATTTTAAATTTTTTTTTAGAATATTCATTTAATATTGAGCTAAGCTTTTTTTCCTGGGCTTCGTTCGATGGTTCTCTGGTTTATAATAAATATATTTTTGAATGGATCGACGGGAACTAAGCTGACGCAGCCCTTTCCCTGAAAAGTGCCGGTGGCGTTGAGATGAACATAAGAGAAAAAGAGGGGACAAGGCCAGAGTGGGGGGGGGGGGAAAGGTCAGGAGATGTATATGGTTGGGAGGTCACTACCAGTCTGCATTATCCCAGGTTTCCTCGGCAGGTTTCGTGGGACTCTTCTTGGTCTTTCCCTCGGCGTTGTCCCAGTTGTTGTCCCAGGCCTCCCAGCTCTCCTCTGTGCTGTGTTTGTTGTTGGACGCGGCTTCGGAGCCCCAATTGTCCCAACTGTCAGAGCTCTTCTTTGCCGAAGCGTCTGCATTGGTCCAGCTGTCACTGCTGGGGGATTGCTTGGTCTTCAAGGAGTTGTTGCTGCCAAAGGTCTCCCAGAAGTCCTTAGTCTGGCCAGAAGAACTGCCCTGGTAGCCCTCGCCGGCATCCATGTTCTGGTAGCTCTCTCCAACAGACCTGAGACCAGTGTGGACAGGAAGAAAATGCTTGAGCAGTTTGTCTTGCAAAGCTTTGATAAAACACAGAACATGTGTATGTGTGTGTGGGGGGTTAAAAAATGATAGGAAGTTGTTATTATTACCCATCTTCCGGTTTCCCCGAGAAGAGATTGGTCAATTTTGCACCTGCTCCCTGTACCTAAAGAACAGAGAACCTTTCAGCTGACAACACTTCTATACACTTGATACTTCAAGTGACAGAACATACTGAAACATGCAAGATCAAATGATTACTTAAGTCTTTAAATGCATCTGATTTCTAAGTATGTAACTAAATCTGGATGAGGTGATATTTGAAATAACTTACAACTAAAAATGCTACACATCCAATGAAAATGCTGCAATGTTAATATTAGCAACGGCCACACAGGAAGTACTAAATAAACCTGCCCACAAACTTGAATAAAGACTACCGAGTATACTCACCGCCAGATTAAAAATGGCAGCAAGAGAAATGAGAGATTACATCAAGTTAGTTCAGTTCAAACATTCATCATGACAGCAAACCGAGTCTCCTTTGAGGGTTAAGACATTGGGGAGGGGGTGGGGTGGTGGTGCTTCTTTACAGATGTTGCACCTCTGCACTAAGGCCCTGGCTGGTACAACCAGAAGAGTGTTGGTATAGAGCTGCTGTTCAGAGCTTGTATTCCTCATTCAGGAGACTGGGTTTGCGTCAGTACATTGTGGCAGAGGTCTGCCCATCCTACCTTGTTTGCCAGCTCACTCATGCTGACTGCCATTTCATCTAGCAATTTGCCATCTCTCACCTGGATGAGCCAAATCATTATTAAACACTTATAAGAAAAAAACAGTATCCATCCACATGTATTTATGAAACAACATGTAGTGTGAGCATTCACTTTGTTTTTGATTGTGAGAAAGGTGATTTGTTAAGGGCACTTATAATCAAAGAAAAAACACAATAACTTTTAGTTGTAGTCTAATGTTAATACAAGTGGTTATTTTTAAGTCATTCATCTGCAATTTCCTTGCAAGAGAGTAAGAAGATGTCTACAAAAGCACATACTATAGATATCGTAAATCACCAATGCCAACTGCACATTAGAAGACAAAAACATTTTGTTTGACACCAGTCTCTCTCAGTCAAAGGCCTTTTCACTTTGCATCAAATAGAGGAGCACTGTATCTGGCTGCTTTTTTAATTATAACAACATTATTATATTTTCCTATAGGCCTGGTTTGATCTGATTAAAGGACACATCCAGGAACTGCTCACTTGACAGTCAGAGTTAGAAGAGACATGTGGAAGCTTTTATGTGCAAACACTCACCAGGACCACAAGGATGGTGACATTTTGTTCAGTTCATACAGTACATGTTGCCAGCAACAAACACACTGAAATGTGCAAAGCCAGTGAGCAATTCATTGTCAACTGAAGAGCTCCTGGTTGTGTCAATTTGTGATTCACAGAAGTAAACAAGAAAGTATTAATGTGGCAGTATATACTTGCCATAGACAAGTAAAGCTTGGTCTGAATTTCAAGGTTTGATGTCAATGTAAGTTGTTGTATATGTTAAGGCAGATCATGCCACAACTGACATCAAAACCTAAGAAGACATTTTAAAACAGATTCAATAAATGATTAAAGTGATACTCAGAAACTCTGAACAGAGACTTTGGCTGGTACAAATGGACTTGTACATCTTGTCCAGTGACTATGCTGTGAGTTCAGACCAACTCACACCCATTCAAAAATAGTCACAGCTTTAAACCTATGCTCCTGCTGAATTCCTGACTGAGAATCAAGTTAGACTTTTAACTCATTTTGCATCCTTCAAACCACAGTTTGTCGTTTAATGTAAGTTGGCATAAAGCAGATGCACTGGCACGGACAGAAAATAGCACATTCACATCTGAAGCTGTTTTTGATTTATTTCTAAAAAAGCACTCGCTAGCCCACCACCAAGTCAACAACTTCAAACATCAATGTTACCTTTTCTTGTGTAGGTTTGATAACATTCTCATTTAATGTCTGTCCTAACTCTGTGGCCTATTCGAGAAGTCAGAGGGGAGAATTGACTTGAATGAAACACAGTTTAACATTCACAGTAGAGCAAGACACTGAGCTGGTTGTTCTGCAGTTTGCATGAAGTGACTGATCATTCACATTCACCATGACACCGAACGAGCACTAGAGGGTGGAACGGTTCAAGACACAGTAAAAAAGGGCAGCTTTACTTTTACCCCCAACCCCTTTTTTTTCATCCTTCAGATTGTTTTCTTTCTGTTGCTTTATTTATATAAAAATATTAACTGAGCAGTTTTATGCCAAAAAGTCCAACCACTTGTTGCTATGCATTGATTTCAATTAAGTGCCAAATGTCAAGGATATTTACTAAAATATATATATTTCTTTTATTTGTATAGCAAGCCATTCCACCTCTACAGCACTGTTAATAGTCAAAACAAAAACGATCATGCATGAATGGATAACCCATTATCAATGGATTTGAGTGAACAGTACATAGGATGATATTTCTATATTAGGTGTGGGAATTAAGGGCAATCCCCATGCCCATCCCATAATACAGTTATACCGACTGTCTTTCACAGGTTATCCATAAACTTAAAATACAGCTGTCGAAACAGACACAGGCAGAAGTGTTTGATAGTGACATTCACCATTTATCAAAAACATAATAATAAAACTTTTTGAAAGAAGAAAAAAAAAAGATAGATCCAGCAAATCAAATGGTAAGATGCAGCTGTTAAAAAATAAATAAAGACATGATGTGTGCAAAGCGCCATGCAGCTATTATCTGCTTTACCGGTTCTGGGGGTGCTTTATAGCCCCTTAACTAAATCCAGAGAAGGCAAAGAGATATTAAAGTAGTTATTACAGATTGAAAGGTTACATTATTTGTTGAGAGAGTTATGCATAACGTAAATACACTTTGTGAACACTCTCCT
The DNA here is from genome assembly GCF_949987685.1 of Ammodytes marinus. Taxonomy (NCBI): domain Eukaryota; kingdom Metazoa; phylum Chordata; class Actinopteri; order Uranoscopiformes; family Ammodytidae; genus Ammodytes; species Ammodytes marinus. The sequence goes on from NC_137233.1 coordinate 29,559,858, forward strand.
AACAATCTACTCATTTCTTTAAGTAGTCAATACAATAGACAGAAAAGGAGGAAAAAAGTAGGTTACATTTTGTTTGTCAGTAAATCTGGTCCGACAAAACCTTTTATTAGCACATACTGGTAACGGGTTAAACAGGGTTAGGGTATCTTACCTTCAAAGTTGCCTGGTTTGCCAGTTTAGATGTCTACATGGGATAAAAAAAAAAGAGAAAGTATTAAATTAATTACAACAACAAAAAATTATATAAAGAAAATTCTTACTCATACTCAACTTTGTTGCGTAAATGCACTTACATTATCTTTAGCAATAGAAGCAATCTTGCTAGCTCCAACAGTGAAATTGCTCCAACCCTGCCAAAGAAAGAAAATGTCACAGTGTAAGAAAAAAAATACACCAAAAGCAAAAGCTCAGCCAAAAGATATACAGTATTTGTAACCTACTGAATAAATGGAAGACATGGCATTGTTGAATACGTCCTCCTCTTTCTTCTCCGGGGTCACTGTGTTGCCAAAGCCAACGTACCGATTCTCTTGATTGCCACTGTAACCCCCTCCACTGAAGAAACATCAAACAGCAAGGAGTAAAAAAACTATTTAAAAACACGTCAAAAAACACTTGCGTGATTGAAAGAAATATATAAAGATTGTGAGCTCTTACCTTTGATATGAGTTAACGTCATCACTCAACCAGTCCTCAAAAGCTTTGTCGCCAGATTTTGCTGAGTTTTGTCCAGGTCCTCCCGAGCTATAGAAACAGAAACGTGAAGCTACTGCTTTAACACCTCTTCCGTATCTGGCATTACATACATACATAACATTTTTTTATTTTGTTTTACCGGTGGGAGGATGAAAGGCTGGTCTTGGGTTGAGGGGATGTCCAGTTTTTGGCAGAGGATGTCTCAATAGACCACTCGTTACCTTCTGCTAAAGTTGCCACCTATCGTATATGTTAAAAAAAAAGGGTACATTAATCCGGTGAACAGAATACACATCACCTCCACAAGATGGAAGCTTCCTCCAAAACTGGATCATTCTTTCACCAGCTTTCATTTTCAAGATATTTATTTACTTTTGCTAGAAATTAGGGATGTTAAAATTAAGTTCCCTCTTTAGTCTATTTCAAAGTCAGTTCTTATGTTAGTTTATCTATCTAACTGTTCTTTACAAATGGATTTCTACTTACAAACCACTCAAATGAGTTAACAAATCTGCCCTAACTGTAGAATGCGTATGAATTCGATATAGTTCGATCGCAGACCAGTATGCCTGCACACGGTCTGAGCTTGGTAAAACCGCTTTTAGCCATAGTGCCCCTGACTCCTGGAACAGCCTACAACATACAATTAAAATAAATACACTCATATCTGTTAACCAATTTAAAAGTATTATTTTGAATCAACCCCCCTACACTTGTAACTGTTTTAATTAGGCTATTATCTCTTTCATTCAATTGATCTGAATGTTTTAAATTGTTGTTGTCTGTGTGTGCGTGTGTGTGTGTGTGTGTGTAAACTTGTTATGTATTCTCATTGTATATTGTGTATCTGTACAAACTCGACGTCATTGTAAAAGAGGGTCACCCCTCAATTGATCTTTCGAGGTTAAATAAAGGTTACAAACAAACTTCACCTTGTCTCTGAAGAGTGCAGCAGGTTTGCTGTTGTATTTCTCCTGTAAATTCCAGGTGGGATCATAATCATCTTGCTCTTCAAGAAAAAGGCGGAATTTTCCATTTCCTCCCATTTTCATCTTCTCAAGCTCAATATCTTTCCACTTGTCCATGGTGACAGAGCGCACAAAACTGCAGAGAGGGCAGGAGAGACACATGTTTCAATATCGGGCTGTACAATTTCAGTGTGTGCTAATACATGCAAAGGTATGAACTAAAGCTGACCATGTATCTTATGTGCAGAATTGTTAATCTAAAAACCTCAGTGTACTCATCAATCAATACTATATGCAATCTTAAAGTCTTACTGGTTATGTACATACTGTATACGCTATGTGAACATCTCCAGTCTAGAGTCATGAACACAGCATCATTCATCAAACTCCTCCTACCTGAGGTGTACTCCCAGGCCCCTGTGCTTGCCAGAGCACTCAAGACAAATCCAGATCCCATAGGTCACACTGACCCACTGAGGGTTAAAGCCCCCACACTCGAAACATAGCTGAAAAAAGGAACAGAACATGTTAGACGAATGTACACATCTGTTAAACAGTAAAACTGCAGAGATGGACTTTTTAGGAAGGAAGACATTTTACAAGATTTTCATTAAAACCTTTGTATTTCAAGATTGTACAGGATCATATCACACAGAATGAACACCTGAGATTATATTTTCTATTTTTTGTGCAACTAAAACACCTCTTAGTTAATACAATGACTTTTAGGTTAGGAGACATCATGTCTGTCCTACTGTTATTGCCAAAGATACAGGCCAACAAGATGTTCACTAGCAGGGTAATTCCCACCTAAAATTCCTCCCACTATGTATTTGAACAAAGATAAAAGCAGGGACATTTTGTTCAGTGGAAAGGTGCTACATTTCAAGCCTCCCAAACACCTGCTACCTGCTATGTGAGTTATAAGGTATCAGTCAGGTGACACTCTTTTGAAGACGTGACAGTTGAGTCATATGAATAATTTGCAATGAAGACTCACATTGTTCTCTTCCTGGGTTCTCACTTCTTTCAGAACTCTTCTGGTCCTTGGACTCGCCATGTTGAACCACACTGAAAGAAATGTATTGAGGATATTCTTAAGTATAACATTTATGGATCAAAGCGGAGTATCAAAATGTGTCTAAAAGACATATCGAAACAGAACAATAACCCCACTCCTGTGGATGAAAGAGTGGAGGAAGAGCTGTAGGACGCACCAATGGAAAGTGATAAAAAGCTGCAGTGGACAAATCAAGTTAATGCTGACACAATTAAAAAGACTGTTTTAGACTTTTATAAATACATTTATATCTATTTTGCTTGATAAATATCTTAAATTAGTTAAATTATGATTTATTTATAAACCCCATTTTCTGTTGATAGACTACTCAATTAACCAACTAATTGTTTCTGCAAGTCTGAGTTTTTCTTTCTTGGACCTGTCTGACCCGAAATTATTACAATCTTAGGACAAAGAAATGTCAGCAGACGCCTCAACCTTCTGAGGTCATCGTCGTTGCCAGGGGCGTTGCGACACCACAGCAAGTGACCAGCAAATCGTACAGACTTCTAACCAGCATGCATTGTGCAGTGCCCAACAAAGATTGCCAGTGCAAAGGCTTGGCTGATGCTGACCTCAAGCAAAGTAGGTAATAATTGAAGCAGTATTATGAAAGCAGTGATGGTGACATGGGTACGAAATGTATAACACAACCTCTTTTAATTGAGACAGAGACCCTTTGTCACAGCAGAGCAGGCATATTGAGAACAACACAGGTGCTACTATCAAAAAAACTAGTGAAACACATCAGTGAGCCACACTGTTCCTTCAATACATTACACATGGGAACTGCAATTTATTCAAAATTACAGTCTGACATACAGCGCCCTTCTACAGCAGTAAATAAATACTCACATCAAATGCATATAAATGCACAGCTGAAAACAGTCACTAATTAATGTGCCATTCCCACAGCTGGCCATTGTAGTTTATAGCTTCTATCATTATTAAAAGAAGAGTCTTGTTTTAATAATGATAGTTAGCTGTTTTAGTCAGGGAATATATATCTTTAAATGTCCAGCAGGAATGAATGGGCCTGGGTGTGAGCCACTGACAGGAGGTAGGAAGGTCAGAAGCTAGAACAACATCTTGGTTTTGGTATTGTCATGTTATTTGATGACAACACAAAGAATGTAGATAATGCCCATCTTATCCTTGAAAGTGTGAGTTTCAACTGAAACATATGTTGGTATAAAAATGTGTGAGAAAATTACCAATAATAATTTCATGGAAGCCCAGGGTGACATGTTCAATTTACCAAGAGACCAAAACTCAGGTATGAATGATACATTAACAATGATGCAATGATCGCCTAATCTATATACAATCTAATCATCTCAGAAGTAGTGTAACAACATTACTGACAGTACAATCCAACAAATCTCTCAGTGGAACAGACAATCAAGCTTCTGTATTAGGGTGGACTTGTGACATTTAACCAGTGTGTTTCTATGACTTCTATAGACATTCAGGTTAAAGGTGGGGTCAGCGATTATGGAGAACGCTTGTTTTCAAAATCACTTTTTGAAAACCAAAACCAGTTAATATATCCTCACGATCATCACCCTACCTGTCTGTACTGTGTGAGCTGAATTAAAATCTGGTGCTCAAGCACAGCCTAGACTCTGTAAACAGGTATGTAAATAAATGATATGTCAACAAAGCGGGCCCAGCCACGGCCTAGGCCCTAGGCTGTGAGTATTAACACTGCATTTCTTTTCAGCGCACACTACTGACAAGAAGGGGATCGTGAGCAGATATTCACTGATTTAGACAAAAAGTGATTTGGACATAAAGTGTTCTCCAGAATCGCTGACTACACCTTTAATCCGAGATAAACCATCAGCAAAGTAAACTTTCAGTCCACTGGTAGGTTTGCATTCCCCTAAACCAGACTCTTTGAAGCAGAATATGGGAAGGAAGGGAGGGGGAAATGATTCTCGGTTTAACTAAGCTTTGACTTTTCAATTGATATATTTTGATTGAAATTATTCACTACGAAAACAAAGACATTTTACTTTGTCCTTGAGGAGGTTGCTGGTTATGATAATCAGATTTTATTTTTCTATTAGGTTAATTAATAAGGCATAGGCTATATCAAGATTATCTGGAAGCAAATAGCTAATATTAAATGTGTTTTAGGAAAAACAGCATGTCTGTCGTTTTGTCAATCTTTTATTCTAAGGACCTTAACTCCCTAATGTCAAAAGAATTCAAAGCTTCCCAGTCATAAATGAAGTCGTGTCAATGCTGCTCGATACACCAGCTACAGATTCCCCACATCGGGTTCAATGTATTGTTAACCATATACGTGTACAACCTGATGATGTGTTAGCGATGTCTATCTCTAATTTGTCTTTAATCCTCATTCGCAAATGTTAATCTCACCAAATGTATAATGATAGAGGATTTAGTGAATGTATTTGGGTTGACAACAGACAATGCTAGCTGTTAGCTGTTAGCCGACTTCTCCGTTACCTGTGTGTGTGATCGATGGACAACGAAGACGCTGTTTTCAGAGTCTCTGCTGGCTCCGCCGAAACACTCTACGAAGGCCTTTCTCCTGTGGCGGAGACACAGCAGGTAATATACTGTCACGGGCTGTGTGAGGCTTACAGAAGTATGTTATAAAGATGGTTCGCTGATGTCAAACACCGGTAGCCATGTTCCTGTTTGCATACGTTGGCAGTGCAATGCATTATGGGAGTTCGCCTCTCTCCTCAGCTTCATTTCCACTCTCTCTCTCTCTCTCTCTCTCTCTCTCTCTCTCTCTCTCTCTCTCTATCTCTCTCTATCTCTATCTCTCCCTCTCTCTCTCTCTCTCACGTGTCTGCTGCCTCCATTGCTTCGGAGTGTGAACATGAATGGGAATATTCACAAAGATAAATTATGTTTCCTCATTGATTTAGATCTAGATTAAGTTTGGATCATGTGACAATGACACAGGCTCTGCCTTTCTCAGAACAGAACGAACACATAGCCTATATTTCTCTTCTAAGCTGAAATGTCTTTAGCCTAATTCAACTAGCCCAAAATGATTTAGACTACTGCCCACAATTATGGCCGTAGCCTGAAAAGCATAATGGCTCAATTATTTGTTGGCCTAAGTGTCCGGTCAGTCTGACAGTGAGTGAGCCAGCAAGAACAGGCAGCAAAGTGGAATTCAGACATCTTTATTTTGATTTATTACACCTGGCTTTTTCAGACTGTGACAGCATATAGGCCTATCATACAACAATACAAAGAACTAATGTGAACAAAGAAATAGCATGTTGATGACCAGTGCTTTACAGCCAGTAGCCTACAGTGTGTTCCAAATTATTATGCAAATTATATTTTTCTCAGATTTTCTTAAATAGTCGATGCAAATGAGTTATGACAGTCAGTATAATTTTCAAGTCATCAACCGTTAGAGTAGGATTCAAATTTTATTAAACAAACCTCCCAATGATACCAGTATTTCTTTCGAAAATAAAAAAAACTCAAACTGATCTTAACAGGCCAAGTTACATGTTAACATAGGACCCCTTCTTTGATATCACCTTCACAATGCTTGCATCCATTGAACTTGTGAGTTTTTGGAGAGTTTCTGCTTGAATATCTTTGCAGGATGCCAGAATAGCCTCCCACAGCTGCTGTTTTGATGTGAACTGCCTCCCAACCACATAGATCTTTTGCTTGAGGATGCTACAAAGGTTCTCAATAGGGTTGAGGTCAGGGGAAGATGGGGGCCACACCATGAGGTTCTCTCCTTGTATGCCCATAGCAGCCAATGACACAGAGGTATTCTTTGCCACATGAGATGGTGCATTGTCATGCATGAAGATGATTTTACTACGGAAGGCACGGTTCTTCTTTTTGTACCACGGAAGAAAGTGGTCAGTCAGAAACTCAACATACTTTGCAGAGGTAATTTTCACACTGTCAGGGACCCTAAAGGGGCCTACCAGCTCTCTCCCCATGATTCCGGCCCAAAACATTACTCCACCACCTCCATGCTGACATCGCAGCCTTGTTGGTACATGGTGGCCATTCACCAACCATCCACTACTCTATCCATCTGGACCATCCAGGGTTGCACGGCACTCATCAGTAAACAAGACTGTTTGAAAATAACTCTTCATGTATTTCTGAGCCCAGTGCAACCGTTTCTGCTTGTGATCATTGTTTAGGGGTGGCCGAATAATAGGTTTATGCACAACTGCAAACCTCTGGAGGATCCTACACCTTGAGGTTTGCGGGTCTCCAGAGGCACCAGCGGCTTCAAATACCTGTCTGCTGCTCTGTAACGGCATTTTAGCAGCTGCTCTCCTAATCCGATGAATTTGTCTGGCAGAAATCTTCCTCATTATGCCTTTATCTGCACCAACCCGTCTGTGCTCTGAATCAGCCACAAATCTCTTCACAGTACGATGATCACGCTTAGGTTTCCGTGAAATATCTAATGTTTTCATACCTTGTCCAAGGTATTGCACTATTTGACGCTTTTCGGCAGCAGAGAGATCCCTTTTCTTTCCCAAATTGCTTGAAACACGTGACTTGCTTAATAATGTGGAACATCCTTCTTAGGTAGTTTTCCTTTGATTGGGCTCACATGTAACTAATTATCACAGGTGTATGAGATTGATTTCAATGATCCAATGCGTCCTGAGACACAATATCATACTTGAGTGTAATTGAAAAACAAAAAATTAAATGTTTATGACACTTCAATCTAATTTGCATAATAATTTGGAACACGGTGTATATCATGTAGCCTAACCATAATGTCCCAATCTCCTTCTTAGCTCCCACATGTGCAAATGTTTTCTTTCACTTTTGAGTTAAAAAGGCAAAAGGCCATACATTACACCTTGAAATTATTTTTCTCAGAATATAAAAAAAAACACACTGCTGAAAATAGCAGGCTCATTTCTTTTCGATGATCACCATCTTTCACAGCTTAATGTTTGACAACTTATTGTCAAGAATGACACATTTATGGCAGTTATGAATACAGCCAGTAATTTACGACGTCAACATTCTTGACCTAAGGTCAAACTGATTATGTGAGTGTAATAATTGCCGTTATCTTATTTAGCATTTTCCTAGAACTCAGTCTATCAGTTTACCCATTTTCACCATCCCTTTCACTTGAAACATTTTAGGAACTTGAAAGCTTTACCATTTTTTTTCTGCCATTGTTTGCCTAAACGACCTGCTTTCCAATGGGAACAGACTGAAGGTTAAGGTTTGATGTCAAGTTTGACAAAATGTTCATACATCCACTCCCTTCATACATCAAGTCCCTAATCATTATTATATTTGTCTGGTGGTCAGAGTAACAGCAAATGTTTGTTGTTTGCTAGTTTTAATTTTGGATCAGCTCTCACTCCTAAAACAGTAAAGACATCCATGGTACGCACTATCATAGTTTATTATTATCAATATAACACACAGCACTAATAATCATATTAGCGGTCACATAATAAAAGCATAAAAACTCAAGGTAAGTGAGTCTCAAGCTGCTGCGGTGTTAAATGACCTGTGACCTGCTGCTTTTAACTGATAAAATACAGGTATAAGAGAGGTGTTGCTGCAGCAGGGGGAGAAACTGTGAGTTGAGCATCATCATGAATGCGTCTACAAGTTTGCGGGTGCGCCTGCCAGTGTTCTTGCTGGTGTCACAGGTTGTCATTATGACTCTTTATGCCGTATTTGTCACTTACGACGACAATGCCGACTCCAAACGGCAAAACAACGAGACCAACCCGATGGAGAACTCCATGTACCGCGACTATCCCTACTTTGCTGACGTGCAGGTGATGATCTTCGTCGGCTTCGGCTGCCTGCTGGCCTTCTTCAGATTCTACGGCTTCAGTGGAATGGTGTTCAACTTTCTCACTGCTACATTCTCCATCCAGTGGGCCATCCTGATGCAAGGCTTCTTCCAGTTTTACTACGATGGTAAAATTCACCTGGGGGTGGTCAACCTGCTGAATGCAGAGTTTGCATGTGCTGTGGTGCTCATATCTTACGGAGCCGTGATTGGGAAGACCAGTCCTATTCAGCTGCTGGTCATGGCTTTGCTGGAGGTCCCTGCCTTTGCCGTGACAGAGTGGGCTGTGTTGAAATACATTAGGATCCATGATGCAGGTGGCTCTATTCTCATTCACCTGTTTGCCTGCTACTTTGGCCTGGGCGTGACATTTGTGTTGTACCGTCCGAGCCTGAATAAGGGGCACGCCAAAGAGATCACCAGTTATAATTCTGACATCATCTGTTTGATTGGAACCCTGTTCCTGTGGGTGTTCTGGCCTTCATTCAACTCTGCTCTGACCTTGAAGGGTGACGATCAACACAGAGCAGTGCTCCACACTTTTATAGGTCTTTGCTCATCCACCATGACCGCCTTTGCCCTCTCTGCAATATTCAACAAGAATGGCAAGCTCACAATGGCTGATATTCAGAATGTGACTCTAGCAGGTGGTGTGACTGTTGGGGCTTCTGTTGACATGATGATTTCCCCTGTAGCTGCATATGCCCTGGGCATCATGGGCTGTACTGCCTGTTTCTTTGGATACAGGTACGTGACCCCATTCATGGCCCGGCGCATGAGGATCCAAGACCAGTGTGGGATTCACAACCTCCACGGGTTCACTGGCCTCATCTCATCCACAGCAGGGATCTGTGCCATCCTGCTGGCCACTGAAGAAACCTACGGGCCCAGCATGTACACCATCTTTACAGACTGTGCTCCACCTGAGGGAAGTGAAAAACTCCTGGAACTGCAGAAACTGATTCCCGGACTGAAGGCGGGCTTGGGTCGGACTGCGCGGGAACAGGCTCTCTACCAGGTGGCAGCTATCTTCATCACCATTGCAGCATCTACAGTAGGTGGGCTGCTCACTGGTTGGGTCATGAAGCTGCCCTTCATGGCATCCCCATCTGACAATGGCTGCTTTGATGACGAGGTTTTCTTTGACACGCCCTCTGACTTTGAAAGATTAGATGTGCCCCCATCACCTTCCATGAAAAACGGACAAATGAGCTCATTCCACACCGATAACTGAGCTCTCCCAAAAAAGGCAGCTGTTATGATTAATGTCATTTTAACTTTTTTTTTTTGAAAAAAGTATATTTTTCTGACTTGTTTGCTAGTGTTACAGACGTGTGATTGATTATTGTTTGAAAATGTAAAATATATTTGGTTGCTTAAGGGTTCAAACTGCTTTGTTTGTAAAACAGTTATTAAAAGAGAAGATATGTAATATATATATAATGTATGGCATTGTGACATTTTCATTCCATTTGAAATAAATGATTCAAAAATATATTGCTTCATTTTTGATTACTTTTTCCTTTTGAACATTTCCATCCTCTCACAGATTGAATAAATGAATTGTATGAAAAGCTGCTTATCAGTAAACACCATTTGACATGCACCATGCCCTGTGTTTGGCACATTATGTTACAGGGCTGTGCTCCACCCGTCACTATAATAATGAGAATAAGCATAAAGAAGAGCACAAAATAACTGTAAAAATACTTTTTGAAATTATCTGAATTAATCTCAATGATATCACAACACTCTTTAATGTCAAATCTAAAAGTGCGGAAAGACACAGGTGTACTCTGAAGCTCGAAAGCTTGGGTTCGTCCTATTTAATTACTTTTGAAAAGCAATATTAAATAATTTCCTTATATATCCTTACAAATATACTAAATAATTAGCACTAGACTATATGGAATGAAGAGTAAATTAAAAGTGAATCTTGTCTCCTTTAACTCAACATACCAATCAGCCACATGCCACAAAAGGGTTTAGTTAACTATAGCCAACAAGACTAAGAATCTGACCGAACACTTGACTGTACATGACTGTGTCAATAATTGGCGCTATTGATACCCTGATGTAGTAATACAGTATAAACTGCTGATAGCCATAGAGTTCAACATTAAGCATCTGAGTTATCACTGTCTCGTTACAATAAACAACTGCCTAACTTTTTTTCAGGCAAACTCTCTGGATGTCAAGGCAGAGCGAACTCTATTGTGTCTTATTCTTCAATTAGAAAGTTTGTTGATTTGTTTGTAAATTGGGCCAATTTAAATCTTCTTTTAATTCAAATTCAGCAAAGCCCCAAAGCCTTAACCAAGAGTTGTACCTTACTGAAATGAATATGTCTGTGTCCGTGTTTGCTGTGTCCTTATCATAGTATATAAAAGGTCCTTACACAAATACCAGATAACAGGTGTGATTTTGCCCTGTCAGGGTTGAAATACAGGTATATACCCATGTTATGAGCTGCAAAGGTTGGACAATTGTTCAAGACAACTGACCTTATCTAATCATGGACAGATGAAAAGCACAGTTCCTGCAGTATCCTTATTAATTGCTTTGTGTTAATAAATGATATTATGTAATGGAAAATGGATGTTTGACCTATGAGACCAATTGTACGGATCTGTACTTTGCAATGCACAGTGTTACAGCTTAGACATTTTAGAAGAAGTCCCCAAGCTACCACAGTTTTATAGTTTATTTCATAAATTATTTTGAATCCTAAATTTTAGTTTTATTGTTTTACATACTGTGTCAGATTACATTTTTTATTTTGATTACGTGATTTTATATCATTAAGAGCACAGCTGGAAGGGAGCCTGAGATTTATTATATTGCCACCAGCTACTTTATTGTAACTGGTGGCTAATTACAATACAATTACTTGAACTTTTCCTTCACTTTGATTGTATCTATATCTAATCAGATGGATAATAATTGATTACTATCAAGTGTGCCAAGTGTGATGAGAAAACCTGAAGCTTGAAATTACATTTTTTGGGGGGAAAACCACATTAGACACAGATTATCATTCAAAGAGCACATTTATATTATAAAACATTTACAGAAGAGATCTTTGATCATGCATGGGGATCAATACATCTTTTAATGTGTGATTTATATATAAATTTAATATATAGGGGAAGGTGGGGTGATTTGTGCATTTTGGAAGTTGCAAAACCCATTGTTTCTAGAAAACCGTGGAAGAAATTGGAAATGTGACCACATATTTAAGAAGAGCCATCCATTTGACTCATCCTGTAAAGAAGGGAGACACAAGGAATAAGATATAAGCACATTTAAGCTCAAAAAACTGTGTTTTGCCTTTCAAAGTAAAATTTCCATGATCAAGGTTTTTTGATTATTGTGTCTGAACAATTATAGACACGTTTGAAAACATTTGACACATGTTTTAGTGCTTTGGTATGCTACACTTTGAGTCTATATAATTAGCACAATGTCAACCCTAAATTGCTGCATCATGCCTATTATCCAAAATTCTGGGGATGGGGTGATTTGTGCGCAAGGGCCTGGGTGAGTTATAAGTAAGTAAGTAAGTAAAATGTATTTATAAAAGCACATTTATGACAGTTTGCACTGTCCAAAGTGCTGTACATAGTCTATTCAGTAGGTAAACAATGAAGGTAAAATAACAATAACCAAAATAAAAGACGTAAAGCCCATACATCCACATAAACACAGATAGTAGTGCAGAGGTAAGTAAGTAGTGCAGAGGTTAATGGGGAGGAAACACCAGGGTGTACATATGGGTTTTGAGCCTTGATTTAAAGGCAGAAATGTAGGGGGAATCACATTTGTCAGGTGGCAGTTGGTTCCACAAGCACGGAGCAACTAGTGCAAAGTACATTTCTGAGAGTTGTGCCAGTGGCATGGCTGTATACGCTGGTCACCAAAAGAAAGTGATTGTCTACAGTAGCTCAGAAGAGAGTGACATCTCAATTCCACTTAACGACACCACTGATGAGAGTTCAGATGGCCAGAAAGATGATGATGGTGACTTTGTCATTGTGACACAATGACGCACAAATCACCCCACGTAGTGGGGTGATTTGTGCGACAAGACAACTTTTTTTCCGAAAGCTATATTTCTTAAACAGTTTATTCCAGATCCAAAGTTTTTATTGCCAGGGATGCACAACATCCTGAAATATATGTACATATTTGAGTTGGAGACATAACTGTCAAGGCCTCACTTTAAAATCACTTTGAGTAAAAAGTTGCACAAATCACCCCACCTTCCCCTATATCAATATTTTTATATGGCCAACAGTTTAAAGATGTAGGAAATGAACAATCAAACATTTTGTTACAAACCATCAGTTACATTTCTTTAGATGAGGCAAAATAAGGCAAGTGTAAAATCTGAGTCTCACCTTAAGTGAGTAGAATTTGGTGATTGTGCATGAGAGGTTTGACCTGCTCTGCAGCACCTACACACAGAGTGGGCTGTGATATTTGATATTATGAACAAACAGCAAACAGTGCCATCGTGCGGCGGCAGGTCAAATTACACAAAGATAATTTATTGCATCTCAGCTTCGGCGCTAATGCTTCTCTCAGAGATGGTTGGCGTATTCCTCCCCGCTGCCTGCGGTGTGGACGGTCTTGGTGCGCTGAGTTTGCACAGAAGAGTACAGGTCAGACATGGTGGAGTGGGCGTCTGTGTTGCCTTCATCCTCCTTCTCGGACTCTAACAGAACCACATCAGAATACTGGATCTGTGGAGAGACGCAGCCAGACTGCTGCCTGGGAGCCTTCAGCGTCAGGTTGGCATAGCAGTCCTGCGTTTTGCAAAAAAAAAAAAATGAACATTGATGTTACATTTTCACACAACATTTCCCAGGGCAGGTTTATAGGGTGGTTTATTAGCAAATGTATTCAATATGATTCCATATGATCCTGTCCTGGTACTTCTGAACCATTTAAAAAATAGATTTTTTAACACTATTCATTTTCATTTTCATTTTCCTTTATTTATTCTCGAAAGATCAATTGAGGGTTACCCTCTTTTACAATGACGTCGAGACAATTACAGATACACAATATACAATGAGAATACACAACAAGCTTACAAAGAGACAACAACAATTAAAACATTCAGATCAATTGAATAAAACAGAACATAGCCTAAATAAAACAGTTACAATTGGAGTGGGGCTGATTAAAAATAATAACTTTAAATTGGTTAACAGTTATGAGTGTATTTATTTTAATTTGATGTTGTAGGCTGTTCCAGGAGTCAGGGGCACTGTGGCTAAAAGCAGTTTTACCAAGGTCAGACCGGGCGTATGGAACATATAACATGAGCATTTCAGTTGAGCGGGTATGATAAAGCCCATCTGAAATATGCAGCATTGTTGTCAAATAGAGTGGTCAGGGCTTTATATATAAAAATATGCCAATGTGCATCACGTCTCTCTTTAAGAGAAGACCACCCAACCTTTTCATATAAAAGACAATGGTGAGTGTCATAAGCATCTCCTGTAATGAACCTTAAGGCAGAGTGAAACCGTTGCATGTCCTTAATCCTCTAGTTTTTCTGTGAATGTGAGTGATGTGTGTGAACTCATAGCACATGAAGGGAATGATGTGGACCTGCAGGTAAGACCTCAATCTCTGTGAAAGGGTGTAAGAGAGACTACCTGTGAGTCAGAAAGAACTCTCTGTCGATCCCTCAGAGATGAAGAGCTGAGTGGCAAGGGTTGAGGATCAGGGAACAAAGTCATGCCTGTGGAAAACAATATCAGACAGTAAAGGGGACATAGATCTAGAAGTAGAAAGACAGGCACAATTGTACAAAGCACTTACTTGTCTGCATGTAGCTTATGTTTCCATATATAGGATTCTCTTCCATCTGCCTTTGGCCCCGTCTTAAAATGGACAAACAGAGAGGAAATGTGTTTTTTTTGTGTGTGTGTTTTTTGACAGTGTGTTATTAACTATTGAATGGGACTGTTACTCTGAGCAAATAATATATAAGCTGCAAACCTTCGTCTTATCCTGGTCTGACATTTCCCTTTTCCTGTGGCAGTATAATGAATAATACATTAACCATCAGATACAGGAAATGAATTGGGGTTTTTCACTATACTTCCTATAAAACAAAATAATGTACTTACCTGAGCAACATTTTGATACACAGCAGAAAATATTGCATAATAGTGAGAGGACCAGCAATGCGCTGATTACCCACAATAGCACCTGTAGACGGTATGGCATACATGAACTTTCCAGGTCTAAAAAAACAGAGACAGATAATTATATTTATTATGGATACTTTAAAATAATTAAAGGTCCCCTCAAGACATTTTTAACGCAGATGAAAACACCTCAAGACTTGTCAAACCGCTGACTTGAAAACACCTTAGAGGTGAAAGCTATTTTTCACACAGGAAAAATCAATTAGGAAATATATGACACCCACACAGTGTGGTGACAGGGCTAACCACCGCCAACATGGAGTTGAAATAAGAATTTCTTATTATGATTAATTGTGAAGGCGGGTTTATTTAAAGAGCACATTTTATTCACAAAGGCACTAGAAAGCATTACACACAAAGATCCTGCATAAGATAAAATAAAGACAAAACAACAATACTGTTACATTTGGAACAATGAGCCTGGTGTGGGTGAACAGTCAGTCAATATGCACTCATCAGTATTTTATACAAAAACAAATGTTGGTTAGTATTTGTTCCACGTGATGTTATTTAATCTACCCAAACTAAACTGGAAGTATTATCAACCTCAAAAGGCAAGAGTAGGCATTAAAAATAATAACTGAAATAAGCACAGCAGCGGTGCACTTAGCAAAGAAATGTACACCTTCACTTTCTTCAGTGGATCTGCTCAGTCATCAGCAGAAGATGTGGTTATACTGAGAGGCTTGCAGCCAGGAATGTACAATGTGATTGCACAGTGCAGCAGGTTTTTGTTGCAAGAATACATGCCCGACAAAGCACATTGGGTGCATTTCCTACATACGTCAAAACATTTTTGCAAAGCCCTAGTTTCAATCCAACGTTCTGTACATTCATGATATCATGAAAAACAATCAGCTGAAGGACTCTTAAAGCACCAAAGAGTGACGTGACCTCTTGTGTTTGTTACACACAGTCACTGGACAAATTGTTAATTGAAAAACATTGATTATAAAAGCTTTCGAGTAGTCTGATAGATCAATGAGAGCTGGTCATGTAACTTATCTTGAGTTAGCCCATTCTGTTAGCCACAGAGACCGTGGCGGCCTGTTGTGGCAAAAACAGCAACACCATGTTATAAAAAAATCCCCATTTTAGTCATTATGTACTCAATTTATTCACTTTCAAAACTATTATTAAATACATTTACAAATTATAATTTGTGCCTGTTATTTATCTGACAGTGCTAGCAAAAAAAGAGTATGGACAGAGAACTCTCCAATCTCCATATACGTTTGAAATTTACCATGGTACCTTACTTACTATACTCGTAATAAACAGCAATGTTTGTATCTGACAAGCACTAAGCTCCTTTTGGCAGTCAAAAGGGTAACTGCTGATTGCCCTGTACTATTTCATTAAACATCATGGCTATTGCAGTTGTTACACTTCATATCAAATTTGATTGCTGCCAAAAGTGTTGATTTGATGGTGTTTTCCTTCATCATGAATACTGAGCATGATGTCGTGCATTCCATTAAAACCTCACATCAACCCGTACATCAAGAACAACCATGTAACAACTCACAAGAGGACATTTCTTTGTCTTCATGACTTACCATATTGTCCAGTCCTATTGCTACTGTCTGCCATTGCAATGAAACTTGAACTGAACTCTGTCTCTCTTACTATGCTGTCAATGTGATAGACAGGACTACAGCACCTGTTGCATGTGTACGCCCGCACAGTGTGATGCTCTTCAAGAGACACTGTTAACACGCTACAGGATGTGTGCTTCTGCCGAAAACCACAAACCTTTTCAGACTAACAACAATATGAAGGAAACCAGTGGTGGAAACCTACTTTGACAAGATTAATTAATATTGGCACGGACTACAATCTTTCTTTAGATAATAAATGTTCACTTAAATAAACTTGAAAATCTGTGAAGTAGGCCTATCATTATATAACATTTGACATATATCATATAATATTAATTATTTGTCATGTTTCATGTCATATTTTGTCAATATCAGAATAGGATTAGCTGTATATTGTTATATAGGATAAGGTTAAGGAGCAAATTCCTTTTCAACCCTCAACATTCAGGTGAACAGGGTATTCATATATCAATAGAAAAGCATATTAACAGTCGGTCATCAGTCAACTGAATTGATTGACACATTTGCTTTTATCTTTGTGGCACCTTTACACCTGTAAAGTCAGCCGTGATCTGCTAGTGTTGATCTGTTTCACTTTTATCGGGATAACAATGCCATAAGAAAATAAATCAAACCTCTGTGTTACCTGCTATAACTGCAGCCTTTTGTATATTATATGGCTGCAGGCTGGAAAACACACAGTAAAGAATCTACAATAAAACTAATTATCTTGGATTTAAGTCTTGCCCTGGTTTTAATCATATTTGGATATAAGTATAATGTTCACATGGGCCACCGTTAAACCTTATTCAACTTGTTTTGTTGTTGCAATTTGACGGTCATTTGCTACTGTTTATCTATCTAAAGTTTTTACATATAAACTGTTCCTTTTTCTCATATTTGAGATATGTCAATTCCGTGAAATGGCGACTCATCCTCCAGTGGGTTCTTAGGTCTGTTTTAACACATCCCACCCACCAACATTTGAAGAGATGGATCTGGACAAGTCAGACGTCAGGATGTGTGAGCTTTCGAGGGAATTATCAAAGAAAACAGAGCGCAGACAAAAGTGTTATTAATATATTTGATGAGCTTGAAAAGCGGTCTGTAAATGATACAGCTCTGACAACTCTACTCTGAATAGTCAAAGATATGAATGGTTCTCAAAGGGGCAACACACAATCTCAAAGTGGAGGTCATTGATCACCACAGCAGACAAATCATACTCTCAGCTGATGTAACTATTGGTTGATGGATTGACCCAAATAACAAGCTTTAACTACCGTCTGTGCACCATTCGATTTTAACTTCTATATTGAGTTGTCTGCGGCTCCTTGCACAGTTAATCCTGCTGTTGTGTTCAGACAAGGCATATTTCCTCTTGAGATTTCAATATAGAGAAGGCTAAACCACAGCGCCACCTTGAGCTCTTCTGGTCTATCTACATACTTATTGGTCATATTTACATTAATTTAGAAGTACAATATCAACCGTGAATGCAGTATTCAGACTCCTATTACCCAGGGGGCAAAGTGATTTTATGGACATGGAGCGTTGTAAAAGGTTGTTCACCAAAAATTACATCTAGGACCTTCCACGATCACAACCTGGGTGGACAACCTGGTCAACTAGCTGCTGGAAAGATACAGCGGGCCGATAGAGCAAATCAGAACCACTGTGAATGGGGATGGGCTAATGGGGAATTTTTTGAATTTATAGATATCATTATGAAACTTTGCCAGTTGATTACTGACATTAAAACAACAACTTTTTGTATTACAGTATTTTCCAAAAATTTTAAATAAATATGAAAAATCATCAATATCTTACTAGTGATGCGTACATTTGCATATCTGCAAAGCCCCAAAATCTAGATGTTGGAAGAAAACAAAGTCAATTTGTTTTTAAATTTTGAAAACAAAACAAGTGTCCAACTGCCTGAAGCCTTTCCTAATCACAGTTCAAATTTCATCAATAACCCATAGAAAATGATTTTTTTACACAGTTACATTTCATGTGCCATGGACCAAAAGTGTCCTTTTGGAGTCTCCAGCTGGTATTTTAGGAAACGGCTAGACATTCCCTTGGAAAAAACTGTGTAAAAAATTCATTTTCTATGGGTTATTGATCAAATTTGAACTGTGATTATGAAAAGCTTCAAGCAGTTGGACACTTGTTTTGTTTTCAAAATTTAAAAACAAATTGACTCTGCTTTTGTCCCACATCTAGATTTTGTGGCTTTGCAGATATGCAAATGTACGCATCATTAGTAAGATATTGATGATTTTTCATATTTATTGAAACTTTTTGGAAAATACTGTAATACAAAAAAGTTTATGTTTTTTTGTAAGATATTTTTTGGGCATTTTTATGCTTTATTGATAGTGCAGAGAGACAGAGGTGAAATGGGGCAGAGAGGGGAGTGACATGCAGAGAACGACCGCGGGCGGGAATCGAACCCGGGTCTGCTGCTGGGCCCGGCCCGGGAGGGGGACACCTTACCAACTGAGCTAAAGGCACCCCCAAAAGATGATGTTTTAATGTCAGTAATCAACTTGCAAAGTTTCATAATGATATCTATAAGTTTGGAAAATATTAGCCCATCCCCATTCACCCGCATTCACTTAAACAGTGGTTCTGATTTGCTCGGCCCGCTGTAGCTTTCCAGCAGCTAGTTGAGCAGGTTGTCCACCCAGGTTGGGATCCTGGAAGGTCCTGGATATCATTTCTGGTGAACAACCTTTTACAACGCTCCATGTCTGTTTGTTTTTGCCCCCTAGGTATATAGTATTTTATTACATTACTGATGTACAATTATTTAAAACACATATTAATTCAAATTCTGTAGCTATTCAAGAGAGAGTTACATTTTAAATAATGTGCAGCTGGGAAGTTAATTCTGCAGCAACACGTCATTGTTCAAATATTTGTACAGTCTTAATCTGCAAGTAAATACATTATTGGAGCCTACAATATGAATTGTGAAGGTTGTAGCCTGCACTAAAATGGTTGTACACAAGGATTCACCATATGAACACCGTGTGATATAAGGAGACAAGCTTCAAGATTAAAAAAGACAACATAATAAAAAGAGCAAAATGAAGACAACAAAAACATGATTGTCAATATAAACAGGCAGCTTGTTTTCATTATTGAAAGAGATTCTCCTCCTGTGTCATGTAAATAAACTATTAAAAAAATTTTGGATTTGTCAATCTGAGTTTATGAAAATGAACTTTGCAGAGGTATAGGCCTAGTTCTCAATGGACAGAAATGTTACAAACAAATGATGATCTTATAGAGGATGCCACATTGCTGTGTAGAGTAAACTAGTGCTTACATACATAAAGGGGTTCAAATAAGTGTAACCTAAAACAAGTAGGCCACAGCAGGAGCCTAAATAGCAACAGGCAGGCCTACACATAAACAGTTGTTATATTATAGCACATTTTTACAGAACACTAAAGGGGACAATTTTACAGTAAAGTATTTTTACTTTTGATACTTAAGGCCTGGTTAATTTTACTGATTATAAATAGATAGCCTATTTTTACTAGGCCTTTACGTAGCCTAGGCCTACTCTATTTTAGTTTAAGTAAATTATCTGTATGCTTTTGTTTGCAAAAGTTAAGTCTCTTAACTCATTTTCTCCCCATTGTATAAGGACTAATAAACCTGTGAACGTGTTACCTCGACGCACGGGTGCATTGTGTTGTCCACAGTTGTCTGACGCTTCTTCTTACGCCCAGGAGGGCGGGTCTATCGCTCTCTGACCCCGCCCCGTGCTCCGCCGCTGCTCTCTCCTCTCCTGAACGCTGATGTGTTACTAACTTCAGCTTCCAGCTCTTGACGAAAATGTTCAATTTCGGGTCCAAATTGCTGCTGGTTTTCCTCCTGGCCTTTCCATGTGGGTTAATATCCATCGGTAAGACATAATTCGCATGTCGTTTGTATTCTTTGTTTCACTTCGGCTGCAGTTTAAAAAGTTACCAGACAAACCGACGTATTGACGTGGCACAGTCACTCACACAGCTGCACACAGAGCAGCTTTACGGCTTGAAGGCGCCGCTAGGCTAACGTCAACATATGGACCTTTTTATCCTTCATTTTTATATTTCATAGAGTTGTAGCCTAGCTTATCTCTTCTTCTGTGATATGATTGAAAATGAGCGTCGCCCGCCAGCTGCCGCCTTTGAAGTGTAAACTAATAACCCCCAAACTTTAAATGTGAAGCTAAACGTCACTAAAGTTTGCTCCAGATGTGGTTTTAGACAGAAATAGGTCGCTGTGCATGCAGCAACAGCTAAAGGCTGCTGGGACACGTCACCACAGATAAGACGGTAACTCGTGTTTGTGTTTGTGGGCTACTTTTCTCCCCCTCCAGGTAACATGCATTGGAATGCCTGTATTTGTTCGTTCTGCCTTTTTTCATTTTAAACTGGCAACCCAAGTGGCCAGTTTGTCTGCATACAG
This sequence comes from Ammodytes marinus, assembly GCF_949987685.1. Classification (NCBI taxonomy): domain Eukaryota; kingdom Metazoa; phylum Chordata; class Actinopteri; order Uranoscopiformes; family Ammodytidae; genus Ammodytes; species Ammodytes marinus. The sequence continues at coordinate 29,580,701 of NC_137233.1, forward strand.
TATGAACCTATCATAAGGCATAGGCCTACAGGGACATACCTGGCAACAATGAAAACGTACATTGTAACCAATTAGGCTACAATGTGTACAAATGAATGTAAACGCCTCTACAGGGTAAATCCAGCTAAAACATCGCATTAAAATAGTTTATTGATTGGTTATTCATCGTCTTGTTGCATTAAGTATTGGCTGAATTAATTATGGTGTTTAGCCTATAAGCCTACTATTCAAATTCTAACACCAATAGCCTACATATTTTTTACAGCTACAATGCCTTTTCTTTTTTCTTAAAAAAACGTTAGGGCCAGCTGATCATGAGGATACCCATCAATATTTTTTAACAAATACATAGATATATTGACATATATTGATGAACTGAGATGCACAGGGATGACTGTTGGCATTTACAGAAGATATATATATATAGCCTATACAGAGGTTCAGTGGCATTGATTTGATGACCAAATTCAGGAGACCATTATCGATTTTACTCAACAGTCGAATATTGATGTTGTCCGAAAACACATATTATATCATTTTTATAACCTAAGATATAAACTTTGAATGAAACTTTAACTATACTATATACTATACTATATATCACCTAACCTCTCATGGTGATATAGGCCTATTACAACACATCACTCACACATGTCTTCTTCTTGTGCCCCCCCCCCTCCCCCAGGCCTGGTCTCTGCAGACTCCGACTCTGCCGAGGACATTGTTGAAGACGCGGATGCTGCTGTAGACGAGGAGGAGGAAGATGATGAGGAAGAGGTGCTCGTTGAGGAAGATCAGATGCAACAAACGGTTTGTATATTTTAGGGGTGGGCCAGGATGATATTCTGACGGTATGATAACCTTAAGCAAAAAGACCACAGTTTCAAGATATCACACATGGTTATTGTTTTACAACTCCACAATGTGTTATTTGAAATGTCTGGGTAAAAAAAAATAACAATTTTTGGCTCAATAGAAACTTTTTATTTGTAAACCAAATATAAAATAGTCAGAACATTAAAAGATGTGTATGATCACATAGCACAATACAATTTATAATGGAATTCGGTATACCTTGTAATCGGTAATTACCTAGTAGCCTATGTTTTAACTACAAGGACAAAACTGGGGGGGGGGGGGACAGATTCACAAGCCATCAGATGATCATATTATAATGTCATGTTGTGTTTTATCCTTAGGAAGGAGAAGCAGATGACGAAGACTCTGACGAAGCAGCGGATAAGTCGTTAACGTCTCACCCTGATGCCGACACAACCATCGTCTTCGTGACAGGAGAAGGTCAGTGTCATTCAGTGAGGTTTCCTCAGTGTTTTGATCTGTTCAAGGAAGAACTGAATGTATTGAAGATTGAGGCAATAAGTGAAGACATCGTATTAAAATGCTTTTGTTTCATGGGGAACCAAATCAGACTATTCTGTGTTTTTTTTTTTAACTACTCCGGCTTACAACTCATACTTCATATGCGCTGTCTATCTTTTTTTTTAATGTTCCTGTTAATTAATTATTTCGTCTTTCTAATACATTTTACAGAGTTTCCTGCCAATGAAATTGTGAGGTTCCTGGTGGGTTTCACCAACAAGGGAAGCCAGGACTTCACGGTTCAGTCGCTGGAGGCCTCCTTCCGTTATCCCCAAGACTTCCAGTTCTTCATCCAGAACGTAGGTTCCATCTAAAATAGTTCATTTTTACATACGGATTCATCAACTGTATGTGTACGTTTTTTATTTGCAAAGAAACAAGATGGGACCAGTTTTTAGCTGTCCGTCCACTTAACACAATAAATACTAAAGTAATAGCCATGTCATGGTTTAATAGCTCTGTGTTTTTATTGTAGTTCACAGCCCTGCCTCTGAACACTGTGGTGCAGCCCCAGGCCCAGGCCTCCTTCGAGTACTCCTTCATCCCAGCTCAGCCTATGGCAGGTCGTCCATTCGGTCTTGTCATCCTCCTCAGCTATCTTGACTCTGAGGTAAATTAAATAAAGTTATTTACACATAGAAAATAAAGTGTAGTTGATGCTTTCATGTTGAGCTTTGAGGAAAAAAGAGAGGTAGTGGTATGATGTTAGAAGTTGACAGTCCAGATGCTCCACATCATGTCATGGTAACATTATGATTGTGTTGAAGAGTAAAACATACTGGTTCATTTGTTTCTTCTTCTCCAGGGCAGTGTGTTCCAGACAGCCATTTACAACCAGACTGTCACCATCATTGAGAAGGAAGAGGGAATAGACGGAGAAACGTAAGGCCTTCCTCCTCTGGGTATATGTTATATCCTATCATGTACATTATGGTAAATAGAGATAAAGCTGTTGATATTTTATATTATTCAACTGATCAAAAAAATGGAAAGAAGACCTCCCTATTTATTTGCCATGTCCCTTAAGGCTACACCCAGCTATGTGATGCTTCACAATAGCAGCTTTTCCTAGATGAAGAACCTGTTAAACGAGGTGTGAAATTGACGCAAGGAGATGAGTTGTCAGAATTGTGCTTCTGATGCAAGATACAGAAACAGTCACCAGTTATGCAAAAAGAGTTTGTCCCCATTCTAAAATCTCTAAACGGATAGGAAAATGTTGCAGTTACAATTCACTTGAGGGTCACCTTAGTTTAGGGCACAAAGGTTGCAGTTAACGTTAAACTGGTCCTAATGCAAACAATATGCACACAGTTTCTGTTGAAAAGAGCTATTTGCTTGAATTGGGCTCCTTTTGATGGCTTATACATTTAAATAGAGGGGAGGTCATAAGTGTTTCCACACCACCATCAACTTCAACTAGCTTGATTTCTACAGATAATTAAATAAATTGAATTACAAAAAAGCTCTTGGAACGTAGATGGCTACTAATTGTGACAAATAGGAACCGTGAAAGTCTTTTATTGATTTCTGTTCACAGATTAAAGAAAGAATTGTGTGTTTTATTTCTGCAGGATGTTCCTGTACATCTTCCTGGTTGGACTGGTGGCCCTGATGGTCTTTGGTGTCTACCAAGTCCTCGAGACGAGGACGGTATGTGGTTTCTATTAGCTGTTGTATTTTTCACGTTAGGATAACTGTTTGCTCTACGTTTCTTCTATGGGATAAGTAAAAATATTCAGTTTTACTGATACAAACGTGACAAAAAAAGTGTGTACTACCTTTTTAAATAACTTCTCCTTAAGCAAGCATGGACTGATATTGAAGCAGGCTTGTAGATACAATGGTTTGAAAATTGAACAATTGGACTTTCAACATTTTGTTTTCCAGAAAAAGAGACTGGCAGTGAAAATCGAGCGAGGCACCGGTGGAATAAAGGATGTGGACATCAGCTGGATTCCTCAGGAGACTCTCAATGTCATGAGTATGTTTATCTCCATAACAATAATAATCCACTTAAAAGCTGTTTGAGAGAATGAACCACAAACACAAATATCTGATCTTTGCATCGTGTGTCTTACAGACAAGGCTTCCCCTAAAGCATCTCCACGGAAACGAACCATCAGGGCAGCTGGAGCAGATCAATAAAACTCTCCATTTCCATCCATCATCTTATAATGTCCATCAGGCTTTCAAAGCTCATTTCCTCGCCATGATATCCCGTTTGCCTTTTACTATGGACCAACATGTCTGGAATAAGCAGTGTGTTTTAAGGTGTTTGTATGGATCTGAGCCTGCTGGCCTGCTGCTGTCCTGACCGGAAAGCATGTTGACAGGACTGAACTACAGTTCATTTTGAAAGGGACCTTTTTTATCAGTATGTATGTGTGAGTGTGTGTGTCAAGCCAATAAGTCATTAATATTTGTATGGGAAAGCAAAGTTAATGTGGTTAAAACGGCATCCCTAAAGTAAGCAGATACATCAACTCTCATGTCATGATAAGTTTCATTGTTGTTTGACCCTTCATATTTCCCTCGTTGAATTAGAAGAATCCCCCGTCTCTCCATCATTTGCCTTATCTGCAAAGTATGTATGGTGCCCTGCAAAGACATCATGTTAAGACAGGATAGATACAGTTGGTTAAAAACATGCTTTAAACATCCAGTCAAACATGGCCAAAGGCTTCTAGGCAATGACAGCTGCAATAACAACACACATTTAAAACGTGATCTGTGAAAGTTCCTCCAGGTTCATTTCCATGTTTTGTTATGGGGGTTTTACCTCCCTGTTGTTAAAGGCTCCTTGGACCAACACTTTACCATGTGCCAACAATCTTTCAGATTGCATGACTATTACTTGGTGGTAAGAAAATAATTAAATAAAAGGATGACCAAGATGTATTTTGTATTCAGTTGCTCTGTACTTACTACTTATCATAATAGTGTTATCTGGATTGTTTTCCGCAGTCATGTATTGGCAAACCGACAGTAAAATGAAAATAATTTGCTCAACAAAATGATAATTGGAAAACCCGAGGTCATCTTGTTTTGTCCAATGGTCAGGTCAGGTGTTAATGTACATTAAGGCAGTGAAAAGGAGATGATTATCACATTTGATCCACTTGAATCATCAAATTTCCTGCATGTTTGCTTTTAAAATTTCTTCAAAAATGAATGACTTATCAAAAACGTTGGTACAATAAAATGATAAATACTAATCGTAGGTTTATCAATTAATTGACACATTTTTTCTGCTCTTCTGTTTTGAGCAGGAGAGGTTCCAAATCATTTCCCTTAAAACAGTCTGGAAATAACTATGGACTTTATCAAAAACTAACAAAGAACGAAATTGAAAAGGATCATGTTTGATACATTTCAATGATTTTATTTTAAATAAGTGCTAATGTAACAGAGTCTTCCAGTCTGAACACAGTAGCTGCTCATACTTAAATGTGCAGTTTATCCATAAACAAACAAACATGGATGATGATTAAATATTTACTTATATGCACTTATTATTTCAAGACAATTCATCTGAAAACCAATCTGCTTTTAATATAGAGCCAGAAATATAACTGAATGCATAATAAGTAAGATGATGAATGGTTTGCAAAAGAAAAATATATATATATAGCTTTTAAGATGATATAAATAGGACTAACTGATTTGTAAACTTTATTGCACTCTTCTATTTATCATTTTCCTGCATGGGTTTCTTTGCGCACATATAAAGATTTATCAAATGTATTTTTCCCTATGCAACATTTCCTTTTTCCTTAGACTAGTATGACATAGGCAAGCAACGTTTAAACACAACACAAGGAAACAATAACAGTAGGCTACAACAGTCTCTGAACGAATTGTCTCTATTTACCAATAGCACCAAAGTACAAAGTTATTCCCAGGAAATAATTTGTGATATAACTGTAAACTGAACAACATTTCTAACTTTCTAACTCTCAAGCATCCATATCTTTGCTCTGCGTCGTGAACAGGATTGTATCACATTTAATCATTGAAGCGCTTCTGCACAGACATAACAGTAAAGATTAAAATCTATAAAGAAAGATAAAAGTCATGAACACGAGATCCCGGGAGAGTCCTGTCTGCGTTGTGGGAGGGATGGGTAGGGGAAGAGAGGAGAGGAGAGGGGAGCTGTCCGGTGCTGAGGGGGGAAGATGAGCTCAGCGCGCGCCGGGGGGCAGGTAACGTCACCAGTCGACCGGAGCAGGGAAAGACTGAACACACACTCCCACCAAGTGTTTTTTTTATTTTTTTATATCGCCTCTTAATCTCTGATACGCACCGGCAAACATTAATAATGGCCAGCTAATCAGATAATCAGCTCCGTGGGACTCAACACCGCTTTTCGTTCTGATTCACTAGTGCCTCGGCAGCATCCCGCGCCCTCCGCTTGGCTTGAAATGGGATGATATGGGATTTTTCATGTCGACGAAGATCGGAGGGATTCTTGCATTTGCCTTGGGTAAGACATCTCAAGCTCGTCCGCCCTACGTTTCTTTCTTTTTTTCTTATCTTTTTTTAATCTTCCTGCATCCTAAATAGGCTATTACTGCTGGGATTGTGATCTTTATATAGCTTCATCAGTGTTGCATGATGGTTATCAGGAGACCTGTGCCGTGGCTACGGGCTTGTAGTACACCCATCGACGGTAGAGATAGTGTGCAAGCTTCTGGTCATGAAACAGTCAAAAATAATCCCCCACAAATTGATTTATTTTGCCTTAAATTAAATGTTTACTCTTATTTATTGCCTCACCTGTGCTTATATGGGGTTGTCCCCTCACAGAATGATTTATTATTGAAATGTATTAACAGATAAATTGCCAGTAGCTCTGAACAGAGCACATCACCCCCCATGTGGAAGGAAGGATTGTATGGGCTGCAGTAGTCCAGACTATTCTCTGTGTTACAATCTGCTTCACAGCCTACTGAGATCTGTTTAAAGTGAGGTTGAGATGACAGGAGGAGTGCAACATCTGTATATACAGTATATGTAAAAGAGTACTAATCAATTAAATGTATTCATGAAACTAGAAAATCAAACAGAAGCTAAATGAAATGGGTTTTATTTTGTGAAGAAGTTGCCGGTTCATAAGCAGCGTTTGAAAATGTTACTGGAAGCAAGGAGATGGTAGAGAGCAAGGAAGCAGAATGAAAATGTTTACTATGTAGCTAATACTAATGAATGAATACAATTACAATCCTTTTGCTTTTGCACTTGTCAGGAGCATGGTAGTGTTGCAGATTCAAACTTGTTCAATAATAAAGACAATAGTTCAGGGAAGGCTCAAACATCCCAGGTTTATAAAGTCTGGTCAAATAAGCAGTGGACTGTGTGTCTGTTTTGGCAGTATCCCTCTCCCTGGCCGTGTCAGAGGATGTGAAGTGTGAGAACATTTACAAAGACTTTTCTGACTGTGTCCTGGAGCTGGGAGACAGCATGGACAACTACCAGGAGAACGTGACAAGTGAGACGGGAGTGGCAGCCGTTTGCAGGTAAGAGCAGCATTGCCCTGTGTGTGTGTGTGTGTGTGTGTGTGTGTGTGTGTGTGTGTGTGTGTGTGTGTGTGTGTGTGTGTGTGTGTGTGTGTGTGTGTGTGTGTGTGTGTGTGTGTGTGTGTGTGTGTGTGTGTGTGTGTGTGTGTGTGTGTGTGTGTGTGTGGAGCATCCACCTCCACTGATTTTAACTAGAGAAGGATAGAGAAAAGACAACCACCTGTATTGGACTAAAACATATCAGTAAAAAACACTAATCCGCAGCACTGTGCCCAAAGGCATATTTCAATTGAGCTTGTATGAAATAGTGAATGATGTTATGGTATGGATGTTATCTCGTGACAAGATGCTGAAGAGAAAAAGGGGCAGATGCCATAATCTCAGAAGAGAATAGAGAAATGAATGGTGCCGAGACACTGAGCCAGTATACTAAATAATTTATGACTTTGCTGCAGCAGTAATGAAATTCCAGGGATGCCTTTTTGTCATTGTTACTGCACGCACTCTACAACCCGGGAAAATCTAGTGAAGACACAAGATTTACACATAGGCCTTCTGTCAGAAAAGAAATTGCCCACTTGCAATATCATCTGTGATATTGTTTCACTCTTGGATGCAGTTGCCATGGTAATTAAAGCTCAGTTTGACATAGCCAGCCGAGCCATCTGAGTGATACATCGCTGACGAGTAAATTAATCCACGACAGCGAGCCTGCCAGTCTGCGTGCAGTTAGCAAATGGCTGATGATCAATCTGATGATCCTTTGTTTGCCACAGCCACTGGGAAGCGTTCCACACGTGTGCCCTCACCGCACTGTCCGACTGTCAGGAAGAAGTCAGCTCCATCTGGGAGACTCTCAGGCAGGACTCCAGGAAGATACGCTTCCAGGGAAGTCTGTTTGACCTGTGCAGCCCCAGCTCCTCGCCCGGCATGAGTTCACCGCTCCTCGCCCTCGCCCTCACCCTGCCACTGACAGGCCTGCTGATCATAACCGGGCCAAACTGGTCCTCTGTATAAATTGATGTGGATGGTGAGAAGGGGATGGGAGGGCTGAGGATGGCTTCACATTCCCTCTGAGTTCAAACTTAAAGCCAAGGATTTAATGGGGTGGGTGGTGGGCGGGTGTGGGGTTTACATACAGTAGATCCACGGGGGGTTTGTGGCGAGCCAATCAATATCCGCTGTGATGAATAATGTTTGAACATCTTCTAAAACACTTTAGCTTGATCCTCCCTTATGCCTAGAAACTGAACGATTGGTTGAGAAAAATGACATTTCTGCCAACTTATCATCACAGGCAGGCTAAAGCAAACACCGCAAGTAGAGTCTGGTCAGAGCCGTCTACAGTCAGGCACCTGTGGCTCTGGGTTACCGACATACAGGGAGTGGACTCAAAGCCATGAACACCCGTGCAATTTAAGGCAAAGCTATGAAAATGTACGGACAATATCAATTCTTAGGTCGTTTTAAAAGCAGTAAGGTTGCTTGTGGAGGTGTACTGGTTCCCATTATATTCTAAGACGGCAAGGTGTTCATGATTTTTTCGTCCACTCCCTGTAACAGACTACTGCAGGAAAACGTATACTGTAGACTTTGGGAGTTAGCTGAGAAGATATATACCATTGTCATGTCTGTATGCCAAATATGAAGATACTGCCAGCAGCCAGTTAGCTTAGCTCTGCACAATGCTCCTATTGCTGCTCCCTGCCAAGAAATTGTTCCGCCGGCATAACGCCCCATAAAAAACACAACTTGTAGTTTTCACACTGTTGTTCACAAATAAAATATGAAATGTTTAATAATTAGCTGTTGAGGTGCTGTTGGATGGATACCGTTTTCTTTGGACAGAGTTAGGGTAGCCTACCACTGTTTACTTGACTGTTTAGCGAATATACATTAGAGAGGTATCGATTGTCACATCTATATTATACCGAATTTATATATCGTGAAAAAGTCAAACCACTTCTTTAAATTAAGAGCTATAGTGTAGGTTGGATGCCAAAACACAAGTTCCCAGTGATTTAAAAAAAATACTGTACAGCCAAGCCATGGTGATGCCAGCTATCGCTTTGCAAAGAAAACAATTAGTCTGTTTAAAAGCGCAGTAAATGTTTGTGTAAGTGACAATCAAGCCACTCCACCCCTCCACCACCAACACTTCGACCTGCTGAGGTTGAGGTTGATGTTGCACAGCTGCTATAAAGACACCAAAAACAGACATCTGACATGGCATCACACGTTCAGTTTCCCCCCTCCCCCCTTTGTGTACAAATTGTACAAAAATGATTGTTCAGTGTTTTTTTTTTTTTACTCATTTCTGTTCCATCATGTGTGAAAGCGGTCACTCGCAATTAACACGATACAACAATTCCAGTACTTTACTGTAAAGAACTCTTTAGTACGCCTACCACATAAACACAGGGGTGGACCCTACTCATAGATCAGATTTTCAAAACTGGGAGATAAATCAGTAGCATCTTTTGGTATAATATTATTTCAATTAAAGATCAACCCAATAATGCAATCACATTAATATGATGTCAAACACAGAATGCAAACTGTGATGCTCCATGCACCTGTTTCATGATTTTGATTCAAGATCATTTTGTGAAACTCTGACTTGATTTGACAGAAAGGTACGACTGCAGTTATCCTCAATCCACATAAATAAACCAATGGGTGCTACTGTTGGCATAATCCCAGCTCATGTGACCCATTTCGCCCAATAAACCATGTGAGATATCACTCATTGTAGTGGTGGTTTCAATCACTTCAGAATTAGTATCTAGGTTCATCACCTTCACAAATTCAGAGCTGCTGCAATACAGAGCAAATTAAAAATCAATGAGCAATAGCATCGATTTGTTTTGTCTGTTTTTGTTTTTCTAAGCCTGTCACCATTCCTCTAATACTGAAGGTCCCAACAGGCAAGTCATAACATGGAAGATTTCTGTGGTCCTGAATACTTTCCCTCATCTCCTTTATCACTAATGCATGACAGTTTTAGTGACAAGTGCTCCAGAATAAGTCTGTTGATTTATACCTTGGACAAAGTGTACAGTGGTATCTGTGCATGAAGTTAGGCTAGCTCCTCAGTGTAATCTTACAGCATCTTACCTCCATTGGCATGTTGGTTCTATAGTGGTTCCTTATTTATTTCAGGTTTTTACGTCATCCATTGTGTGTCTGGTGATGATATTACAAATATGTCCTCAAAGCATGAGCAATATGTACGGTCACTTCTCTTATCCCTTCATATGCGGTGGAAGAAAGCATGAAAATCATTGTGACATCACAAGCATTACACCACAATAAATCCACCCTGATGACAGTTTAAACATGGAGAGAACTTCTGAATGTAGAAACAAGTTCAGTATCCATGCTTTTTTTTCAGTTACCTTATTGAAAAGCACACTATTTACAAGACTGTATAAAGCAATATATGGCAAAGTAATGTGTTTGTAATAATAAAGCACCCTGTTTAAAACAAACTGTGTGTGTGTGTGTGTGTGTGTGTGTGTGTGTGTGTGTGTGTGTGTGTGTGTGTGTGTGTGTGTGTGTGTGTGTGTGTGTGCGCGCACATCACATTCTGCAGAACAATGGACATCAAAGATCTAAAAACACTGGGTGGGAAAATAGTGGAGCATTTTATCAATGTGGGACGTCGTCATGTTGTACTATTCACTTACTACAGAGTTTGTTTTTAGCTCCCTCCCCCCTGAAGCAAAAGTGTTGGTTAATGAGGATCACAACCAGCATTGTCCAACTCGTTAGTGCTCTCCCATCTGCTTCACTCCACCTGGACAGCAGAGGAAGTGATGGGAGAAAATGAGGGCTTTGGGCCCGGGGAGGAAAACATCGGGAGATCCAAACACATGCTTGTGGTGTTCCCCCTCATTAAAAGCCTATCTTTGACATGAGAAGCATAATAATGGCCAATTATTTTTTCACCCCACAGTTTCCTGACCGAGTTTTACAATCCATATGAACTGGTACGTTTTTATTAAAACAGCATTTGCATAAAATGACTTGTACCATAATACCTTGATTCCGGTGCCAAAATCCTATATTTAAATCTTCAGAGAGGAGGCAAACATAAGTACTCCTTGTCTGATGTTTCTTCACAAGAAACTAGTCAGATCATTTATTTACATGAATAGGTCCATCTCGCGGGTTCCCTGTATACATCATAAAAATAAATGAAGGGGTACAACAACATGCGTGTGCTAACCGCCAGAGCAGCCATTGCAAGAAATAATCAAATAGGTTCATTCAGCTTTAAGAGTTATCATGACATTCAACATTTTGGTTTGCACTTATTTATTTTCTTCTTGAAAAGTTTGAAGAGAGGATGGATAGCCACTCTCTTGTCTGTACAATAAATATGAGGCTACCACCAGCAGCGAGTTAGTTTAGCGTAAATTAGCACAAAGACTGGAAAACAAGGAAACTGCTCACCTGGATCTCTACATAGGCAATAAATACACCTTTGTATCTGGTTTAATTCATACTCGCTTAAGCTCCATATTATTTACTGTACTTACATGAGAGAAGTATCAGCCTTCTCATCTCGCTCTCAACAACAAAGCCAATAAATACATTTCCCAAAAGGTCCAACAATTTTACAACTTTTAAACAGCAACCCTTGCAGCATAATGATGAACTTGTACTACACTTAAGAAACCTGATTTCAAAACAAGACACTGCATAGTCCAACCTATCAAAGCTGCAAAGGTTTGATCTGATGGTCACCACACAGAATAAAAAAATTTAAAAGTACGTGTTAAAGGACCTGTAATTCTTGTATTATAATAATAATATTAATAATAATAAGCTGTTCATTTAGACATCGTTTTAAAAGCCATCTCTCAATGAAAGTTGAAATTGTTCCAGAAACCATCAGCCCTGCAACATTTCAGGAGTTTTCACATCACATCCCCACAAACAGGAATATTGTTTTAAGAAGCACAGACATGGCCAGCTGTCTGTCACAACACAGCTGGTGGCGGACACACTGTCCCCAAAGAGGCCACCTTTCTGCATAATACATGGTGACATGAAGAGATGGAGACAAACACTGGCTGTGCAAATAGCTGTACAAGCCTGAGTGGCAAGGAAGGCCTTAAATGGGCTTTATGAGAACGAATGTACAAACTTTATCCAGAAAGGTCAAAATAAGGCGGATTTCATACTTGATCACTTGTGTTGGGATCATAAAGCTAAAACTCTCTCCTAAAGTGGGTCTTAAATGACTGTCATACTTTATATCAGAAATATATAGTCTACCTGTTTTAACACTTAAGTCATTAGCCAACATTTAACTTTTAGATGCAGCAATAAGAACAAGTGATAAAAGCTGCAATAGCTCACTTTGCCCATTGGCAAAATCTTTAAATTGTAGTGGGGATGTAACTACATTTTTAATACTAAAATCATAATGTCCTTAGACAAATAAATGCTCTTGTTTACATATGTTGCTCTCCTGCTTCCTTTTTTCAGACAGTTGTATTTGCTCTTAATTTTTTACTTGTGTGTGAAAACATGCTGCACATACCCCCCCCCCCTCCCCCCAAATGAAAAGAAAATATTGAGGGAATGAAACGCTCACGCTAATGAACTTCAAAGAAAAACACAGAAATGTCATTGATAAGAGAAAAATGAAAATCCATAGCCATCAGGTTTTAGAGAAATGTGTAAACTGGCGTCTTCTTTCACAAGCATTAAAACATTATATCTCAATATGCTACAGATGTAACACTATCCAACAATAATTGGACAACTGTGAATAAATAGATCAGTTCATCTGGTGTTATGGATGACAGTCCAACGTCCACGCAGACAGAGGTTCATGCTCCATTTCCTTTTGCAAGTTTTAGAGAAACCTTCTCTGGGCGAGTTCATCTGGGGTTAACGGTCCACACACAGACTGTCCGCTTGGTGTCAATAAAAAAAAAATCACAGATTGGATTTGGGTCCACTATTGACTGGAATGGCCCGGAGCTCAGTCCGCATGCACAAGTACTCTCCGATGACAGCCATCAGCGCCATGCAGGCCACATTGATGAGCCACCAGGACAGGGCCGCTGGAAAATGAGCATTGTAGATCCAGCAGCCGATGAAATGGAAGAAGTGCACAGTGACGGTGAAGTCAAGGCACTGTTTCCCTCGACGGATGAAGAACCACAGACCGAGGGCGCTGCGGGAAGGATGGGAAAGAAAGGTTTGTTTATCAACCGAGCATCTGTTGTGTTTCAGATAAGGTTCATGAGGATCCAAAGATGCCTAAGCTTCCCAAGTACCACATCTATAGACATTAATCTGTTTTAGTCCTGTGTAAATTGCTGTCTTTTTCAATATTGTCTACAGGTTGAAATCCTTCAGTTGTGCAGGTGTGATTTAATCATTTTATTCTCCTTAAAATGTATGTACCATGAAATGCTTGGGGAGCATTTTAGTAGGACACAGGTCTTATCTCTTTGGATGAAGGGGGAATTTTTTTTTTAAAGAAGTATGACTGACCTGGTAAGAGAGTTCAAGATGAACGCCATCATTGAGAGCCTCCCCTGAATTGTCGCAAAGCCAAGGATCTGCCGAAGCAAAGCAGAGGCATATTTAAAAGCTGTTTCAGGTGTTTACAAAGCTGCCACACAAACACACACACGTCTCATAACTTACTTCATAGCTGAAGATCTGGTCCAGTGATCGACTACTGTGCACCAGACTGTCCACCCCAGCCAACCACAGGCCCAAGAAGCTGTAGTAGATGCTCTGCATCAACACAATCTGACTCACAATCAGGACCGGGTCCCAGATGTAGCTACGGAAGTTACTGGTCATGGTGGACTGATGGTTCACGTACAGGCCCTCTGGAGGTTAACAGCTGGCCCGACTGTAACCAGCTGGCCCATCCAGTGTGACCTGCGTCTGACCTCAAAACCTGAAACAAAAAACACATATAATCAAATTCATTCTGAGTTTTGAATCTTAGCCCAACAGCTTTATTACACATAAATAGGACATAAGCTGTAGGATCATAGCTATTTCGGTAACAATACAACCAAATGCAGTGCTGTGAGGAGGTACCGCATCAACAACAGTTGTCTCCTTAGCTTAACAGATGTAATAGTAACTCAAGAAATAGATGGCAAAATCAAGAGGAGCACCAGATATAGGTGTTGTGTAGGGTAGGAGTGTTGACTCAGGATCAGCTTTACTGATGACAAAAGGCAGTAAAATGTAATAACCTTTATAGGTTTATATTTACTGTGTGACACTTAAGGTTTTTTGTTCTTCGACTTTTTGATGTGTGAAGAACATGTGATTAGTTTAAGCACAAACAGTCTATATTTGCCTTCCCCACATAAGTACTACTAATCATTGTCAATAGGCCGGGAATGTAATCAACACAATCTCGTAACCTTTTATCTTACCTTTATATATCTAGATTGAAATTTGAATACAGACAACAATTATAATACTAGTATGTATGTACTAGGAGGAAGCAAGGATTGAGCTTCACTGTTATAGCCAGCATAGGCCACTGATGTTGGTATTTGATTCCAAAATCTAACAATGTATCAGGCAATAATAGTAAATCATCTTCATAAAAATGAACTTGTCAGTGCTGCTTTCTGTTTGAAACATGTAATGGAGACACTGCTGTTTGGTTCTGGAACCATTGACTGAACTGGTGTAAGAAAAGGATGTGTAACCAAATGAATACAAAGTTAGACACAACTTAAGACAAAACGAGTATGCTCATTTCTCAAGAACCTCTGAATAAAAACATCTTGCCTTGGGTCTCAGTAAAATAACCATGTCACCCATAGCTACGACGGCGTGCTATACATTGAGCCAGTTCAATATTGTACATGTATCCTATTCAGCCTACACTGTGTTTAAAGTCCAGAGCAGGCTAACGAGCCAACAGCTAACAAAAGCTAACATCAACGTTAACTAGTTTGGACGTGTTAGCAAAGTTGGCTATATAATTCAGAGCCTGCTATGACATTTAGTTCAGGTAAACGTAAAAGCCAAGTTAACAGAGGCATTAAACTGCGGGAGGAACAACACTAAAGTCTCTATATCTCGTCTAACGGTACAACAACACGGAATATGACCAACAAGTCACCGCACGTTAGCTGTTTTCTTTAGCAGCAGCGCGTGAAAAGTTTCAACAAAACATATAGAGACAGCTGATACAGACCTGAACACTGGGTAAGAAAGGTGTCAGGGTGCACTATTAACAATAATCCTTTCGGTTGCTTACAGTTATCCAAACTCTACTGTCAATAAACCGGGCCTTGTCACCATCGCCTGGCAAAACCTTGTTCACAACACGGAAGACACGGTAGAGGACCCGGAAACAAAAGTACAGCTAACTATTTATTTTCAATGTAAGATAAATTAGATAAATTACTGAGACGATTATTTATCTCTTAACAACCTCGGGAGGAAATGTCTGCACAAATGTATATACACCATTGTTACATTCGTATTTTCCGCGATACATATGTCGTGTTTATTATTTGTATTATTCCTGAACAATAGTAAAAGTAGGAGAAGCTAGGCCGTTCTTTGGTTAATATCAGATTAATAGACCTATGCAAAAATAAACCTATATTGTGAAATAGTTTGCTTACTCACATTCCCTTTCCAGAAGTTGTAATATAAGTTTAAAACCACCTTATAAAATATGAGTTTGTAAAAAAAAATGGCAATTTTCCTTTTTCCCCGAGAAATTAAGTATCTCCATTTATATGTATCTTTTTTTATTATTATTATTTACGTTATATATATATGTGTTTATAAATATGGTTATAACCATAGGTTATAACGAGATACTGATCAAAAATATATATATATACTACTACTGTATAGCCTATATAAAATATATATTTTCCAAGTGGCATATGCTGTAACATAGATTAAAAACTTTGCAGAAACTAAACGTTCAAAATAAAATAGTTTACTATGGACAGCAAAGGAGTATACCAAACCAACGCTTACTCCTTGGCAAAGCCAACGGGGTAATAGGTCCATGGGTCAAGCCAAGCCCTTCCCCCTTTTCCACACACGGAGGCTCGTTTTTCACCTATGGCATTAATTTTTCTAAAGTTGTTCTCTGCAGGCATGAACTTTCTTTGGTATATTGACTACTAGCGGTAAGAAGTTTATGAGTTTGATTTATTTACACAGCCGGGGTCCAAAGAAAATTTTACTCGATCTGTGTGTGAACAAATTAGGCTCGTTCGACCTGTCGCCGTCTTGCTAAGACCTGCGCAATTATGACGCTCGTCTTGCTGAGCGCACTGCATTATGGTTAGACTTTTTGTCCCACTTGCACCCGTGGCTGGCTGCGGCTCGGCTGCTTGAGACTTTGAAGTCCCGCGGTATCAAGACGGACACAGACACTGGAGCAAGTCGCTGCAGTTGCTCCCCACGGGCTGCGGGAGCGAAATGTCTGATGGGAAACGTCTTGCTGACAGGCGGAGCTGAGCGCTAATTGGGAGTTTAAACCTCGTGCCTTTGATGCGTTTCCCCAATTGGTTAGGCAAAAGTCTGACATCACCGCTCAAAATTAAATTACGATCCATTCTTTTTGATTTTCATTTATGTTTAATCATTAGGCCGCCACAATATGCATTTAAGCAGAAATGTACTTAATCAGAGTTAAACCTCTGAACCCTTGACATAGAAATAATTTGGATGTGTAACTCTCCTGTATAGATATATTTAAAAGTGAACACAAACTTGAGTCACATAAGATCTTGGTGAAGTGATTTTTATACCATTAAGATTAAATCATAGGCTTATTTCAAGTGATCTAAATGGTCTGGGAATTGTATTTTACATGTAGTGTCGCAAAGCCAGACCAAAACTACAACAAGTAGTTTGTTTGTTACACATCATAATACAGTTCATCATATCCATCTCTACAATAATAATAAGGGATCTTTTCTTAGACCTTCTTTATTTAGGCCGATCATATTCGTTATGTGAAGGGAGAAATACTAAACCTCCTTTATTTGGATTTGTAAATTATTCTTGTAAATTATTCTTTATCACTTAAAAGTAGGTTTTCTAGTAAAGTAACAAGAAAGATAAAGATGTGTGGGGAATGGGGATATTAGCTTATATCTCGTTTCTTGTTTTGAAAATGCCCCTCGCTTTTAAAGTGTTTACTCGTCTTTGTGTTGTGTTCTGCTTCTAATCGGTTGTAGCATGTGTGACTCTCCTGCGAATATGTTTCTAATAGGCCTTCAAAATAAAACTAGAAAACGAACTGCATCCGCAACAAGGACGCTACTTCCGACTCGGAGCTGTCCGGCTTCAGTCAGGCATTTTCGTCACTCCCCCGACTGCACTCGGCTACTCTCGTCTACTTTCCAGACGAGCTGAAAGTTAGGTCGAACGAGCCTATTATTTTAGGCTGCATGGCTCCGTCACGTGATCTGTCGTTCCCAAAAACGTGACCAGGTTCGGAATAAAAAATAAATACATAGAAATAAATTATGGGAAATTCCAATATTGAGACAATGGCAAAATAAACAATGATAATAGGTGTCATGACTCGTAAGTCCCAAAGGAATATCTGCTCAGAATATACTTGACTGTAATTATATAACATTTAAAAAGCTTTATAATGTAATGTAGGCCTACCTGTTGGAGAACATTTTGGGGGATATATTGAAGCACGCTGAATATTAATATCTGATCTCAGATAAAAAAATAAAATAAATGGTTTATTCCTATTCAGAGGGACTATGCCTACGACTTTATCAAATGTTAAGTTATTTATTTGCAAGGGTTTTGAGAAACAATTAAAGGGAAAGTCACCACCAAAGGTGAAAATGCTTTGTTATACATGACATTCCTTCATATTTGAACTGTCTTTACATTTACTTGGGAGGTAAAAGGTCCAATAGGATCCCTGTCAGAATGATAATGACTAACCATATAAAAGTCCAGGATTTTCCAGTCAGAAAGCAGCTTTTTACGTCCGTTTTGTAACACAGCACTGGGCTGGGAAGTTATCCTGGACAAAGTTCTAAAGTTAATTGCTAACAGGACCAAGGAGCAAGTCTCAACGAATCCAAGCAGCAACCAATCAGTTGTAAGGTTTAATATTTAACTCTTCACTTCCGTTCACCACAATAACCTTATTTCACAAGAAAGACACAGCCTGTTTGATCTGTACTCACTTCCTTTACAGGGTCGACAGAAACACCACAATGGTCAGAGCACATATGAGTGTGACAGCAGTACGGCAGCTCATACAAATGAGGATGGCCCTCTGCGTCAGTGTGCACCGGAACCTGGCGTCTTTGCATTGTGCTTCGGGTAAGAATATTGTTTGTTTTTTCTGTATTTTGTCTATCAAGTGGGTTGTTGGAGAGCTCGAGTGGAGCAGTAAAATTTACTATGACTCTGAGCAAATATGCCCAGCTGCCGCCGAGATAATACGTGTACTTATCCTATAGGGCCTATTTTTGTTTCAAGTGTAAAGCATTTTCTAGAACTCACGCAAAACACAGTTAATATTTAGACTGTGCTGTCTAAAAAAGGGAACTGCAAT
This sequence comes from Ammodytes marinus, assembly GCF_949987685.1. NCBI lineage: Eukaryota > Metazoa > Chordata > Actinopteri > Uranoscopiformes > Ammodytidae > Ammodytes > Ammodytes marinus. Next base: position 29,599,178 of record NC_137233.1, read on the forward strand.
GATTTACTCCTGATTTGTTAGAGCAGTTGTATCATATAAATATTCACAAACTGCACCTCAGCAGTATACATACCTTACTAAGCACGAACAAATCATTAATTGTCATTTATTTACTAAGGAAATGTCTCACAGATGTTTTAATCTGCCCTCGAGAGTTGACAACTCACTATAATTCTTTGATATTGGAGCATTTACAGTATACTCTCTAATATCTCTGTCTTTTTTTTCTACCCGTAGGTGGTGTTCGGTGGAAAAGCGACTGTAGACCAGCACCTGTACTGACCGCCACCCCTATTCGTGCCCTCGTAGATGAGCAGATTAGCATTAAAGGAGGCTTCCTACCCCCACACTGTCCTGTCACAATGTGGGCACGGTTGCACAGTGAGGATGGCGACCTGTGGGAGGCTTTCGCACATTATAACTCAACTGAAGATGGCACTATTAACTGTGAGTCCCGCTGACTTTGTTTCTTTGGGATGAAATGTAATGGTTTTTCTGTAGCACAAACATTCTACAACACACAATAAACTGGTCACAATAAGTGTTGGAAAGCTAGTGTGAGATTAATTATCACCATTATTGTAATTTTGTGCATGCAGCTAATCGTATATATTTAACTCGCGGCCAGTGTCACATCTCATTTTTAAAAAATCTACAAAGAGGGTACAACGTAAAACATTTTCCCAACTGGCCTGCTTGGCAAGTAGATTAGCCTTTTACTGGCCCCTTGTATATTTTCACTGGCCTGGCAGCCAAAAAAAAAAATAATATTTTTTTAATTTTGGTGATTATTATATGTACAGCATTGACTTTCCCTTTAGATTTGGTTGTTTTCTTTTAGTTAATGAGATGAAATGTTGATACATTACAAATGATATACATTTAACCACTTGAATCTTACAAAAACGCACAAACTGTGACCAGCCGTCAGTGGTCCTGGCAGGCCAGTTGCCTTGCATATCATATTACTGCCCCGGGCCAGCATGCCAAGGGTTATGTTGAAACCTGTCAGCTTGTAGTGTATAGTTGCGATTTAATTAGATATTTTATCATTTGAACCATTTAATTTGAGACTACTATGCAGGCAGCTGGTAACCTTCTCCTCTTCTTCCTCTCCTTCCCCTCTTTAGTGACCAGGGACCATTCAGTCGGGGGTTCATATCTGGGCTGTGAGCCAATGGGACTTTTCTGGGGCCTGCAGCCAACTCTTGGTTCAAGAGAAGGTTTGAGGCAGGTGATGAGAGATAAAAAAAAAAGAAAAAAAGTTTAATAGTTATTGATAGTTTCCTGGCTGAAATGTGTCTTCTTTGTTTTCAGGTTGAGGAAAAAGAACGTAGAAACTCCCTATGTGGTGCTCATGTCCTTACTGGAGGGCCATGTTTCACCCAGTGAGGGAGGGAGCACGGAGCTGGCTGCCGTCAGTACTGAGCGCTGGTACATGGCACCGGGCGTACGGAGGGTAGAGATTCGCCAGGATGGTATCATAGGGACGTTGTTTTTACCCCCTGGTGAGCACAAGACTTGCAGCATTCACTCACACATTGTATGACTTGATGGAAAGACTGTTTCCACTAAGCAGCATCTACTGTACTGCTCTCCTGCAGGCCCAGGCCCATTTCCAGCCATGTTGGATCTGTGGGGAATGGGTGGAGGACTGGTGGAATACCGTTCTGCCCTCTTTGCATCCAAGGGCTATGCTAGCCTGTCCCTTGCCTACATAGGCCACAAAGACTTGCCTGGCCCAAAGAACCGCATCAATGTTGGTGATTCATATTTCAAGGTCAGATGAGTTGCAGGCTTTATTTTATCCTATGCTATTTAAAAAAAATCTGCTTCATGTGCATGTATCACTTAATTTGTTTAAGGGAAAAAAAGGGTGCTCACTTAAAACTAAAATGATATTGTCCCTTTTGGACAGTCAGCATTCCACCTACTCCGAGATCATCATCAGGTCTGTGGCGACAGAGTTGGGATCATCGGTCTCTCCTTCGGAGTCTACCTCAGTCTTCGAATCGCCACTCAGACTGGTGTCAAAGTATGTTGGAAAGGCCCATCTCTCATCCATTTCTAAATCTTAAGTTCGATCAACACATAGTTGAGTCACAGCTGCATGTTGGAATGAAAAGGTATGGAAATAAATATACACCATGCCTAGCAAGTTAATTATGACTTCTGATAGGTTTGGTGTGCTTGTAGGATAAAGTTTGTTGATGTTCGACAGTTTCTGTTCTCCTTTCCAGCCGTCCTGTGTGATTTGTATCAATGGCCCAATAGGAAGTACCATCAAGCTCACAGATGCAGAGGGCAGGACGGAAGAGTTTGAAAGGTACAAAGTAAATAAAGATGCTACTTGTATTAGGAAGGAGGTACAGACAATTAAGACTGTGAAATTGTCGCATGAATTCATCTGAACGGTTTATGTCCAGTTGCAGGTGTCATAGGTCTATAGAATACAGAACTACCGGTAGTTCAAGTCTTATAGATTAACAGTTAGTTGTTTATTTAATTGTCATATCGATAGTCATATCTAGTCAGAAAGGCTTTCCTGTATTTTAAACGATCTGAACTGTTTTCCTGAGGACTGATTGAAAAATAATGAACAGTGTTAACTTGTGCTTTTAAGTGAACAGAAATATTGGACCTATGACGATCAAGGATACGTCAGTTTCAGAGCCATCTCCTCGCCTGATAACATTTCCCCTGAGAGCAAAGTGAAGGTGAGGTGTTTGTGTGTGTGTGTGTGTGTGTGTGTGGGTGGGTGGGTGCGTGTGACGTTGACGTTGACCTAGGAGAACCTCTTGTCCTTTTGCAGGTGGAGCACCTCACCTGTCCGTTAATGTACATAGTTGGCGAAGACGACCTGAACGGTTCAAGCGCAGAGAACGCAAACCTGGTAGACTGTCACTTATTTTACAATGTTATCAATGATTGATGTTGTAAGCTATTTATTAAATACTCATGGATCATATTGTTTTAGTGTTTTTTTGCCGATTTTTAAACTTGTTTGCTGTAATTTTCACTTGAACACTTGTTTGCACTTGTCTATGGGCACACTGCAAACGTGTGTGTCTATGTACTCATTGCACAGTTTTGTTGGTCATCAGATCCAGGAGACCCTGAGTGCTGCAGGTAAATCCCAGCTATTCACCTGCTTGTCATACCCCGGTGCTGGTCACCTGATCGAGCCGCCATTCACACCAAATTCAAGAACGTCGATGTGGAGCGTCAAACCAAAACGTGAGCTCCATCGCAGGGCTGCATTTTTTTGCTGTTCAGCCAAATCTTGTTTTATATACTTCTTGTTGTACGTACATCACATTTTGCTGCTAGCATGATGCTGTTCATTGTAATATTGAATACGTGCTATTAAGGAAAGTGATCCTAATGGTTACTCTGCCCTGTTTTCTTTCTCCTGCAGTGATCACCGTGTGGGGAGGTTACCCCGCATCCCACGCTGATGCCCAGGAAGACGCCTGGAGAAAGATCCTGGATTTTATGGAAAGGAATCTGAGATGGTGAATCAGCAATGAAATCCAAAATCTTGCATTAGGAATCGCCTGATGTGACTGTGAAACACTGCATTTATCTGAGCGAGTTTGACATGCATTGACTCATTAATTCGCATTTAGCAGGGTGCAGATTCTCCACAAGGGAGAGCTGTTTGGTAAACAGTCAGAGCAGTTCTTAATCCGCCAACAAACATATCCAGAACAGTAGGAAAGTCATGTATGTAATGTCAATGTATGGTTCTCAATGATTTGTCATCAACTACACATTATATTTGATGCAAACAAAAACTTTTAGGATACTAAAAACAAAAAGATGGAACAAAGATCAGAGCTGGTCAAAAATCTTCTCAGTCTCCTTGTTTTACACTAATCACTCAGTTCCACTTAGAGAGTTTCGGACACTCAGTTTTCTGCGATGACATTTTTAATGAGTAATGATTATACATGCTGACCAATAATGAATGAATGGCTAGGCTGGTTTGAAGAGTTCGTGGCACGCTGAGGTAACCATGGCGATGAGGGCGATGAACTCTTGGAAGTCGATCTCCAGGTCTCCGTTCTGGTCGAGGTCATCAAACAGCTCGTCCAGAATTTCATTCTCGTGGATTTTCTGTTTCGGCAGCAGGAAGAAGGGAATGTAAGGTGTAACATCTTCAGGCAATGGCTGACACATTAAACATTTGACTGGACTAACAGAAGGTGGTGGTAGCTTAGTAAGTACCTGAGGCAACTTTGGTCATTTATATGTGTGTGACAAGTATATAGTCCTTTTAGGTTACCTGTTACTCTACGTAAACACTCATCTTTAGTTACTTTCAAAAAACATCTTAAAATGTACCTCATTTTAAAAGCTTACGATAATGTGTTAAACTGAATGTATGTTATATTGTGTTTTTGCTTGTTAGCTACATCTTTACATTGCTTTTTTACTATATGTACTTAGATGTATTTTCATTTTTGTAACATGACTTTGTAGTTGTTTTAGCTCTTTAATTTTATTTTTGTTTGTCTTTTTTCTTTTACTTTATTTCTTTACCTTATTTTATTTTAATGTCAGGTGGACATCCTTTATAAGCCCTTCGGGGTTTCTTTTGTCCCACCCGTGCATTTATGTATGTCTATGCGCATCTTCTTGCCATTTTAATCTTGTTTATCTGCACGAATACAACTAAACTAAACTAAAATAGTCAAGGCTCATTATCTATAGAGCATACATTTCAGGGCCAGACGTCAAAACAAGTTCAGTGTTGGACTGACAACGGACCAATAAATGAACCCACATTGACATCCCAACAGTACTTTTTGTCAACATATTCAAGTATTTAATTGACAACAGGACACGTTTCAACTGTGACACACTTTTAACTGAAAATTAGACATGCTTGTTAAGAGGCATGTAACTTAAAGTTATTTGAGTTATTACAAACATTACACTACGGAGTGCTGCCACAAACATGATTTTATTTTAATTTGACACTTACCATTACAAAATGACTCATCTCATTGTTGATTAGCGCTTTGAGCTCTGCTTTCTTCAGCTTGCACTTGTGACCAGAGTATTTGTGGAAAACCTCGACAATAGTGACCATGCAACTCTCCAATGCTGACATTTTCACTGAGGCCTGCAACAAACAATTTCAGTCATTCTCCCAATGTACAATCCTGAGAGAGATTGTTTGTTTTCTGTATATTTTCATACATTAAATATTGCAACAGGATTTGTACACTTCATATTATGTTAATAGCAAGAAAAAGATTTTAAAATGTTAAGAAATTAAATGTTTAACTCAAGCATTTAGCCGTTCTTACCTCCATCTGAGGAGACTCCTCTGTCTTGTAAGGATCCTATACAAATGATAGCTTGTCCAGTAATCTGACGATTGCCTCGCCCAGTTTACTGTTGACACTTTGCTGTATTGATCAGCCATACAAAGGCTTCTTAGCTGCCTTCCCCTGCGTAATGGAAGACTAATGCAGAGCCCTGACCAAAAACCATTTGTTCTCGAAAATGTAATTAGAGTGTGATCAAGTTTCGACATTTCGTCTAGTGTGTCTGTGTTTTCAATTAGGTCCAGATAAATCCAGGGTGTTCTAAAAAAAAAATTTAAAATGCAGCATTTACCTCTAATGTATTTTCACCCACAACAGTTGTACCGACTCTACAGACGCAAAAGCAGAAGAAACAAACGGTTTCAAATTTCTTCTCATCTGTAAATTAGATTACTGGACCTTCATTATCTAACATAATAACAACCACCACCCTTCTAGTTCATGGGAACCTAAGCACTCTGGTATAACACATGAGCCACAGCAAGTTTTATTTAATAAACCATCTGAATAAATATTTTGCATTGGTTGCATTGCTCTCTTGCATGACACATCTTAATGTTAAAGCATGTGTCCAACTTCATCAACAAAAGTGTCGTACTCCTCCAGAAAATCTCCTTATGTTGACATCTGGAGTTTATGTAAATATCAGAGGAGGAACAGGAGCTCAGATCTTACGTAAAAGATACCATAGTCTAAAAATGTTACAGTCCTGCTTTCAAACTCACACTACAATAAAACTGCACAAGCTGTAAGCATCCAAATCTATTTAAATTACCAAAAGTAAAATGACTCCCTTTGCACAATGGCTCATTTCAGATATATTTCTGGATTATGATAATTGAGGGATTAATGCATATATACAAAAAGATAATTAATAAGTCATAGTTATATTTTGTATGAATAAAACTATATGAAAAGTAATAGCAACTCAAACATATAATGCAATAAAGTACAATAATTGCATTGAAAATGTAAAGGATGATGTAAGTACAAAGCATGAAAGGGAAATACTCAAGTAAAGTACAACTTTTTGAATAATTTTTACAATTTGAATTCACATAAGGCACATTAATGGATCAGTTTGTTTACATAGGCCATAGTCAAAGAACTTTCTGAGTTTTTACTTATTGTGTTCAAATTGTGACCCTGCTGATGACAACTGATGCATTCTTACTTTAGGCCCATCTTATCCTGTAGTGTTTTGTTTTTTTAAATGGTGTTTTGGTTACATCTTTTTTCTTTTCTTTTCTATCTGTTTTATTGCAAAGATGTAAATGTAATATTTAAATTGTAAAGTACTTCGAGCTGCATTTCTCATGTGAAAGGTGTTCTACAATTAAAATGTTATTGTTTGTATTATTGTTATAGTTGTGGTCTAAAAAGATACTTTCAGCATAACTGTCCAGCAATAACTAAAATCGCCCCACAATTTAGCTGAAGCTTTAAATTCCTAAATGCACATGAACGCACCGCGGCTGCATTTCCTGTTGTCCGTACCTTGTCGATCTCACTCACCGTGCTCTGCAGCCTGTGTCTGAACCTTTTGCCTAGTGGCCTAGATGAGAAGTTCCGCCCTTCCTGCTACAGGAAACTAGCGCTGACGTAAATAAACTAGACCAGACCCCTATGTAAATTAATACAACATTCTCTGTTAAATTGTACGTCCTCTTTCATTCGAGTGTCACTAAACTATCCTGTTTTTAGTGTCAACGAGCTAGTTACAGGTCGGAAAGGACGTCACAGCTACTGAGAGCGACAGAGGTAACCTCGGTTTTGGTAAGATTTTTGGTCTTTTTCAGTGTTTTTTTTTTTTGGTTGTCTGACGTTTAAATTCCTTTGCTACATCTTTTAACCTCTTGAATGCTAAGCTATACCCTAACCAACCAGTTCACTGGATGTGAAGACTAGTGACGTGAATGCAGTTAGCTGACAGGAGTTGCATTTTTTTTGCATTTTATTTTAAGTCCAAACAATCAATTGACATTTAGTTTTAATGTTTTTCCATCTCCCCAAAAAATAGAGCTGCTGCATTGTTCCTCAGACATGGCTAATAGCAGCCACTCAACAATGTGTAGGTGTCACTTTTTCGTGTTTTTTTTTTACTCACTTTTTTTGCATAACGTTGGTTATAGGTTTGCATACTGACATTTTCCAAATATGCATGTGCAAACTTGGATTACTGGAGTGTTTTATTGGTTTGTGTTTTTAAAGAGGACTGTGAGTTGCATAGAGATAGTGATACTGTGCTGGTTCACATGCAAAGACCTCAAGCCACCACATCCCTCCCTCGCAGCCCTTGTCTTTTTTCGGATATGCCCTGTTTTCATTTTGAGGCTATAATTAGCTCAGTGTGTGCAAGACAGTATGACCCGCCTTTTTATCTATCGCTCTCTCTCTCACACACATTTACACACACACACACACACACACACACACACACACACACACACACACACACACACACACACACACACACACACACACACAGACACAGACAGTTTCCATCTCCCATGTTGACTATAAACCTCTCCCTCTTCTCTCTGCCCTCTCCAGGCATGGCTGATCTGTTGAGCTCGCTGCTCCGGGTGGCTGAGAAAGCGGCCAACGTTGCCCGGGTGTGCAGGCAGGAGTCTCATCTCTTCCAGCTGCTCGTTCAGGAGAAGAAAGGAGATGACAAGAACAAGAAGTTCATCCAGGACTTCAAGACGCTGGCCGACGTCATCATCCAGGAGATGATCCGTCACGATGTGGAGGCCCGGGTAGGAGAAGTTGGCCGCGTGTGGGAGTATATTGACGGTGTGGACGAACATGAGTAGGTGGTGGTGGTGGTTGGTAATCATGTCCTGTCTGTTCTTTGGTTCAGTTCCCTGAGATGGCTGGCTTCATCAATGGAGAGGAGTCCAACAAGTTTGAAAATGGGCTTGGTAATATTTCACGCAACACACACACATGTCACGTTCATGTTTCTCGTGTAAACTAGTAAATCCCTGTGTTCCCTCAACGGTTCTCTTCAAAGGCAGATCCTTCAGATTTGCGGCTCAGGTTGCCAGTTGGTTTGTGGTATTTAAGTAGTTTAGAATTTGCACTGTGAAAGTACTGGAACAACAAAAGCAGGTTTTGCCTTTTTGGCTACTCTTGTGATGAGGGCTATCCCCGAAAAATTGAGTTTTCACCATCTTCCTGAATTGGTTGATATTAAAGCTGACACTTACGATTATTTGATTGGTGTATAAAACATCTGAAAAGTTTAACAGCACTATTTTAAAAGTCATAATTCCCTGACAAGTTGACTTACTGTGAGTTTGTGAACCGGTGCTCTAAACCTTGTGCTTCGTACTGACTTCTAGGCATTTACATTAAAGTTTTGATATTCATCTGACAAAGTGATAAACTGAAGCAAACTTGCTAATAACCAAACAAAATCTTGTGGTGGATTTGGGCCCCAAGGAATTAATCATCTTGTATCTGTTGAAAATAGGACTATATAAGATTAACATGTTCTGTATTACAATAAGCACTCCACCTTTTTTATTTGAGTCAGGACTGAAACTATCACTTGACTTTGATGATCTTTCACATTGACTGAATCATCACAATCACAGTAATAACATCATTTAAAAGCTGACACATGAAGGTGTGACTGTCTTGATTATATTGGCGTGCTGCACTTTGCGCTGTGTCGCTTGGTTGTAAAGTATTCAAATGACTGTGTGTCACCAGGAGAGAGTGTGACGGTGACAGTGTGCGGTACGGAGGAAGGGACCGCTAAGCTGCTTGCCACGGTGCTGGACGGTGACCACACTGCTGCTTCTCTGCTGGCTCAAGCCATCCACCAAGACCCCCAGACCACCCACCTCACCACAGAGGGTCTGACACTGCCCCTCAGCCCCTCTGAGCTCGGCATCTGGATCGACCCCATAGGTAGAGACGACCATCCAGGCTCGCAGTAGCAGTAGAGTAGGGCTGCACAATCAATCATAAAAAAAATTGTGATCTTGAGTTATACTGTCTATATATGAATAGTCAATATCATTTCTAATTGATGATTGATTGATTCTCATATTCTCTTATGCATTCATGTCACTATGCATGTTCACTTCTTTTGCTTGGGATCAGTCCCAGCGGCTATATCAATGTCAGTTAGCTCCACAATGTAAAGCAAAACATGGTATTAATGTATCATTCGCGCAAACAACTCAATAGAATAGTGTTCCAACTTCAAGCTCTAAATGGTTGATATAGGCTGGTTTTCTTAACCAAGAAGCTTTAAATACAGCGGTTGGTTGTCCAAGCAGACTGTGTGCTAGATTTTATTTATTTATTTATTTATATAATGTATTCTGAAGCTGTAACTTAACATTCTATGTCTTAAGGCTAGTTAATTTTTTGATATTAATTCTTGACGAGAAAAAGCGTGGTTCACATTTAAGCAGGAATCTTACCCTACAGTAGAGTAAAAAAAAAGCCTCAGTGAAGACTGTTTGTGTCTTGTTTTTTCTTCATTAAGACGCCACGAGCCAGTACATAGAGGGCAGAGAGGAGGTGCTGGAGGAGGGCCACCTGTTTCCATCAGGTCTGCACTGTGCTTTGGTCCTGATCGGGGTTTTTCTCCGGAGCACAGGCCAGCCCGTCATGGGCGTCATCAACCAGCCATTCAACTACAAAGATCCAGCAGGTGCAGGGTAAGTTGAAAAAAAAATATCAATGCAATGTGTGATGGTCACATAATCTGAAATGTTTCCTCTTGGACCTCTTGAGTTTCTGACATGTTGGAACATTCAAACAGCAACTATATTCCTTTTTATAAGCATAGGACTCCTTTGTCCTCTAAACAGTTTGATATCTCATATAGATTCATTGAATCTTTGTGTCTCCACATTTCTTTGTCTGGTATTATAAAAGGCAAAAAGTTTCCCAACATTACTGATAAAGTAAACTTGACTTGAGTACAGTCCAGTACAACAGCCCTGCCATTAAGTTTATAATGTTCCCTTTTTGTTTTTGTTAGGTGTGGGGGGAAGAATGTTAAAAACACAAACTCTATGGCAGAGTAGGTGTATCGTGTTGCAGTAGATTGTACAGCTGTTCCTCATATGGTGGCCACTAAGTTCTATTTTTTCCACCACACCAAATATGGATATTTTCAATAAATGTAGTATTGTTCTTGCTGTATATTTAATTTATATAATCCTTCAATTCTCAAAAGATTATTAAAACTCACTTAAACAACCTGATAAAACCCCTGAACCTTGTGTGCAGCTATGTAACCAAGCTGTAATACAATAGATTGCCAGCTTTTGGCAGAAAGCTGCTATAATAGATATTTGGAAAATATGACAAAGCGATTGGTTGTAGGGATTAACCTACGGAAAACCAGAGGATTATCACCTGAATCTGAAGCTCCCCTCGGCTTTGAAGATATTAATAGTTTCAGCTCATTGTGAAGCTGTTTAACCCACAACTTTACTGTTTTGGTTCAATCTCTTAATGCTCTTGGTGCCGGTATTTGGCTGCTGTTTTCAGTGAGATAGCTCTGAAAAAGCAGTGAAGCACTTAGGATCTAAAGAATCATATATTTCTCTCAGGAGCTAGTGGAACTCAAAAGTATAGCAAAAAAAAGGGGGGTAAATAATGGACTTCGATTGATCGGAGGCTCCAAATGAATGATTATGCTGCACCGTAACTGATAGATGGCCAAATACACAAAAAACTGTTGCAGGAAGGGAACTCGGTCATCTTCGGTGTCATTCTGGGTTGCTGTTGTGTGAGCTTGTCTCTCTCTCTCCACTGAAGTGCAAAATATTCTCAAACCACCACTAATTTATTATTTGCATTCACAGCTGGAGGGGGAAGTCCTTCTGGGGGGTGTCCTGTGGCAGCATCAAAGCGTGCTCCGAGTCCCGGCCAAAGCCTGGGCCTGGAGGGGGGCTGTCTGTGGTGCTGAGCTCCAGCGAGAAGCCGGTGGTCAAGGAAGCCCTGAGCTCGCTGTGCGGCCCCGACAAGCTGATGTACGCCTCCGGAGCCGGCTTCAAGATCCTGTGCGTCATCCAGGGCCTGGCTGATGTCTACGTGCTGTCTGAGGGAAGCACCTTCAAGTGGGACTCCTGCGCTCCTCACGCCCTGCTCCTGGCCCTGGGAGGGGGAGTGCTGGACCTGACCCAGAGTCTAAAGTCCAGCTCCGGAGCACAGGATCAGCTGACAGAACTGACCTATCACCAGCCCTATGCCGAGTACAAAGGAGCAGACCGCTGGGCCAACCACGGAGGCCTGGTGGCTTATCGAGACTGTTCTCAGCTACGCAAAGTCATGGAGACTCTGAAAGGAAAGCTGTAAGGACGTGGAAGATGTGATCGAGCAGGAGCTGAAGCGGTTATTGCTGCAGATACTATTATATATTCAAGTTTTCTATATAACTAGAGGGGAAAGGACTGGTGTACATGATGAAATATTTTAAATAATATTGTCTTTTTAGCAGATATATGTGTGCAAGTGTATATATCACAAGATGAACATGAGGTCGGGGGCTAAATAATGTTTCAAAATACTGTCTGGTTTGTTTAAAAGGGGGTAAGTCACAGCCGGGGTGCATGACCAGGGAGGGAAAAACATGGCGCCAAGCAAGAGTTGATGAATGAATCTGATTCATTTGAGAACAGGAAACAAAGAATGAGTGGTAAGGTCCTCACAAGGCTCTCAAGACGCAGGCTAAAATGATTCACTTCGAAAGACAATACACAGTACAAGAAAAATCACATTTAACCTGAAAGGAAGAACAGGTTTAGGAAAAAGCTGATGGCTATCATACGAATCCAAAACAAGGAAGCTTGTCTTGCTCAGTCACCAACATTTTGGTTTTAGAGTGATCTACTTTCTACAGCAAGGAATGGGCAGACAAGAATTTGTTTCAGTCCATTTTTATTGTCAGCTTAAATGAATGACAAGTTGTCGAGCTGTCGGGATCCACTACGTAAGCTTCCTCCTAACTAAACTTTATTTGTCCACTTTTGTTTATCTCAGACCTGATGATAATTTAAGAAACATTAGTTAGGTTTGTAACAGTTTGTCTACATGTTACATGAAGAAACATAATCACATAAGTTAAAAGAAAGTGCTCACTGCTGGACAGCTGAGGAACCGGGCTGAGAAAAGGTGATGTGGCATCAAAAGATCACTACAGGCTGTTTCGGAAGGATTTTACTTAACCCTATCTTACCTCTAAAAGATTATAATGAGTCAAGTGAATAAAGGAGACTCCAATCAAGCAGCGTGCATGAGTCTGCACCCTCTCTGAAACGACTCCTTCTAAGGAGCACAGGGATAGCCATACCCTGCACTCTTTCCATGGCTATTTGCCCCATCAGTTAATAAGGTCAGAGCATGGAAAAGCCATATGAGGCAAAACAGTGACAGAAAGCCCCTTTTCAGTGTGGGTTTCCAGTTAAATTAAATATATTATCCAATTTGAAGGATGGAACCTATGCAAGCTAATAACCTCTAAGTGACCTGGTTTAAAGTGGTATAACTTGTTTATGCAGTAAGTAGCTGCAAATTAATTTGTATTGTATACTGAGAATTAAAACGGAACAACAATATGCATATAGGAAATCATCTTTATTTTGAAAACCAGATAAAGCAGAGGGGGAAAGAAACCCAACGGTGATACTTTAAAACTGTTTGCCAGCCAGGGAACTCGCATCATAATTCCCTACAAAAAACCCTGATGATTGTCAGATATTTTTTGCAATACTTCTGCATATTCTGTGTTGAAAAACTTGAAAAGAGAAAAAAAACACATGTGAAAGTGACCTCTTGGGACTTTGGACTGTGACCATAAACAAACAGCACTGTACATTCTCAAGTCAAGGTGGACGTGTTGAAAACAACGTACTCGGTTCGACGTGGTGGAACCAGTTTCCAAGGCAGGAACAGACTTCGAGGGCCAAGAGTTTGTAAGAGGAAAAAATGGGACAAATTAACCAAGTCATCTTTGTCAATTATCACACAATAACAAACTTATATAACCCTGAACAACTTGAAAAATGAATTGAACTTTTCATAGTTCTGTAGTTTGACTACCATCTTCTTCCTTTTGCTGTCAAATAGTCAGAATAATATAAATCCAGGACTTTAACATTTCGAGTTGGTTCCATTTAAAAGGAATAGAATTTTAACCAACCAAATCCCTGTCAGGGAATCTGGTCAAATACCAGAGGAACAATTTGACACATGCAGAGAAACATGGCAAACTTACTAACAGGTTCCTCTTTTGAGGCTTCCAGGCAAACCACCCTAATGCATTATATTGCCATATAACAATTTTGATACGCTGGGGGTTTCGCGAGAGTGTATTTTTTCAAATCATGTAGCATTTAGATTCCACTGAAAGAGAGCTACAGTCTGTTTAGGCTAAATTAATTGATGACTGATCAAAATCCTTCTCACGTTATGTATGGTGTGCAAATGAACACAAAAAACAAAATAATAAAAATCATTGAGCAATGTACTTATCAACAGTCAATTAAAAAATATTTGATCAATTGCCTTATCACACATAATAGTCATTTCACTACACTCTCACAATCTTCACGTCAGATGTAAACAATTACAGTTCTGTTTTTCTTAAATTAACCTATGATGAAATTAAAGTACTTCTATGTGAGAAATGGAACCCAAAATACAACCAATTATTATTTTTTCGAGGCCTTCATGTGGTGACGTATTAGATGACATTTCTCTGACTCTGTGACCTTGACATTTTGAAAAGCTGAATCACATCCAGGTGGCGGTAGTAACCTTAATTAAACATTACTTTATGGCACATGGTAAAACAAAGTCTGGTTATTCATTTAATTGCACAGTAAGATTTGGGGAGCCATTGAGATGACACTCCTGAAATAAGAAGATAAAGATAAATCACTTAAAATGTATTGGATGGCTAGAAAAAAAAATTCTGATGTGATTCATTATTTCAAATGTTTATTTTAACGGAAGTTGGACCCTAATGGAAACAAAAATGTGCTTTTATAGAAATGAACTATTGAATTCACATTGCATGAAACTCAAAACCTTATAAAAGGCCAATTATAAAGTCAGTGGTTAAAGTCAAACTAAATAAACATAGGTTGGGAAGTATTGTAAGTTTACATAAAGGTCAGTCTTGCGTCAGTATTTGTAAACAAACACAATTTCTGATCTCAAACCACATACACGTAGGAGTTAAATGTTGTGTTTTATTACTCGGACTGACTTTTTAATGAGTGCTTGCACAGTGAATCAACAGGGGGCAGTGGAGATCAATGTGCTCACAGAAACGAATCCCTGGGTAAAAAGAAAGTAACATTTCAAAATGTCAAGGTGCCCCTAATAAAGTTTTGAGACCTTCATGAAGTAGCTCAGTGTGGGCTCAGGATCACAATAACGCCACTGAACACATCCCTGCTGTTAGATTTGAAACAATAGACAGCAGTTAGGATTTAGATGTTTGAATCAGAACATCTCAAAAACATTTTTTTTTTTTTTTTTTACATATTCAGCGCAAGGTTCGTTTATTAAGAAGAGTATCGTTTTTAGACTACTTTTTTTGTGTGTGTGTGTGTGTACTATTTAATAACTGAAGAGTTGCTCCGGAAAGATTCAAGTAATATGTAATTGTGCATCATCTCCGTTTTAGAGACAATTTCCCCATTTACAAAGAACTAGGAAAATTAATATAAATGCTAGTTGCCTCGGGATCCGTTATGCTGGAGGTTGACCATGTGAGACTTTTGTTGAGGTATGAATACTGACGTATATCTTGCCCTCTCAAGCTGTCTGTACGCACAGTACCAGAGATTCATACCTTCCCCTTAGATTTTATTGTTAAGGCCAAGGTCTCTCACAAGGTCAGCTCACCCATAGAAATGTGTCTGCTGCATGTAAGTTTTCAAAATGCTCTCCTGTTTTTTTTGTAAATTTAGTTTGGGTGAATTAGATTCATTCTTGAAATATGATAGGCGAGAACTAGACCCACAAGCCACTAACATGAATGCCACCAACACAGTAAAGCTGCCCAGGTCATAATTTGTCTTCATCTTGATTACAGTGATCCATAACTCACTGTCACACTGACTGTTTCCCTCTCGTCAAGTGACGCACTGTCCAACCCCTTAAACTAATCTTATACAAAACTTTATCAACAAAAGTGAGACAACTGAAGTGTTAAAATGCAGGTGAATAAATCATGCATTGCAGAATTTGGCAGGAAATGATGAGAGGAAAATGTGTCATTACAGCCTTCTGATAAAGATTTCAATGCCAAGGCTACAGGCGTCTTAAAGTAAATAAGGTCAAATGAGATAAAGCACCGTCACTGCTTCAATACTTGTATTCAGTCAACAGGCTCCTCTTCATGATCCAGTCTCTCTCTCTCCCCTGGCTGATCTGAAAGCAGCCTTACCCACATGAATCTTCTCAGGTTCAGATCTTGGCATGCCAACAGGCAGGCGAGAGACAAACATGGCCATTATTTATTTTGTCCCTGTGTTGACACACTGATAAGTCTACACACTTCACCTCTGGAAGGGTTTGCGGACCTTTTTCCTCCTTCTGGGGGGTTTGCCACTTTCGGCCCAGGACTCGCTGGACTCTGGCCTGTGGCCCCCCGGCACAAAGAAACCCGTTGGGCCTGTAGGAGGGACAAATGGGGGCACCCCAGCACCAGGTGGGTGTGGTGGATTGGGCGGACCTGGGGGGAAGAAGCCCCCATTGGCAGACATGTCGTTAGGAGGTGCTCCTTTGAAGATGCGGTTGAAGAAGTCCTGCAGATCTGCAGGGTTAGTAGGACCTGGGACGTGTTCTGAGGGCGGCCTGCAAGAGAAAGTTAGGATGTTCAAGCATAGTCTTCTTTAAATGGTCATTACAACATAAAGTATAACTGGATTACAAAAAACAAACAGTAAAAGTAAATCCTTTTAACATCACAAGCTTTTACGTTGTTGTTCTTTTAAGAACATTAATTCTACAAAATAGTTGAAGCTCTCTAATTTTGCAAAAAAAAGCATGAATGACGAACCGTGGTGAGAAAATATATGCTTTACTACCATGGAGCCACAACCCCAATATGATATATATTTTTTTAAACGGAGGGCATCTGGTGGCCCTGAGACAACGCGTATGTGTTTCATTTGAAGGGACGTACCTTTGTCGTGGTGCATTGGTGTTGTTCTTTGAACCAAAAGAGATGTGATAGGGCACACGGTGTGTGTCAGGAGAAATGCCTATTCTTTGGCAACCTGCCCACTCTGAAACATGACAGCATCACAACAGGTCACATGACTGAGAGAAAAGGTCTTACCTACAGATACAGGCATGGAGCTGGATGGACGGTTATAATAAACAAACTCATGGAAGCTACAGAATAGGAATATATAATTGTTAATTAAGACAATAACTAGAGGGGCAGACAATCTTTAGAAAAAGCTTAATTTCACCTGTAATATCGAAGACCTTTCCATCCATAAAGGCAAAGTATGTGATGCGTAGGCCCAACATGCTGGACTCGGCCCACAGGTCCCCCTCCTCAGCACTGTGGCAGCGGTTGCATTCAGCACAGAAGCGGGCCTCAGCAGGTTCGCGATCCATCTCGAACCGCCTGCAAACACACACACACAGGCCACCAAATTAAACACGACTGTGGTGAAAGTCTACTACACAAGACACCATTCAGCTGCGTGCAATACATAATGTTTATCTTCAGTCTTAGGAAATATCTGACGCTGGTGTTTGGTTGATGATGGGTGTGTAGGGAGCAGGACATACCTGTGTTTTCCTTCACACTTGGTACACATCATGGTGTTCATGGCTTCCTTCAGGTCATCCTGCAGTTTGGTGAGAAACTCGTTCATGGACTTTGAGAGCTCGGTTGCTGCCATACGCTTCCTGCACGGGAATGAAAGAGTTGTTAGTGATACATGAACATGACAGGCCAAACTAAGAGACCAATCACACTCTTTATCCTCGCACAATTATAGACCCATTAGACTGAATTATTTCAGAAGAGAAAGATGGAAATGTCAAAACGATGGACCTAGGACAGAGTCAGTCAAATTCTACTAGGCCATCACTATTTTGCACATATTAAAAATGTAGGAACCCTGAATCTTCTTAAAAAAAAAAGAATTTTCAATTCTACAGAATAGTTAAACTTTTCAAATACATAAAACTAATAAACGATTAAGAAAACATACGTCTAAATGAGATGATACTCGATTTAGAATGTACTTGTCCTGTCATAACCACTTTTTGTGTGTACTTACAACTCATACTCTTGTCGTGTCTCAGGGTTACTGACAATATCCCAGGCAGCCCTCAGTACTTTGAAGGCCTCTCCAGCTCGTGGGTGTTTATTCTTGTCTGGATGGACCTGAAAAAGAAAGGACAGGGGAGAAGGTTGCATGAGTTAAAGAGAAAAATTCTGCCTGATTTGTCATTAATTCAGATACTTTCCACTAAGCCACAGAGAAACCACAAACACACACACTCACCTGGACAGCCAGCTGCCTGTAGGCCTTCTTCAGCTCAGCCTCGGAGGCGTGCACCTCCACACCGAGCACTGTGAAGGGGTCTAGCTCCTCCTCCGGTACCTCGGCCAAAGCCAGCAGTCTCTCCAGCTCCTGGCCTGGGGGGAATCTCCCTGCTTTGCCGGGTGACTCGTAGCTGGACTGTGGTGCATGGCCAACCCTCCTGAATTTGCTTCGGATTCTCTCCACGAGGGATTCCACCATCTTCCAAAACCTGGACTCCTGAAAAGCTGTCCAATAGCGCTTTCCCCTCTCTCCGCCAAGGCGTACTGCCACACCCTTTGCCCAGTGGGAACCCAGAATAACCAAAGCATAGAAAACAGTCATACAAGTTAAGGCAGCCGTCTTTAGCCACTTAGCTGACCTAACAACTTTATCCACCAAGTCTGCTCCTGTGCGTTTAGTCCATTTCAGAATCCGACAGGCATCCTCCTTCAATCCTGCTGTATCTGTGAACTTTACAAGGAGCCGCTGCCCAAAGTTGTAAAGTTTCACCCCTCCCGTCTCCACGCCGACGCCACAGTAGTGAGTTAATGTGACGATAATCTCAATCATCATGTGGACGGAGGAGATGCACCAGGAGCTCAGAGACTCCGACAGCATCTCCTTGAAAGCCAAGACGAGCTGGTTGCCCGTTCGCCTGCGGCTCCGGTTCTGCTGATGGTGGTGGTGGTTACGCCTGCGGGTCTGCTTGTGCCGCCCGCCGCTTGGCATAACGTTGCCTTTTGGGATGGAAGGAAAAGCACTTTGACTGCTCTGCTCTGGAAGCGATCCGCCGCTCCTCAGTTTAAATCTCCTCCCGGTTCCCATGCTCCTCCAACCAGACTCCCCGTTCATGTGCTGCTCCTTCGCAGCTTCATCCTCTTCTTGATTTATAACATGCAAGTTCTCGTGATCTGCGCCGCCGCCGTGCTGGAACCCACCTGAAGCCTCCTCCTCCTCCTCCTCCTCCTCAGCGTCCTCTTTGGCCTCTGTAGGTCCACCATACTCTGCTTCACCGATCCCAGAGTCTAGCAGAGTGGCTAGATCTGGGCTGTCCTGAGAATTGAGATCTGGGGCCATTTTGTCCTCCGGCTCGCAGTCATCGTCATCAGCATAATTCTGTGTGAACTCCCACTGACCAGGCTGTGTAGTCCAGGGGGAAGCACCGTCGGGCGCCTCCTCGTCAGAGTCTTGAACACCATCCATCTCCTTCTCGGCTGCTTCTCTCTCCATGGTGCTTACAGCTGTTTGATTCAAGCGCTGTGAAATGGGAATCTCATGGAAGACGATGTCCTGGATCCATAATCTGTGGCATCATTTTCCCCAGGCTCTCGTAAGAAAAGCCAGACTGGGGGCTCCCGGGGGTCAGTCTCAGGTCCAACATGTCAGCAGCCACTTCCAGGTGTCAAAAGGCTTTTACAAACCTCCCATCATGCATCAGGCAGTTATCTGAAAAGACAGGGAGTTTAACGCACACTGTTTCCAAACACATTGTGAATAAGCAGAACAAAATGATGAATATAATTCCATCATAAATTATTTATATATTCTTTTAGATAAACAAAAAAATCAAAAATCAACGCTAAAACATGATAATGGAAAAAGTAAGAGCAGAAAGAACCGCCACTATGATGATATCAATGTATCAACCGGCACAGATTTTTGCCAAATTGTTTAATCCAATGGCTGCTAGTCTTTTTAAAACTTGGGGTGTAACATAGAATGTCAATTCATGTTAAAACACATTTAAAAACCTTTTTGCATCATATGATATATGTGAAGTATCATATTCAATTCCCTGGACAAACCGCAAACACTCACATTATGATTATTTTATCTAGACTTTCTCTCAATTGAATTTATTCCATAAAGAGGAACTGTAAATGATACACACACCGCAATTAGATATTGTATTCACACCACCCACCCTACAGATCAGCAAGGCTAAAACAATTACTCAATGAACCAACTCCATGGTCAACAGAAAAATTAATTGCCAAACTATTTCAACAACAGCTTAATCGTCTTAGTTAATTATCAAGCAAAAAGTATAAATCCCCCAATCCTTCTTGTTGTGTGCATTGCTTCCCTCTGCTTTGTGTTCCAGTAAACTTAAGATATTTGAGCTCCTAGTACTGTTGGTCAGACAAAACAAGATATGTGAAGACGCCACATTGGGCTCTGCAAAACAATAACACAATAACAGGCATTTGTCACTACTTCCTGATGTTTAAAACGCTTAACAGTTAAAAGAAGCAAACATTAATCGTCCAGAAGCAGTACATATTCGCAGCCTGGTAACAAATACCTTTATAATACGTAATTCTATATAAAGGGACTAATACAAATCAAACGTTTTTACCTTACACCTGCTACCAGTCATACGAAGAGATTACAATTACAAATATCTTAACTCACCATGTCTGTATAAGAACACAAGCTGCTCCTGAATAAAAGGAATAAACTGAGGAACGACTAACGTCGTTGATTAATGATTCACTTACATGCCCTTATCTGTCCAGCCGTTGTAAAAGTGTGCTAAAGTTAGCTGAGATAATCAAAGTTGCTCTAACACGGACATGTGTCACACTACATTCAGTTATATCGCTTAGTTGTTTGCTAATTTAGTTAGCCGCTGAGGGAAAAACAGTGCAACTGAAAATGGGCTACATGACCAAACGTTTGACCTTTTTAACCGATAAAAAGCGAAAAAGAAAAAAACAGCCATTACAAAAACGGTCACTGATGACTGGTGAACACGCTGACAGATACGATTAAATTAACTTTAACAACAACAGCTGTTTTAGAAGGAGGCTAATGTTAGCAGACAGTCAGGGTGTTAGCATGAGGAAGCAGTCGGGATGACAGACAGGTGAAACAGGGACTAAAATTAGCTTGCCTTTAGGCTCACTAACCTGGCAGCATTTCGGCCGAATAAGGTCTGAAACGAATATTAAACGACGGCACAGCAGCTGACACCTTTAGCTCGCAGACGGCCAACCGAGCTGCAGCTAGCAGTTAGCTAATACCAGCAACGAGCAGGACTAGCTAATATTAGCTTCTGTATCCCCTTCCTGTGGGTTTGACGATGAAGCTAATGCATGTTAGGAACATCAATTATACAGCACTTTGCATTCAACAGACTAAATGTCATATACCTGTCGGATAAGTGTGTAACCTTGTTTGTTAACAGACAGCCAAGTGTCCCTGTTCTTGTTTTTTTGTTTGTTTTTAGTTGTTGTTTTTTAAAGCCACTTCTTCTTCTCCTGCTCCATTTCCTACTTTCTTCCAGTCCCTTCTTCCTCCCCCATCCTTCTTCGTTGTTTATTGACTGTGAGCAAACAATTCAGAGAGGCACTACTGCCACCCAGTGATATGTGGGTATAGCTGACATTTGAATTAATATTCGACCTTGAACTTTTGGAGCACATTTTTATTGATAAATATTTTATGTTAACTCACTTTTACTTTACCTATCTGTTGAAAAAGATATAGGCCTACAGTGTTACACTATATTTCCCCTTCTGGCAACCTCTCTAAGCTAAATAGACTATTTCCCACTCAGGATGCTTCAGTTACTCTGACTGTGTAATAAAACACATGGCCAAAAGTATTTGGACAATCCTGTCTTGAGCACTTCATGGAGGCATTTAACAAAAACATTGCCCCAGGTTTAGTTTTTTTTTCTCCAAAATGCCCCCTGTCAGTTAAAGGTGGAGTAAGCGATTCTGGAGAATGCTTGTTGACGAAATCACTTTTTGTCAAAAATCAGTGAATATATCCTCACGATCCGCAACCAACCTGTCCATATTTGTGCTGAAAGAAAAATCCGGTATTAATACACAGCCTTGGCTCTGTAAATTAGGCATGCTAACTATGGTGGGCCATTTGTTTACATACACTTAGGCCTACATTTACAGCCATAGGCTGTGTATTAACACTACATTTCTCCCCCAGCACACAGTAGCCTACGGGCAGGTATTGCATTGTGAGGAGATATTCACTGATTTTGACAAAAAAGTCATGACAACGAGTGTTCTCCAGAATATCTGATTCCACCTTTAAATGGTTGACCACTGGGACCACAACGTCACAGCAGGGGGGCTTCTATACTATCGCCTATCTTCGGGGGGATATCAAAAGATTATCATGAAGGAAATTAATGTAAGGTGCACTGAGCTGTGTATGATGTAATCTTGGCATCAGCAGTGCAAAATAGTCAAATAGTCAGTTTTATTTTTATAGGCCTAGCCCAATATCAAAAATAGCCATTTGCATTAGTACAGCAATACTGCACTCTCTGTCGTTGGCCACATGACTTGAACGAGGACTAACTACCCCCACATTTAACAGGGGAATTAAATTGAAGAAACCTCATGGAGAGCAGGGTGCAATAAAAAAAACTATGCTACTGGCAATAACAGTGCTACTCTGAAAGCAGTAAGGTTGTTGAGATGCTGGTTCTGCATGTGCATGGACATAAACTTATAGCCTATGTTAAAGGGTTTGAGCTTGGTGTAAAAGAAAAAGCATTACATTTTATTGTTGTTATAGGCCTACTTTCCCAACTTAATTGAGAGAATATGTCCTTTTAAATGTACAATAAATATAAATCTGGAATTTTAAAAGTTATCTGATTAGTTCAACCTGTAGCCTACTTTCAGAATAACGTTGCCTATACCATCCACCTGCTGCTCCATAAAGAAAAACAAGTAGAACCTTAGCTCAGTAAAACCCACATCTGTCACATCTGTCCTGTCTTCTTCCTGTGCTGACTAGGCTACTTGATAGGGGGTCTTTGACATGGCACAACTGTGGGAACCCCCCAATGTCTTGCATAAAAGACCAATCTTGAAGACTCAGAGGGTTAATTTCAAGCCCCCACCATCACCACCACCACCCACATCTCCAATTTGAAAGCCGCCTCTCTACCGGGAGAGGAAGAAGGCTCTTTTTCGGTCAGATGGCGTGCTGCAGTCCGCCCCCGTCATTCTCCAGCCCACACAGACAGGGCAGCCAGCAACCAATACGGTGCGCCGGAGGAGGATTTCTTCCAGTGATTTCAGACGAGGTAGGCTACGATACGCAAGGGGGATTTACTACGCCAATCTGAGCCGGCGAAGCTTTCGGCAATAGGGTAAGAAAGGAATAGGATCAGAACCTCGATGCGCCTCCGAGCCGGGTGTTTCCTGCTGACATCTGGCTCAGGAATAATTGCCTCCAGCCGATGGTTTTGTCTGAACTGTAGCCAATACTCCAAGTGAATTCTACTTTAGTGTAGACTCAATGTAACGTGCGTTTGGGCCATTGATCGACCGTAGTTTTTGTTTCTTCATCAGTTTCACTCCGGGAGTACCGACCTGTGACACCGGCTAGTTGGAGAGTCACTTATCCGTAATTACTCAGCTCCCCTCTGTGCACATCCGCCTACCTGACCTGAAGAAGGTAAGAGAGTTGTATTCTCCACCATTCTGGCATATGGGCTTAACTGAACAACAGGTTTTAGTTAATAGTTTGTGTAAGAAGAAAACTAGGCTATAACCTACTCTGCTTCAAAGCAATGTTAAACTTCCTGTGTTCACTTTTTATTCATGCTTCATATAGAAGAGGATCAATACTTGGCGTAGTTTAGTCCAGATGGCAAAAATCTTTATCAAGTAAATAACATGAACGATCCCTCCACCTGCATGCAGGTTCATGTTTTCCCTCTCTCCTGCCTAAACTTTCCAGTGCTGTGTGCCACCATGTCTCTGCCACGCACGCTTGGGGAGCTGCAGCTCTATCGGGTGCTGCAGAGAGCCAACCTGCTGGCCTATTATGAAACCTTCATCCAGCAGGGCGGTGACGATGTGCAGCAGCTCTGTGAGGCGGCAGAGGAGGAGTTCCTGGAGATCATGGCACTGGTTGGCATGGCCACCAAGCCCCTGCATGTGCGTAGGCTGCAAAAGGCCCTCCGAGACTGGGCCGCCAACCCTGCCCTTTTCAGCCAGCCAGTCTCCAGCGTTCCTCTCGGTGGCCTCCCCCTGTTCAAAGTGGACGGGACGGGCAGTGGTTCTGGACCAGCAGCAGGCGGGCCCAGGAAGTCTGTGAGCAACGGGCAGCCGGGGTCACCGTGTGAAAGGGAGGATCGGGCGTGTCTCACACCAATGCACAGTGGGAGTCCACGAAGCCCTTGCTCCCAGGCCTCCCCACAGCCACCAGACACACACTACAGGGAGAGACTGTCTCCCATGGACCCACACTGGCTCAGCCCAGAGCCGGACGGGAACTGCCCTTTGGCCTCGGCATCTGGGATGGAGGAGGAGCCGCCCAGCCCGCCACTGCTGTCAACGTGTCCTCCGGGTCCCTCCACGTCTCCCTGCCCCTCTGCTTCCCTGTCGGCCTGGCCCGGGGGACAGCTGGACGGGGAGACAGCCAGGGCGGTGGTGGAATGCGTGGATAGGCTGCTCCGGACCCAGCCCAGGTCTGATCCCAGCGAGGTGAAGACTCTGCTCAGGATGAACAAGAAGATGGCAAAGACTGTAGGGCACATCTTCAAAATGAGCTCCCAGGATGCCAGCAAAGAAGAAGAGATCCGAAAGTACAGTCTCATTTATGGACGCTTTGACTCTAAGAGGAGGGAAGGGAAGCAGCTCACACATCATGAGGTAATATATCACATCATGTTTCATACCTACAGTGATCTGTCAGTTCACATTGTAAACCAGAGGTCACAAATATACATTCCCAACAAAAGTATTCAGTGCTTTTTTTTTATTGACTGCATGTCATTTTCACAGCGTTGACCCCTTATTGTCTCTGTGCTTTTCATCCTCAGTTGATCATCAATGAAGCTGCAGCCCAGTTCTGTATGCGCGACAATGTCCTTTTGCTGAGACGGGTGGAACTCTTTTCTCTGGCTCGGCAGGTGGCGAGGAAATGTGCCTACACCTCCACACTGAAGCATGCAAGGTAGGGGGGCTGCCCATAGAGAAGAATGACCCATCCACCAGTGACCAAAAACCTGATTTGTCTTTATTGCTCCTCTAAATCTCCAAAAGAACAACCAATATTTATTCTATCTTTATTGTAAATAAAAGGAAAAGTCTGGATCCTTCACAGTGACTTGGCACAGTAGCATCATGTTTTTAATAAACTGAATTTGAAAAAAAATTAAATAAAATCAGTTCATTGGTGAAACAAAAGAACACAATTGTGTTTAGTATATTGAAAATGCACCACAGGGTTTACATAAGTCATCTTCCCAACACTTCAGTCAATTTTCTCAATTGACCTATCAGATCGCAGGATCAACCACTTTGGTGTTAGTATAATAAGCTAACATTGGAGCCACACAAGGATACACAAATCCCCCTGTGTGTTTGTTAACTGGCAACAAACATTTACTATAATCTTCATGAATGTAATTACCAGCAGTCTTTTGAAGGAAATGTCACTGAAAATGAGTTAAATGCCGTCTGCAACAACAAAGAACAAGTACCCTAGACAAATGATAATAAAATAGATATTTGGGGCGACTGTGGCTCAGGTGGTTAAGCTGGTTGGCCAACGATCCTAGGGTTGGCGGTTCGATCCCCGCCCGGCCACTTGTGTCATGGTCGTTGTGTCCCTGGGCAAGACACTTCACCCACCTTGCCTCGTGTGAATGTGTATGACTGCTGTATGTTTGAGGTGGTGGTCGGAGTGGCCGATGGAATGGCAGCCTTGCTTCTGTCAGTCTGCCCCAGGGCAACTGTGGCTACTATCGTAGTTTACCACCACCGGTATGACTGTGTGTGAACGAATTGAACCTGGAACCCTGTAAAGCGCTTTGAGTACCTTGAAAAGCGCTATATAAATCCAATCAATTATTATTATTATTATATTGAATGAGTGTTTCAAATGTCTTTATTATTTCCTAGTCATTAGTTCTTATGGAAGTCACATGGGAAAAAAGTTGTAAAATACAACGGAAGTAGAAATATTATTGTAAAGTGATGGCCAAATGATGTTTTAGGTCAAAACAAAAGTTAAATGTTTATGTTCAGCATGACTTGTGTCTTGCGGTGTCTTGTCCAAAAGCATTGGCTCGATTGGACAAAGGTAAATTTGATGGACCTTGATTTAAGATTATTTCTCTGTCAAAGTACTTGTTTCCATGGTCAAGATTGAACTTTCATGTTAACCTTGTTTCCATCCTGCAGGACCAATGCTGATGAGAACAGCACACTATCACAGAAAAGAGCAAGACACGAGGTGAGTCTCCAGAGCAGCTCTGACACCACTCAACAGCTACTCAGAGTGACGTCTCATAGATGAGCGTGTGATTCCAACCTGCGACACTGTGTGTACTCGCCGCCAAAGTTGAGGTCACTTGTCAGTAATTTGAAGCAGTTCTTCAGCACTGAAATGACAGTGATGTGTTTTTTAGGTAGTTGCGTCTGAGAGTGTGTCATCGCTACTGGGAGTGGAGGGCTCCGAGGGCTTAACCCAGAGGGCAGACGATGACAGCTTATCTGCAGAAAGCCTCGACAGTGTGTCTGTACATGGTAAAGACTGTTGTTTTATTTCTCTGAGCAACGCCACAGACATATTCTCCCTGCCTATTTGAAGACAGCATTTAAAACAAGATCTGTCTGTCCCGTTAGACATCGGCTCACAGTGCAACCAGTCTCCATCGCCCCATCCCCACTCCGACACCTCCAACCCCGCCAACTGGAGTCGTCATCTCATACAGCAAACGCTAATGGACGAAGGCCTGCGACTGGCTCGGCTGGTGTCACATGATCGGGCGGGCAAGCTCTGCCTAGGATCAGAAGGTACTCACTCTACAGGTGACTTTTCCAATCCTGACTTAACAATATTGAGCGTTTCATAATTCACACAGAAACCTGTAATGCTCACAAATTTAAAGGTAGAGTCAGCAATTCTGGAGAATCTCCTCATATCCTCTGTGTGCACTGAAAAAAATCTGGTTTTCATACACAGCATAGGCTCTGTAAACTGGTATGTAAACAAAGGGTCACACTGTAGCTAATAGCATGCCGAGCAAGGGCAGTGTTTTAACAGTAACACCAGATTTGTTTTTTCACTGCACATACGGTATAGACAGGTAGCAGATTGTGAGATATTAACTGATATTGACAGAAAGCAATCTCAGGAATAGCTGACTCCACCTTTAACAGGTTAGATCTTGTAATGTGTACAAATACCAAACTGTGAGGAATCCCAATTAACACTGAGGTATTTGCACAAATTCAAAAAAATATACAATGTCTAAGTTAATAAGCTTTATAGTTGTTGATTTTGTGACCTTTGGACAAAGCCTGGCTAGCAGTTTCCCCGTTTCTGGTCTTTTGGCTTGGCTGAGCGGCTTCTGACATTAGCTTCATATAACAAAATAGACATGAGTGGTATCAATCATCTTATTGAACTCTGAAGTACCTAAGCAAAGCTTGTTGTTAAAGTTGGAATTTGATGTTTTATTAAAAGAGAACAAGTTGAGACAATAGACTCCCTAACCTCTCCTAAATGAATATTTCATATCTCTAGACAAGAGCTTGAACTCTTTTGAGTCACACTACAGTTAGGTGACGCCTGCTAGCAGGCACATCTGAACTTCACCAGACTGTAAACTAGAGAGGATAGAAGTTAGAAGGGGAAACAGGAGGAGGAGGAGAGACTGATATATAGATGGAGGAAAAAGAATGAGAGAAGGGGCGGTGTTACACTGTTATAGCAAATTGCTTAATTTGCTGTTACAGAAGCGATTTTTCTCATGCATCACAGCTTCCCACAAGAGGAAGTGAAAAGCCAGTGTTCCGGGCGAGTTAGTCTATTTGGACTGTGATAGCCGGTCGAAAAGAAGTAAGCCAGCAAAGACATGAGTGGGTGGTGAGAGAGGGAGGGGGATAGGAAGTACTCTGTGGGTGGCAGGAACAGACCCCCCCCCCCACCCCCCTTCCCTTCCCCTCCCATCTCAGCAGCCACTGACGTCAGAGTGTGCTAGGTGCGTGGGCTGCAGGGCGGGATGGATGAGGCGTGGGGTGGAAGGAGTGGGAGGTAATTGGAGGGGAGTTGCATTGACTCACCAAGCGACAGTGTACAAAAATAAAAAGCTGTGGGCAGGGAAATGGCACAGTCTTTTTTATACATCTTCTCCCTCTACAAAAAGGACGGCGGAAACACCAAAAAGACGACATATGTTTAATCTGTGACGTCGATCTCCCTCCCTTTGTTCTTGTTCTTTCTCTCACGCTCTCTTTCTCACAGTAGATCTCTCTCTCTTTCTCCCTCTCTCTTTCTTTTTCTCTCTAACTCTCTCCCTCATCCAAGTTTCCTTCCTCCATCTCTTCCATTAAGGTCTCTGTTTTCTGCCATGACTTATCATCTATATATAGTCAGGATATTATTTTCCATGTATCATTTTCATCAGGTATTCAAAGAAAATCTGACCAAATGTATTTTTGCCCGTGTATGTTACTGAATACATGCGCTATTCAATCTTTGTGTTTACACAGATTCTTCTATATGACTAAATGCTGTCAAAACACATGGACATTAAGTATTTCTTAATGAGCAAATAAATAAATGTCAACTAATGAATATTCCTTGACTCTTAAATACTGCCAACACTTTTTGTGCTATTTGGATTCATCATAGAAATGTACATCCTGTCTTGAAGGCTAATGGCTGCACAGAAAATGTACTTGTATACTGTATGCAAACACAAAATGAACATCAAATGTACTTTACACATCTTGTTCACTTGATTTTTCGACTCCGCCACGACTTTATCACCAGCTTAAGAAAATAATTAAACTTGTAACACTTGAGGCTTTCCGTTATTCAACAGCTTGGATAAGTCACTGTGATGACTTCACTGTATGTGGGATAGATTATTGATGAATTCCCCAAACTTTTATACAAAGCTCTTAAAACACTAGTTGCATTGTGATTACTCCGACTCGTAACTTTTATTCAACCTTTGCCTCAGTATTATAATAACTGGCATTTCAGTCTATGTTAAAGACCTACTTCACCGGTGGGAATATGAAGGTGTATTGCACTCTGAGATCCTATGTAGTGTGTGTAATGTGCAAAACATTTTTTAAATTGGTTCATCCTTGCCAGAGAAAAGGTAGAATTTGTTTTTCTGGTCTCACTGTCATCACCATGTGTGACATCACACATGGTAAAATGTAGGGTTAGGATTAATAGGACAGCTGGGCCAATGGAAGACTGAGGGAAGAAAAACCTCATTCATTATATTATAATAGTGATGTTATAATGATAGAATGCTGGTTTAGTATGGGTGAAGTATTCCTTTAACTTTCCATCATGCATTGAAAACACAAAACAAAAGCATCAAATCAAAAGTTATGTTATGTTCCTTATTTTTCAGTTGATGAGAGTTCACAGTAGATTTAAGAGTGTAAAATACAGTGAATCTAAATCAATCGCTAATAGTGCTCAGTGCTCTTTATGTTCCTTAAGTAACTTTTAAAGTAATTTTTGTATCCTCATCCTTAACTATACCTTTCTCCCCCAGACCTTGACAACAGAGTGGAAAGGCGGAGCTCCATACCAGTGTGCAGGAGCAGTAGTCCTTGCATCACAAAAGACGACTCCAATCACCGGGGGAAATGAGAAAAGCCCAGAGACTGTCGGAACTGGGTTTTCAGGCCTGCTACCAAACAAGAGGAGGAGCTGGTGTTTTTCCTCATGTACCATCACATCGCTGACGTATGATGAGGAGCAGACCCCTATACAATACATTTCAGAATTTACCAGAGACCAGAAATGTTCTGTTTGGACTTAATATTCACTCAATATGTAGAGGACACACTTTTTTTCTTTTGTTCATAACACATGGACGACAGTTTCAGCTGATGAGAAAAAAGAAGACAGATTTTATCAAGAAAACTCTGACGTTTGTGCCACCTGTTTCAAGTGAAATGGACTCTACACAGCAGGGGGCGCTGCAACTTTGGAAGTTGACTCTTAACTTACTCCACTGGCATAGAGCAGTCTTGTGAAGGGAATACGGTTTCATAAGAGAGATTTTTATTCACATTTTCAGACACTCGCTGTATAAAAATGCCCTTATTTGGTTGTGAGTCGCTCCTCACCCTCAGGAACTGAATGGATGTTCTGTTTTTTTTCCTGAAATGTCAGACACCGTCTAGGTTTCAAAGATGAGGATCAATACAGTCCATTTAGATGGATGGCTTTAAAAAAAGATGAAGAAACAAAAAGATTGTTTGTCTATTGATCTATTGATTCTGACCATCAGGCATTTTGTCCTGTGCTGCATCATCTGTTATTTGCCTGTGAGATGTGAACTGGCATGCTGAGGTGTATGAGGTCTCCATCATACACTCCCTCACGTGTAACTGTGCTAACGTTCTGCACAAGCGGCTGATATGGTTTCTGTATAATATTTCTCACATGAACATGTACTCATTTCTCGTCTGCCTGTTTTTACAGGGAAATCAGGTTTCAGGCTCGGCTACAGTGTCTTGCTCAAGGGCCCTCAGAAGGGGGGATGTTTGCCATCCCCTTGCAACTTTACTTTAAAAGGTGCACTAAGCAGTTGCAGGGGTGTGGGATTTGTTTACATTTGCAGAGCTCACAGTTAGTTTAGAGAACCTACATGCAAAACAAAATTATTTTGAGGCACCTTGAACCAAACTTAAGACTAAAATATGGTTGTAAACAAAACTGTGGGCACTGCTGCTGTAAACAGCAAAAGTGAAACTGTAACATTTCAGGTAGCTTTCTAACTTCAGTGTTCCGGGGATCAAATTTCCTGTGAGGAAAGTTTGTTTATTCAGTTATGAGAATATACCTCAAAAAATGCTCAGTTCTCTCAAACACACAGATTTACATGGTGCACCTTTAATCTTGTTCAAATGAAAAGGTTGTACAGCGGTTGAGGTTACTGCATTCAAAGCTAATTTGTAAGGTTTAGAAAATAAATAAATAAACATTTCGCCCTTTTCTAAAAATGTGGGGAAAGGTGTAGATTTTTTCTTCAAATTAATTTGGGTGTAGCGGAAACTTACAATATGGCATTGTGTTTTTGATATAGGATCTTTGACCTTTGAGACTCTTCTTGACATAACATGTAGAAAAAGTACAAAAAAGAAATCTCATGGTGCTTGTCTCTTGACACAGCAGCTCTTACAGTGTACGTCTATCTGGCTCCGTTTTGAATTGTTTAAATGTATTCAGACTTCATAGAATGACCACACTCGTTTAATGTTGAAAATGATTCAGAGCTTAAGGGTTTTTGTATTCTTGATGAGTGTGTCAGTGAGGTAGTTTGCTGTGCATCGGTTACACATGCCTGTCTCTCGTGCATTAGTAACCTCCTCAGTTTTATTATGTTGCAAAACAGATTATTTATTTTGTTTACATCTCAATAAATGTTATTTTATTGCTTAAAGCCATAGTGTGTTGCATTGATTTCTACACAGAGTCACTTTCTCTTGGCAGGTCTGGTGTGTGGAAGAGGCAGTAAGAGCTGCGTCACACAGCCAGCAACACCTCTGCTGTCGTCTTGTTTGTTGCACTGACTAACTCTCTGCACCAAGCCTCGATGCTGGCATGACTCACCTGTGCCACCAATGTCCTCAGTGCTCACACACACACACACACACACACACACACACACACACACACACACACACACACACACACACACACACACACACACACACACACACACACACACACACACACACACACACACACACACACACACACACACACACACACACACACACACACACACACACACACACACACACACACACACACACACACACACACACACACACACACACACACACACACACACACACACACACACACACACACACACACACACACACACACACACACACACTCCCTCGCTTGATATTTCAGACGGACAACAGAGAAGATGACAACAGACAACATCAAAGAACTCACTTGAAGAATTTCAAAACCATAAATGATTGTTAGTTTATATCACTGTAGTTGCAGTATGTGTGACACAATCATTTGGGTGAGTGTACCTGCTTAAGTCCAGACTGAAATATATATTTTTAAATATATATTTATTTTTTTGGGAAATTCATGTTCCCCAGAGGATGAATCCTGGTAACTATGAAATGTATTCCCATCAAATGTGTTACACACATTCATGGTCTCCAGAAAAAACCCTTGATGTTTAATCTAGCATCACTGAAAAGCTGCAAAGCTAATGACATGCCCTCCAGCCTCTGTTTAATGCTAATTAGAGAATGTTCGGATGATAAAAGCTAAACAAAAAAATGTAAGGATTATAGATGCTTAATTTCAACATGCTAACATTATCATTGTGAGCATGTCTACATGCTGAAATGAACATTTAGCTCAACGCACTGTGGTGATTATCCCATTAGCATGGCTGTACACATTGGACCATTTCCAAAGAAACTTGGTCGGATATTAAAGGAAATAAATATAGCCTATATCTTTATTTAGTATACACGAGCAATTATAAACGTGTTGGTTGTCTTTGCTGTGATTATTAGAGCAACAGCTAATGTGGCAACAGATGAAGCCGCCATCAAGAAGCACTGCTCATTAGGGAGTTCAATCTTTGAGTCTATTCTTAGCGCTTTCCTCAGAACAGCAGCAAAACAGAGCTGAACAGCAGGCAGCTGATCAGTTTAAAGCTCCACCGCCAACAATGTAAAAGCAGCAGGATGACCATTAATCAAACTAGGAGGTTTTAATGATCTACATTAAAATCTTGGAATATTTGGATCATACATATGTGAATGCAAATGTCTTTACTACATGCAAATGTGGTAAAAAAAGGTGACAAAGTCTATTAAGATATATCCCAAAGTATTCTCACCTGTGCAAACTTGTTAGGAAATGATATCAATAATAAACTCATTCACATTTAATTCATTCATTGAAAACAAGATTGGTTTAAAAAGACATGGTGTCTCCTTTTTCCGTAGCCAGCGAAGCTTATTTGCCTAATTAATCAACAGCAATGGAATAACCACTGAGTCTGCAAAGAGAATTTGTTGATTGATTTAATGTCATGTTTCAATGCTGAGAGCAACCCAAACTAAATGGTATTCACTTCCAAAGTATTAATGTGGAGGGATAAAGCTCAGAGAAACCTAGACAAATAAAACCATGGTTACTTACTACTAGTAATGTAGAAAATGTTTTTTTTAAAGGGGTAGCATGAGAAGCATTCGAAGTCTATCTCGGAGACAGTAAAATGATGCCAGGACCTTCACAGTTCATGCAAAGGCAAACGGTTACCACATGACAAAGGCATCTTCAATGCTGTTACCAGAAACCAGGTTAACTTATACCTGATCAATCACAGCATTTCATGTGACCACATACTGTATATTCCATGGTAGGAGGAGAAGTTACATTGGTTTAGGTGACGTGGGTGCAAAGATGGCGTAGGAACTCTCCCCTGGTGGTGGAGTCTCCTGGGAAAACCGCCTGGCAGAACTCGCAGACGTGAGACAGCAGCGCCACGTCCGACATCAGTAACCCGTCATCGGAATGATCCATGTTACAGACCAGGTTAGGAGCGTCCATCAAAGGCATCTGACACAAACAGAGAGGACAATACATGGAGCGTTTGAGGGAGAACACAGAGAACATTTGTCCAGCAAAGACACCTACCGTGACTTTGACCATCTTCCTGTCCCCACTATGATGTTCGGCATGCCCTGAATTTTTTGACACATGGGAAGCAGAGGCTCCTCTCCACCTCGAGGAGTCCAAGCTTGAAAGGGATGAAACCTTTTGCTCCAAGACCCCACCTTCCTTACTCTGTCGCAGCACATCAACATGAAGCTTGGACATATCGCCAGCAAGGAGATCGGAGAACGTTCCTGCATTTGCAGAGAGGCCGTTGATGCCACTGTGTGCTGCGGGGTTGTGTGCTGCGGGGTTGTGTGCTGCGGGGTTGTGTGCTGTGGCTGTTAGTGCCTGAGGCTTTTGGTGGAGACACAGTGGGATCTCGTGGGTACACTGGACTGGGATGGACATCATATCGCTCAACTCTCCATTCACAACAGTAGCACCTGCAGACAGAGAGTTTCAAATGTGTTTTAGAAGTCAATCATGAGCATGAACAGATGTTGGATTTAGAAAATGTTTAATATGGACCTTGTTGTTTCTGCAGAGCTGTTGAGAGTTGATGTAACAGAGCCGCCTGTCGCAGGCAAAGTGACTGCAGGCGAAGAAACTGCTGGTACAGGTCACTGTATGCTTCCTCCATCTCACCAGCTCCGGAGTATGCTGCTCGTAGATAAAGGAAGTGACACGAGCTGTATAGTACAATAATAGAATATACAGTACTCACAGACAGGTGATAGATTGGGAACAAGACTAAGAACAAGACTAAAGGGTCTACAGCCACACTAGCAGCTCTGAGAGGTTGTACTTATGCACTGCGGTGGTTTGAGCTTTTTGTTAATGTCAGCATGCTCAAAATGATGATGAAAAGGAAATAGTCCATATCCAAGTCCATCATCTTAATATAATTTAGAATGTTTTCAGTTCAAACTAAACAAGTAAAGCCGAGGCAGAGGATGTAAATTTGATAAGATTTATTTGATTTAATTTATTTAGCACAGGTTAAAAAACAATAACAATGATACATTTAAGAGACATAAAAAAACTGAGGTGCAAAGGAAACCCAGAAAATCCTCAAGGGGCTTGGCATGTTGGGTTCCCTACAATTATTCAACAATACATCATAAACTCCTATGCCTTACAGAAGGTGCAGTGTCGTCTAAATGAGTAATTGTTCACTTACCCCTTATAAGCTCATTTGTCACTGCTCTAAGAAATCAGGACTCCTCTTCATTTCTTAAGGCTGAGTTCAGGGGATTTTCTCCCATCAAGACTCCTCCATCTCAAACAAGTTTCCTGTTAGTCAAGGAATAAGACACTCTCTGTCAGCATGTAAATCCAGAATCAAAGCCCACTTACAGAACACACAACAACTTTGTTTTAACAGTGAGATCCATTGTTCAGATTAGGTTTTTCCCTACGACTGTATGTGTGTGACTGTATGAAGAAAGAAGAAACTTTTGAAAACAGGGAAGTGAAACCTTTTTAGAAAGAACAGGAACCTCGCCAGCACTCAGTGAGACTGTGACATGAGAGTCTATAGAGCATTTTTTTTTAGCATAGACTTAAAACAGGAAAGAGTCAGAAGCACAGCCTTGAACTGACTTATTTTTGAAGGTTTGGAAACATTAATCCGCTGGTGATTTTGCACTCTAACTGTTAAATGAGGATTGTTGCTAACCGTGTGATTCTATCATATGGTTTCGACACCTGCTGTGCATGTAGAAAATATTTAAATTAGAAAGGAGATAGGAAGGCAGAACATTTTAGACAGTTGTCAACATTTGTTAGCCAAAAGGTATTTCCGGTTTTCTCAGCAATGAATTGTGTCAACAATATTCCCAAAAAAGACCTGACTGGACAGCAACAGCAATGCACTCCATAAAGCATGTGTTTTAGACAGTGGTTTAGTGCGGCTGCACCCTATCACTGCAACACAGTTAGTTTGTATATTAAAATGGGAATGC